>NC_135809.1:99220008-99533550 GCF_964213995.1 Mustelus asterias | reverse complement strand
GTGAATTCCACACATTCACCACTCTCTGGGAGAAGAAATTTCTCCCCTCATCGGTTCTAAAAGGTTTACCCCTTATCCTAAAAGTATGACCCGTAGTTCTGGAACATAGACAACGACATGATCAGGAATGTGTTGGGATAGTTCTACCAAACGGCTGCGTGCATCAAGTTTATAGAGGGTAAAACATAGCCAACTGATCAGCAATGTTTTGGAATCGACATGTCTAAGTGTTACTAAGGCTTGGAATGAGGGTTTCAGCACCAGATGAGCGAAGGCAACAGTGCAGTCAGGTGGAGTAATGGAGGTGGAAGTAAATGGTTTTAGTGATGGCACAGATTGAGAGTTTGAGTCTGGTTCAGTCTTGGATAATTGTCAGGAAGATGGATGGAGTGAGTGGCATCCAAAACCCTCCTATCATTGTCATAATATGCACCAAGTCCCAGTCACCCAGTCCCCTCTGCTCATTCATAAACGTTGCTTCCCAGTTAAGTGGCACGAGTTCTGACCGGTCCTGTTCTTGCTGACCTACAACTGGCTCCTGTTTCAACAATCTCGATTTTTAAAATTTTCATCCTTTTATGGCCTCACCTCTTCCGATCTTTAATTTCTCCAGCCCTGTAGCTATTAGTGCTCCTCCAAATCTAGCCTCTTGTGTACACATCCCCAATTTAACGCTCCACCATTGGTGGCCACGCCTTCTAATGCCACAGCCCAAAAGTCAAGAGCTCATCCAAAAATCTCCCTGGCTCTCTTTCCCCTTTTCAGGATGCTCCTTAAAATCCCTCTGACCAAGCGTTTGGTCATCTGCTCTAATATCTCCTCCTGTGGCTTGGTGCCATGTTGTTTGGAAACACTCATGAGAACCACCTTGGGATGTTTTACTTTGTTATAGGTGCTATATAAGTGCAAGTTGTTGTTGATTATTCCCCAACCCAGGGACACAGAGCAATTTAACATTTTTACTCCACTTCAAGATTCCTAGTTTGGCTTATTTGACTTATTTTTAAAAAAATCTGTATATCCTGTCCAAAGGGCTCTTGTGTCACCTGGAATTTCACTGAAAAGCTAAAGAAACATTTATGTAACTTAAAGCTAGTCAAATTTGCTTCTGAAATACTGTGGGCGCAGTGCTGTTTGATCCTTTTAAGTCACTTCCATCAGTGCGTAGCACATTGGATAATCTTCAAAATGTCTCTCGTGGTATAAGAGGGAAGAAAGTAAAATCCTCGGGGCTCTTTGAGAATTTTGAAGTACTTTTTCTGCCCTCGTTTTTTTTTGATGTCTTCTTCAAGTTTTATGAATATCGGTCATGAAATCAGTGCGAGGTTGCCTGATATACATAATGGTAATTTTAAATGACCTGATGGCAGAACTTGTGGGTGTGCAGGCTGGCCAGTGTGTGCACATCCTCTCCCACACAGTGTCTAAGTGTACAGGAATCGTGACTTGGTAAAGACATTGCAGCTGCATTATCAGAGGGTATGTTATCTTGTCTGACAATGCAGTACCTTCACTCATTTGGGAATAGTACAGCATCCTGCCGGCTTGACTGTAGAATCACAATCCTGTATTGGTTTCACTTCTGTTCATAGCAAGTACATTTCACAGCTTTTGATTATTTTTATACTTTCCTTTTGGGATCTTTGGTTTTTTTTCTCCCTCCCTGTGCCTCTTGCACGTTCCATCTTGCCGTTCAAAATACTAAATACCGCAATGATTATTTGCAAGTTCTTTTACCCGTCTATTTGTCTTTATGGTGTTTTGTTTGGAACACTTTTTCTGTGGGAGGAAAGAGAGCTGGAAGACCTCATTTACAATGGATACTTGTTCTGGTCGAGACCGATGTCTGTGAGTTGGTTCCCTGAGACCAGCATCACGAGCTGACTCACTGAATTTACATAATTATTAATAATGTGGCTGCCTTATTCCAGCACCATTAGTGAATAGAAAAGGGTTTTCAATGTTGGTCCCAGGAAGAGTCTCAGGCGCGAGCACATCAGGCTTTAAAAAGAGAAATATTTCATGTTGAGATTGAAGTCCAAAGATGTATAGGTTAGGTGGATTGGCCATGCTAAATTGCCCCTTAGTGTCAGGGGGACTAGCTAGGGTAAATGGATGAGGTTATGGGGATAGGACCTGGGTGGGATTGTGGTCAGTGCAGACTCGATGAGCCGAATGGCCTCCTCCTGCACTGCAGGCTTCTATGACTCTATAAACTTTAATTAGAATTTTCCTATTTTAGCTCTTAGAAATTCCAGAATTTATTGCACTTCAGGGCTTAAAGCTTTCTGTCCCTACTAAAGCAAACAATGCATATATTGTATTTGCAATTTTTTTGTCCCGTTTCTTATTATTCATATAGAGGACATGTTCTACAGAATATGTGCAATGCCATTTATTTTGTCCAGATGAACTTGCTTTGCAAAGAATTAATAGATATTACAAAACAGAAACGCACCATTCAATCCAGTCCATTTTGGTCTTTATCTTGTACACAATTAATGAGCAGTAATTCTAATCCTTTGTGTCCACTCTGTCACTGCATCCCCTTATCCCTTTTCCTTCACCCAACCATCAAAATTATTCTTAAGAGTTGATATGGGGCAGAATTTTCCAGCCACGCTCACCCCAAAATGGGAAAATTCTGCCTGAGGTCAACGGAACTTTGTACGGAAAATTGTAGCTATGATTCCCATGGCGGGTGGGATGGGAACATTCCCCCATGTTCTCTGCTTCAGTCCTTGACTCAGATTCACAGTCACTGGACGCGATCGTACCACCCATTCACACCACGCTCCTACTGCAGCCAAGGTGGAGAATTTGGCGCCAAGTCAGTTCTCTGTTCACTGCAGCTGGATGGGAAAATCCCACTGGCGTGAATGGTGTGAAAATTCTGGCCACCATATTTAAAAAAAGAATGTTGCTTTTTGTTCATCATCCTAAAATTCCTCCAGTTGATCTTCAATCTCTCCCTTCATTAATGACTCTTCTACCACTTCTACTGTGTTGAAGCACGCCATAAACTACCCTGTTCTAACCAAAAGAGCCCCAGTTTTTGAACCTGTATTTTCTGGTGCTTGGCCACTTCCATGGCTTGGCATTCTTCTTGTATTTTATAGGCCAAATCTGTGTATGCTTTAATCCTTAGTAGAATGCTTAGGGAATTTGGGAGTGAGTGGGTGAACCTTTTATGTCTCATCTCATGGTCTTGTGCTGTATGTTTGTTCGTATTTCAAGATGGGGGAGGAAGAAAGGGGACAGATTTACATCCATCCATGACAATCTTGTCTGGAGGGGATGTAAGGAGGTTGGTGTAAAGCATATCTTCATGCTGCAGCAGATGCTGTTTTACATTAGAGTTAACATTTTCTGAGTGGGCCCTGCTTTCGAATCGTTATCTCCAATTACTGGAACACCATTTATCCACTTGGTTAAAATGTTTGAAATTCAGTTGAGTGACAAGAGAGTGCAATGATTTGGTTATTTCTGTACTCCAGCTTTTTACATAGTTAAGATCATAATCACTATTTATAGTTTATTATTTTGCAAGGCATTTTCAAAAGTGTTGCAAAAAGTTTCTTTTTTTCTCTTGTGCTATGAGTGTTGCTGTTAAGGGCAGTAACATGTTGGAGGGTAGTAACATGATGGCATGTTGCATAATGGCCAGAATTTTACTGTCCCGCCCGCCACGGGAATCGGAACGGGAGAGGGGCGGAGCGTGGGAAGGTCCGTTGACCTCGGATGGGATTTTACGGTGAGGCTATCAAATCCCGCCCACCCAATGTGTTTTTCTGCTTTCAAGGTTATTAGGTCTAATTATTTGTCCTTGTATCCTGAAGTCTTTCAAAGTTATAGAATTTTAAAAATAGAATCCGTACAGTGCAGAAGGAGGCCATTCGGTCCATCGAATCTGCACCGACCACAATCCCATCCAGCCCCCATCCCCACAGCCCCACGTATTCACCCGCTAGTCCCCCTGACATTAAGTGATAATTTAGCATGGCCGATCAACTTGACCCGCACTTCTTTGGACTGTGGGAGGAAACCGGAGCAAAAGTCACGGGAAGGATGTGCAAACTCCACACAGACAGTGACCCAAGCCAGGAATCGAACCCAGGTCCCTGGTGCTGTGAGGCAGCAGTGCTAACCACTGTGCCACCGTGCCTCAATGCATCAAAATTGCTTTTGAAGACGTAAGCCATGATTTTACTCAGATAATTTTTGTTGGTGGGGTAATTCATCTGTAGAGGGGAAATGATTGACATTTTCCTCTTCCTCAAACATTTTTGAAAGGTATGTATAACTCAGGGTCAGTGAGATGGTTACCTGCTGGGCTGTTTGTACGTTGGACCATAGAATCCCTAAAGTGCAGGAGAAGGTCATTCAGCCCATCAAATCTGCACCGACTCTCCGAAAGAGCATCTTACCCAGGCCTACCCAATCCCTGTAACCCCACGCATTTGCCATGGCTAATAATGTATGTTCAAACTTCAGAAGTATTTAGCGGATCCCTTGTTGCATATGGTGAACAGGTACAGCAGAAGACACCAATAGCATTGCACCCATTGTAGACCATTCATTCTACAATTAAAATTAATTACTTTGGCAGTACGGTGGCACTGTGGTCAGCACTAGGGACCTAAGTTCAATTCCGACTGCCTGTGGGGAGTTTGCATGTTCTCTCTCTGTCTGCGTGAGTTTCCTCTCACAGTTCAAAGATGTGCGGGTTAGCTTTATTGACCATGCTAAATTGCCTTTTATGTCCCCAAATGGGGGGATTGGCGGGGTAATAATGTGGGGCTACGGGGATAGGGCCTGGGTGAGATGCTTTGTCGGAGAGTCAGTGCAGACTCAATAGACCGAATGGCCTCCTTCTGCACTGTTGGGATTCTATGACCACTTTCACAGAAGCTCAAATCAAATAAATTGCCAAAAACAGACATTATTATAACCAAGGGTGTCAAGTGAGCTGGGAAGAAATTCACAAGTGCTGACAGGCAATTATGAGGTGATCAATGAATACAGGGGAAGCCTTTGACAGAAAAGGAGTAATGCACACTGGAAATCAAAAATGGTGAACACACTACTTGAACAGTGTAGGACTGGCTGCACTGAAGGCTCAAGGAGACTTGCGACTGATGAGCTTAACACTTAACCGTGTCCAGTCATTGCATGGCAGCCATCAAGAAAATAAACAGAGTGCTGGGCAATTTTATCAGATCAGTGAAGGGGGAGGCTGTTGTGCTGAAGCTTTTCAGTGCTCTATTGAGGCTGTACCTTTGATCCTGTGTTCGTTTCTGGTCATTAAAGTACAAAAAAAACAGATTCTGAGCCGTAGTGTGGAGAAGAACTGTAAGCCTGATCCATAGAATCAGAGGACTGAGTTATGAGGAAAGATTAGAAAGACTTGGACTCTTCAGCTTTGAAAGGAAGAAGAGGGAATCTTATATAGATATAAAATTGTATTTTGACTGCCTGTGGTGAACTGACAGTGAATCTACTGGCTCGCACTTGAATTTGCAGAGGTTTTGAGAACTCATTTGCATTGGCTGGTTCAAGCCTCTTTTTTCTTCCCCTTTTATTCAGCATGACTATGAAGCCCTGTGACATTCTGACATCTTGACATTATTAGGTGGTTAACTGTAGAAAGAAGTGTATTTATTTATTAGTGTTACAAGTGGGCTTACATTAACACTGCAGTGAAGTTACTGTGAAAATCCCCTAGTCGCCACACTCTGGCACCTGTTCGGGTACACTGAGGGAGAATTTAGCATGGCCAATGCATCTAACCAGCACGTCTTTTGGACTGTGGGAGGAAACAGGAGCACCCGGAGGAAACCCACGCAGACACGGGGAGAACGTGCAGACTCCAACAGATAGTGACCCAAGCCGGGAATCGAACCTGGGTCCCTGGCGCTGTGAGGCAGAAGTGCTAACCACTGTGCCGCCCAGCAATTGGAACCCTCGTTGCTGAAGAATGCTTCCACTGTGCAATCAGGGGTTTGCAATTCTGGCTACTTACACTGATTCAAAGTGTGGCCAGGAAGTTTGAATTATCCAGTAGTTTGATTTGAGAATTCGGCTATGTCCAGATTACAGGTAGATGAAGTACAATATCCTCTTCTCCCATTTGACACATTATATAAAAAAAACTTTGAATTTCGCACTACTCAGTTACAGAAAACTGGGTCAACTTATTGGCATAGGTTCATCGAAAAGTTGCGCCATTGAAGCATAATCTATCCTCGATCTTGAGGTGCCAATATGATCCAGGACTAATTTCATTTGAGCAGGAAATGCTGGGAAATCTCAGCAGCTCTGCCAGCACCTGTGGAGAGAGAACAGAGCTAATGTTTTGAGTTAAACACTAAGATTTTCTGATGGAGAGAAGAGAAGTGCATTCTCAGGGATGGCATTCCTAAAAAAGAAGTGGCAGTGAGTTAAACACTAAGATAAGCCCTGACGAAGGGTCATCCAGGCTCAAAACGTTGGTTCTATTCTCTCCCCAGAGATACTGTCTGTGCGGACCTGCTGAGATTTTCCAGCATTTTCTATTTTTGTAAACGGTTTGAGTCTGGATGACTCTTCATCAGAGCAACCACCCAGCAGTACAATATTGGAAATATATCATATATATGATGTTGTATGAAGCAGGTTTTGTGTGATGATTTTGATTCACTGCCTCTTATTGCACCCTCAGTGATGATTTTTAAATTCATTCCTGAATTGTGGGTGTCACTTAATAGGCCAGCATTTATTGTCCATTCTTAATTGGAAACCTCTGCCATCGTACTGTTTACATGGCTTAAATGCTCTTTTCAGAGGTGATTCCAAAGGACAAATTTATGATTGTACTGCTGGGTGATTTTTGCAGTTCAAGTGAATGGTAAAAGTTCAAGGGTCCACCATTTTGTGATTTCTCAGCACTCCAGCGACATCCATGGAACATTGTACATTTGACTCGATTTGCCTACTTCCTCATAGAGATTATTCCTCACCAGTCAGGAGTGTTTTGTTTGTTAAAATGTGAATTTTTAAAAATTCATTTGTCATGGGGATCCCTGGCTGGCCAGCATTTATTGCCCATCCCTAGTTGCCCTTGAGAAGGTGGTGGTGAGCTGCCTTCTTGAATCGCTGCAGTCCATGTTCTGTGGGTTGACCCACAATGCTGATAGACGGAATTCCAGGATTTTGACCCAGTGACTGCGAAGGAACGGTGATGTATTTCCAAGTCAGGATGGTGATTGACTTGGTGGGGAACTTGCAGGTGGTGGTGTTCCCATGTATCTGCTGCTCTTGTCCTTCTAGGTGGAAGTGGTTGTAGGTTTGAAAGATGTTGTCTAAAGCTCTTTGGTGAATTGCTGCAGTGCATCTTGTAGATAGTACACACTGCTGCTACTGAGCGTCACTGGTGGAGGGAGTGGATGTTTACGGATGGGGTGCTAATCAAGTGGCCTGCTTTGTCCTAAATGGTGCTGAGCTTCTTGAGTGTTTTTAGAGCTGCACCCATCCAGGCAAGTGGGGAGTATTGCATCACATTCCTGACTTGTGCCTTGTAGATGGTGGACAGGCTTTGGGGAGTCAGGAGGTGAGTTACTCGCCACAGTATTTCTAGTCTCTGACCTGCTCTTGTAGCCACTGTGTTTGTGGCGAGTCTGGTTGAGGTTCTGGTCAGTAGTGACCCCAACGATGTGACAGTGGGGATTCAGTGATGGTAACACCATTGAATGTTCAGGGGCGGTGGTTAGAGTGTCTCTGATTGGTGATGCTACTTGCCACTTGTCAGCCCAAGCCTGGATATTGTCCAGATCTTGTTGCATTTGAACATGGACTGCTTCAGTATCTGAGGAGTTCTAAATGGTGTTGAGCATTGTGCAATCATCGGCAAACATTCCCACTTCTGACCTTATGGCGGAGGGAAGGTCATTGATGAAGCAGCTGAAGATGATTTGGCCGAAGACACTACCCTGAGGGACTCCTGCAGAGATGTCCTGGAACTGAGATAATTGACTCCCCCCACAACCACAACCATCTTCCTATGTCCCTAGGTATGACTCCAACCAGTGGAGAGTTTGCCCCCTGATACCGATTGATTCCAGTTTTGCTGGGCCCCTTGTTGCCACACTCGGCTGAATACGGCCTTGATGTCGAGGGCTGTCATTCTCTCACCTCACTTCTGGAATTCAGCTCTTTTGTCCATGTTTGAACCAAGGCTGTAATGAGGTCAGGAGCTGAGTGACCCTGACAAAATCCAAACTGGGCTTCACTGAGCGGGAGCTGCTTGGTAGCACTGACGACCCCTTTGTTTTGCATATATCTCAATAAATCTTGTTTATTGTCCATTCGGTCACCAGAAAGGTCAGCAAACTCCTCAAAATAGCCTTTCTCAGTAGAACCCAGGTCCATTTTTGTTTTGTTCTTGATGGGCATAAGGGTGTTGTTATCCCACACATACTAGATTGAAACTGGTAGGTGTTTACAGCAGTCTGGAAATAGCACACACACACTTCCACTCATAAATATGCAGATCTCAACCACATTTTAATATTGTCAAATGGTTAACTGGACAGTTGCCTTTCAGTGAATATTAAGGAAATTAAAAATTAAGTGCCCAATTCCTGGGAACTTTTAAAAACCTATTTTCCACATATGCACATATAGTGCGGTGGTAATGAAGCAATGTACCTCCTGGAGCTGATATCCAGCCAGGTGTTTGCATTTCACCTTCCACCCCATAGTGATTATGCTGTGAATCCAAAGCGATTGCGGTGGTGATTCTATAGAGTTGAATAAGAAATAACTGAAGCGACACACTGACTTGCCTGTTCTTGAGGCATACCAAGGGCTTTACAGCAGATCAACTATTTTAATAATCCCCGCACCATTTTTGACGACTGCAAGGTCCCACAAACAGCAGAAACCATAAATAACAAGGTAACTGGTTTTGGCAGCATCACTTGAGGGATAAATGTTGGTCACGACTTTCGGAGAACTTTGAATCATTCCATGGGATCTTTTATGTCCGTCTGCTGTGTGAGGCACATGAGGTTTTGTAGCTCATCCAAAAGACTGCATTTCCCACTCCTGCGGTGAAAACTGACCTGTAAAACAGTCTTCACTATTACACTCCTTTTATATTTGCGTTGCTGTGCACTTGTGTGCAAGTTCTGCAAGTGTACCGTCCACCGCAGTGCTGTCCACTTTAATTTTGATGTCTTTGGACCCTAATGTATCAATTATGGTTCATTCCTTAATGGAAATTCTCTTATTTTAAAATCTTCCACAGTGTTTTGAATATTAATGAAATGGATTATTTCTGTTAGCAAAGATATGGCATTAAATGAAGTGATTTTGTGGATTGAATACCAATTGCTCTGTGCAAGATTTTCATGTTAATCTTACTCGTCAATGACTCCTCGAAAATTGGAAGGACAGTGATGTGTCCCAGGGATAAGTATTATTTAGTGGAGGGGAAACACAGCTGAATGGATAATAAATGGCTGGTTTTTTCTCGGGTATCAGTCAAGACTTTCCTAAGGTCAATTGTGTCATTTTTGTTTTCCTCTCTCTCTCCATGCCTCAACTTTATTGCATTCCCTCACAGTGCATTACTTCCTCTCGCTGCAGAGCAGGTTGAAAGGAAATGAGCTGAAAGCGTTTGCTGTACTCCGCTGTAAAATCTGGTTATGATGTTCAGTGAAATGAGAGTCTAAGAATAGAATCTGTCTTCCTAGCATCCTCAGACACGCTTTCCTTGGTACCAGGATTAGAAAGGCAGAATAGATCTGTGGTTTGCGTCACCAGCTGTAGTCACGAATTATACTCAGCTCATACTGCAGATCTCCTGAGGGCATGTGTAGGTAAATGCAGTTAGCTGGATAGCTGCTAAGAATAAACTCCTGGTAAAGTATTTTGAGAGAGACAATTGACAACCTTATATGATTTTAAACTTATTACAAGGACCGCAATGACTTGTTTGGATTTAGTTCGGATCTTTATTTGTGATTTTAAACGGTTAAAACTTAATTTATGGTAAATTTTAATGTTTGTGAAGTATGCATTTTTGGCTAAGGTTTAGTGGAAACTATCCTGACCTACAAAACAAATTGGCAGGATTTAGTCTCTCTTTCTCTGCGGTAAAGACTCTCTGGTTAGACTCTCCTTTTTCTCTTGGAGTGGCAGAATGGTTAGCACTATTGCCTCCCAGCGCCAAGGACCCAGGTTCGATTCCAGCTTTGGGTCACTGTCTGTGTGAGGTTTGCACGTTCTCCCTGTGGGTTTTCTCTGAGTGCTCCGTTTTCCTCCCACACTCCAAAGATGTGCGGGTTAGATCGATTTGACCATGCTAAATTGCCCCTTTGTGTCAGGGGGACTAGCAGGGTAAACGAGTAGGTTAGGGAGATGGGGCCTGGATTGGATTGTTGTAGGCGCAGGCTCGATGGGCCAAACGGCCTCCTTCTGCACCACAGGGATTCTATGATTCCAAGTGGGTAGATATTACACTCTGGTTCAATTGTCAGTGCTATCCTATACTATACCACCCTAACTGATAAAGTGGGTCAGAATTTAGCCTTTTATTTCCGAGACATAAGTTGGCAAGAAATCCAAACTGATGGAGTGAATGTTTAATTTGTCTTCTGGCTAGAAGGATCCTATAAAGGATGAGTTTGGACAGGAATAAGCATGGGTTCAAAGCATAAGAACTCATAAGTTTCCACCAAATATGCAATCTTACATAGGATGACTGATCTAGAAAGTGATGAAAGGACAGTCTGATGCAGGAGGTGGTGCTGCTTTGATATTGGGGCGGAGGCATGTTGAGATTGGAAAGAATATCATTAAGCATCTAACCCAGTTTTTCTAATCATGTAGGAATGCTCAAACTAACACAGGGCACCCAAAATGAAGTCTTCTGTTCCCCAGCACTAATGTATTCTTCTTGAAGGGCGCACACTTTCTTAAAAACAGATTTCTCTCAAAACCAGCATAGTGCGAGTTCTGATGAAAGATCAAAGATCTTAACTCTGTTTCTCCCTGCATAGATGCTGCCAGACTTGGTTCCACCACTTTTTGTTTTTATCTCGTGTTTAGTGACTAATTTCAATGGAACCATCTCTCAGAGACACCCTGGTGTCCACTCCTCAATCTTCCCCAACAACCTCTCCCTTCCCTACTGCACCTTTCCATGCAACACAGGACTTGCACCTGTCATTTTACCTCCACCTTAACCATACAAGGCCCCAAACAGCCTTCTGTTTCATTTAATATACTGTATTCGCTGTTCACCATGTGGCCCCTCTACACTGGGGTACCAGATACAGACTAGGTGACACCTTCATTCAGTTTGCAAGCATAACACCGAGCTCCCAGTGGCTTGTCATTTTATTCTTCACCTTCCATCCACTTTGGCCTTTCTGTCTATAGCCTGCTGTGGTGTTTCAGTGGGTCTCAACGCAAGCTCAAAGAACAGCCCCTTATTTTTCGACTTGGTGCCCCACAGCCTCTGGACTGAGGTCAACAATTTAAGATCATGACCTCAACCTCCATCTTGTTCTGTGTTTTGTTTTTGGCTGCTACAATCTCATCTTGGTTCTTCCTTTATCCCTTCATGTTTCATTTAGATGGCTACTATGTGGCATTGTGGCTTTACTACACCCATTACCACTCTCCTTTGGCTTTTATACCATGAAATCTTCCGTTTTTTAAATCTCTCCTGCCCCTATCGTAGACCTTCCCTTCTTCCTGTCCCCTCTGCCTTTCCATTCACATAAAGGGTAATCAATCTGAAACGTTAACTTCTGTTTCACTTCGCAGATACTGCCTAGCCTGTTGAGTATTTTTAACGTTTTATTCACTGATTTCCTGTTTTAGATGATGCCTCACCTTGCCTCTAGTGCCTCACGTGCTTTCCTGGCTAAGAAGGTAGCCATCTAGGTCTCTTGGATAGTGTTGATTCAAGTAAATTTGGATAGATTTATTTGCCTTCTTGAACCACTACCGTCCATGTGGTGTAGGTAGACCACTGTGCTGTTCAGGAGAGATTTCCAGGATTTTGACCCAGCGACAGTGCAGGAACGGTGATATATTTCCAAGTCAGGATGGTGAGTGACTTGGAGGGGAACTCCCAGGTGGTGGTGTTTCCCATGTGTCTGAGTAGTTTGGAGATGTAACATGTGGGGGTAAGTGTATCATGCCTTGGAAAAACCAGTGATTTTAGGCCTATGGTTCCCAAAACTTAACATCAATATAGGTCTCTGTTTTTATATCTGGATCTGTTTTAGACTAATTGATTAGTCAACAACTTTTGTTATCATTGCATTATGCGACACACCACATGGCCTTCATTCATGTGTTCCTATATCTCCACTAACAGGAAGAATAAATTTACTGATATCAAGAGGAAGGCGACGATATAAATATGACTATTTTACCTTCTCATTATCCTACAGTACATTCAGACTCCCAGAAGAATATTACACTTCACGATTTTAACGTGATTTAAATGCTGGAAAAATCATTTAGAAAAGTTTCAGCAGGAATAAAAATCCAACAGAATATAACTTTGAAGCTCAAAAATCCAAACTATTTTATTAGCCTTCCGGAGCGGCCCAACTCCCAGGATGCCCATCTACGCCGGGCCAGACTGCAGAGCTCTTTGTGTCTCTTGGCAGTGCTGCTCTGTTAATCACTACCAAACGATCTTTCTCCCCTGTTCCATTTCCACCCAACCTAGCAGCCTATGACAAAATTATTAACCTGACAAAATTATTAATTCCAGCAGAGAATTTGAACTATATGTAAATAAACTGTCAGTTAGATGAGGATGCCACTCACCACGAGGAATAGTTCCAGTGGGTCTTGAGCTGAAAATGACTAAAGCAAATCTGTGATTTTGCTGTCAGCAATGGTGTTAGCTGAGGAACTCACTTTCTAGATTTTGGGAAGATTAAGAAAATCATAGAATCCCTACAGTGCAGAAGGAGGCCATTCAGCCATTGAGTCTGCACCAACCACAAACCCACCAAACCCTATTCCCGTCACCCCACATATTTATCCTGCTAATCCTCCGACACCTGGGTCAATTTAGCATGGCCAATCAACCTAGCCCTCACACTGAATGAAGTTCCTGTGAAAATCCCCTTGTCGCCACACTCCGGCGCCTGTTTGGGTACACTGAGGGAGAATTTAGCATGGCCAATGCACCTAACCAGCACATCTTTCGGACTGTAGGAGGAAACCGGAGCACCTGGAGGATACCCACACAGACACGGGGAGAATGTGCAAACTCCACACAGACCGTGACCCAAGCTGGGAATCAAATTCGGGTCCCTGGCGCTGTGAGGCAGCAGTGCTAACCACTGTGCCACCGTATTGCCCCAATCTTTCTCGTTTATGTGCAGATCATTAATTCTAGACACAGCCATGATGGAACACAGTACATGGCAATCTAATGGGCAAGCGATAAAATGAAAGTTTGTAAGTACTGAAAATTGAGTCCCTTGCTCTAGCTTTTTTTTCTTTTACATTTATAGATAATTAATTGTCAACCTGCAGTGGGCCAGATAATTATTCTCTCCTCGAAGGCAGAAATTTTTCTGATCACTGTTGATAAATTAAAATTTGTGTACTTACTAAACAAGTAGTGTGCAGTTTTACAAAGTTTTAATGCCAGTAGAGTTAAGTCTCAGTAGAATGGCATGGAAAGAAGGGCTGAATGGACTTCAATTCTGAACGATTCATGAGTCTAAAAATGACACTCAATTCTGTTTTCATTTTCAATGTGATCATTTGGATTCAGGTTCATTTCTTAAATTTCAAATTCTGATATCATCGAGCATCTGGGGGAGGCTCTGCACCAAAAGCAGATATTTTAGCCTCAGTGGGGGAGGTGTCGGGTGGCTACTTGCCCAATAGCCTGAAATGACCTTCCCCCACTGCCGCTGGGAATTTTCTCAGTGGTGGGGGTGGCTGTTGCCATGTGTCAAGGCAGCTGGATGACACCTGGCAGTGCCGTGGCTGGGCCAAGGGGCATGCCTCCGCGTTGTACACTCTGCGTCCATTAGAGGACCCTCTTTTCCTCTGCCCTGTCAAACAGGGACTTGTCACAATGGTCATGGTGAGACCTCAGACTTGCCTGTAATTCCGAGCTCCTTGGCTCCTCTTCTTTGGGATAGGATGCAGTTCCAGCAGTGGTCACTACTCCTGGTGGCGCTGCTGTGGAAAGAGTGCTGCTGACTGGCATGTCTCTAAAGGAGGACTTTCCGCTCAATCATGGCGGAAGGCCCATCTCAAGCCAATTAATGCTAACGGTGGTAAAATGGCTGTGGGTGACTTGCCAAATGCAAGCAGCTCACCATTCTTTATCCTCCAATATTTAGCTTCAAAGTGGAAGGGGAGAAATCAGAGATCAAATACTCTTGGGCAACTCTTTATCACGGTTTTGTTAGTCAATTAGAAGAAATCATAGAAATCATAGAAACCCTACAGTACAGAAAGAGGCCATTCGACCCATCGAGTCTGCACCGACCACAATCCCACCCAGGCCCTACCCCCATATCCCTACATATTTACCCACTAATCCCTCTAACCTACACATCTCAGGACACAAAGGAGCAATTTTAGCATGGCCAATCAACCTAACCCGCACACCTTTGGACTGTGGGAGGAAACCGGAGCACCCGGAGGAAACCCACGCAGACACGAGGAGAATGTGCAAACTCCACACAGACAGTGACCCAAGGCCGCAATTGAACCAGGTCCCTGGCGCTGTGAGGCAGTAGTGCTAACCACTGTGCTACCGTGCCGCACAGGTAGTATCAGCATAAGACCATAAGACCATAAGACATAGGAGCGGAAGTAAGGCCATTCGGCCCATCGAGTCCACTCCACCATTCAATCATGGTTGATTTCAACTCCATTTACCCGCTCTCTCCCCATAGCCCTTAATTCCTCGAGAAATCAAGAATTTATCAATTTCTGTCTTGAAGACGCTCAACGTCTCGGCCTCCACAGCCCTCTGTGGCAATGAATTCCACAGACCTACCACTCTCTGGCTGAAGAAATTTCTCCTCATCTCTGTTCTAAAGTGACTCCCTTTTATTCTAAGGCTGTGCCCCCGCGTCCTAGTCTCCCCTGCATGGTTTTATGGAAGAGAAATCATGTTCAACAAATCTGTTAGAGATTTTTGAGGATGTAGCTAGCAAGGTAGATGAGGGGGGAACCACAGGGAATGTAAAGATTGTTACAAAAGATTAAGGGTTTGTGGTGATATATTATGCATGGAAAGTAGAGGAGGAATTAAAAGTCATTTTCAGGATGGTAGGATGTCACTTAGGTTGCTGCAAGGATCCGTGCTGGGGCCTCAGATATATCTACATTAATGACTAGCGTGAAGGGATTGAGTGTAATGTAAACAAATTTGCTGACAATACAAGTTGGGTGGGACAGTAATCTACATTGGGTATGTAAAGAGGCTGCTGGGGGATATACAAAAGCAAAATACTGGAAATCTGAAATAAAAACACAATGCTAGATAAACTCAGCAGGTTTGGCAGCATCTGTGGAGCGAGAAACTGAGGTAACATTTTGAGTCCACAATGACCCTTCACCAGGACTGGTTGTGTGGTTTAGGAAAGAATGTGGCAGATGAAGTATAATGTGGGGAAGAGTGGAAGGAGCTGGAGGCCATGGCAAGGCATGAATCAAAGGAAGATTGCTTCTTAGCTAAGTAATGGAGATAGCACTGGTGCCTGTGCCGGCACTGTGTTCCTGCAGAGAAGGAAGTCCATTGTTGCTATCTGGGGAGAACACTCCCTCCAAAACAGATATTCCCAACTGTCCACGTGGAGCCAAGCGTGAATTTTGAATTTCAGGTGATGCCACAGTTGCTTAACCACTCGAAAGTGGAATGCCTTGGAGTGAGTTTGGATTGGGGAACACTCGGTGTTTACAACAAAGCTGTGATGATGGCAACAAGTACACTCAGTAAGGAAGTTAAAACTAGAGGACACAGCCTCAAAATAAAGGGGGGTCGGTTTAAGACAGAGTTGAGGAGGAACTTCTTCTCCCAGAGGGTGGTGAATCTCTGGAATTCTCTGCCCACTGAGGTGGTGGAGGCTACCTCGCTGAATATGTTTAAAGCGCGGATGGATGGATTCCTGATCGGTAAGGGAATTAAGGGTTATGGGGATCAGGCGGGTAAGTGGTACTGATCCACGTCAGATCAGCCATGATCTTATTGAATGGCGGGGCAGGCTCGAGGGGCTAGATGGCCTACTCCTGCTCCTATTTCTTATGTTCTTATGTTGAGTTTCTCTGGAAACAGCATTTCTCTACCAATCAGCTGTAATTATTCATTGCACAGGAACACAACTACCCCTTAAAGCATTCTTGCCCTCTGCAACACCACAATCTCAGACTGAACACTGTTACTTAGTTATTTGGGAGAGATCTGGTTTCATAGCATCATAGAATCCTACAATACAGGAGGAGGCCATTCAGCCCATCAAGTCTGCACCGATCACAATCCCACCCAGGCCCTATCCCCATAACCCCATGCATTTATCCTAGCTAGTCCCCCTCACATTAACGGGCAATTTAGTATGGTCAATTCATCTAACCCGCACATCTTTGGACTATGGGAGGAAACCGGAGCACCCAGAGAAACCCACGCAGACACTGGGAGAATCTGCAAACTCCACACAGACAGTGACCCAAGCCTGGAATTGAACCTGGGTCCTTGGTGCTGTGAGGCAGCAGTGCTAACCACTGTGCTACTGTGCCGCCCTTACCTTTGTGGGAAGGTTTTAATCTCATCACACCTTTGTCCACACATACATTTGATACTACGGGTTTTTAATAAGTGATTTAATAAGCTGTTTGACTTTTAATTATTCAATCTAAGGGGAATGTTACAGTCTAAGATCAATGCAGCTGACATTTCCAGGCAACTTTACGATCTGCTGTAAAAGTTTCTAAGGTTTAATATACTGTACAGATTACTAAATGAGTAAACGTTAATGCAAAAAAAAATAGCGCAAGATCATTTGGTGACTTTGGAGGAGAGAGCAGCAGTAATGTTGATGTTGAAATTCAGCCTTGGGGTCTCATTGAATGGTGAAGCAGGTCCATGTGGCACTTCATGCGGCACTATGGCCTACTCCTGTTCTTTATAATAGAGCAGCAGTGTTACAGAGGATCATTCATACTTGCGGAATTAGAGTGTGTCTGGCAATGAATGATATAAGGAAAGGGTTAATAAACTCCAGTGGGTGTTCAATATTCCGTGTGCTGATCCTTGCTTGCTCCCTACATGGGTAGAATTATGACTGCCAGCATTTTATAAATCAAAGCTGCACTTGTCAAATGCTTTACAGCACACCCAATTCATTTTTTATTGAAACCAATGAAGGGCAATCAGGGTATAGAAGTTTGTATTGATTGGTCACTTTGGGTCTCTCAGTCCCAGGAGGCAAAAGTCCACATTGTTTTCGACACCATAGAGATGCAATAAAGCCTAACCTCTTGAAAGGATAGATCTTGTGGGAAGCTACCAAAAATTGAAAAATAAAACCTTCTTTTGAAGTCTCTTGTGTTAAGAATTCCTGAAATAAAGTTAAAAGTGCTACTGTTTACAACAGCATCATGATTCATGAAGGTTTTTCATTTATATATAGTATAAGTCAGATGTGTTCCTTTGGGCTTGGATTAGAATACAAATTCAGAAATTATCTAGCCCTTTATTTGCCCTCCATGGCATCATTTCTTTAGATGACTTTGCTACAAAATGTGGGAAACACTTAATTAAAAACTATAGGTTAATTCACAGATCTTGCACTCCCGAGAAGAGCTGCACTCAAAGTAAGCTCAGGTCAGAGAATCATTGCCTCTTGAGTGTTGTAGCCCCAACTCCAGTTTGCACTCCATTCACATGTGATTCCCTGCTAAAGCATCAAATTAGTGAACTTTCATGTACATTGCAGACGGACATGAGAAATAGGAGCAACAATAGGCCATTCAGCCCCTCGTGTCTGCTGTTCCCTTCAATATGGCTGGTCTGATTGTGATCTTAAATCCACTTACCTGTCACCACCCCCTGCTTCCCCCCCCCCCCCCCACCGCTCCCGCCCCCCCCTTCCCAACCTGAAATCAGAAATCTGTCAAACTTGGCCTTGAATACATTCTATGGCCCAGCCTCCCCTGCTCTCTAGAGTCGACAATTGCAAAGATTTCCGAGAAGAAATCCTTCCTTTTATCTCCTTTGAAGTGGGAGAAATCTTATTTTAAAAGCTTTCCCATTTCTAGTTTCCCTCAGGAGAAGTAATACACCCTGGGTGGACTAAATTACTGAAGAGTGGGGCTACTGCCTCTCGCTGGGGAGGAAGTCCCACCCTCATGAGCTGCCAGCCAAACCGATTGACTATCCACTCCAGCAGTGTAAAGATCTCATTAGTGGGCACTGCCAGGACTGCAACCAGTTTCAAAGAACAAGACTCGATGGATCCCAGAGTCGGGTAAGTCCAGGGTATTTAGTAGGGAGGGTTTGGCCAGTTTAGGAAAGGATGGTGATGGGGTAGGGTGATGGGTTTTGGAGAGCAGGTGGGTAAGAAGAAAGGGCTGGTACCATCTGAGGGGGAGTGCCCCCCTCCGATGTGCAGAGCAGTGCCAAGAGCACTTGAGCAAAGTGGCCTGCCCACTCTTTTCTCCCCCACCCCACTCCCAAACTTCCCACACTAACTGCAATGTGGCACGGGCAACATATTTTTGGGGTCAATTGTATCAAACTCAATTAGAATAAAATAGAATCCCTACAGTGCAGAAGGAGGCCCTTCAGCCCATCGAGCCTGCACCAATAACAATTCCTCGCCCTGTAACCCCACGTATTTTGCCCTACTAATTCATCTGACACTATAAGGGGCAAATCCACCTAACCTGCACATCTTTGGATTGTTGGAGGAACCCAGGGCATCTGGAGGAAACCCATGCAGACATGGGGAAGAGGTGCAAACGCCACACAGACAGTGACCCGAGGCTGGAATTGAACCTGGGTCCCTGGTGCTGTGAGGCAGCAGTGCTAATTTATTAAGCATGGTGGGTGGTCTGCCAGTTTCGGTGCTTGTCCACATACTGTTATGAGGGGCGATTTGCAGCTTGGTAGGCAGGTGGTGGGGCTGGGCACCCGCCCTTTTTTACATGCCATTCCCCCGCTTTGCCAACACTTGCCTGGCAGGGGCACATAAAATCCAACCCTTTTTCTCAGCAACTACCCTGTCAAGACTCCCTTAGAGTTATATGTTTCAATAAGATCACTTCTCATTCTTTTAAATTTCATTGAGGAGAGGCCCAGTCAGATTGTGGGCAATTTTTTTTTTAAACCTATACTTTCCCCAAGTTTTGCCCTTTGCCCACCATCAAAACAGAAACATGTCCATCGTAAATATATTTCCATGGAATAATGTTCACATGGCGGTGATTCTGACCTGGGGAATTTCATTTGAAGGATTCAGAAAGTAATATATTGGATAACTGGTATTCCTTACATGGCTGACATCTCTCAGGCGATTTTTCTCCTTACTGTTAATTTACCTAAACCATAGTACCATTTATCTAAAACAAGGGTATCATCAACTCAATCAGTGGTTACTGCCTCACAGTGCCAAGGACCCGGGTTCAATTTCAGCCTTGGGTCACTGTCTGTGTGGAGTTTGCACATTCTCCCCTTGTCTGCGTGGGTTTCCACCAGGTGTTCCAGTTTCCTCCCACAGTCCAAAGATGAGCAGGTTAGGTTGATTGGCCTTGCTAAATTAACCCTAGCATCAGTGGGATTAGCGCGGTAAATATGAGGGATTACGGGAATAGGGTCTGGGTGGGCTTGAGTTCGGTGCAGACTAGATGGGCCGAATGGCCTCCTTCTTCAGTGTAGGGCTTCTCTGATGTGAGGTGAATGGCCCTATTCGTCTAACCGTACACAATTGTAGAAGAGTGAATGATCTGTACACTTGGAAGTTTGAGGATACTGTGATTCAGTTGTGCTTTCCTGCTGATTAAGCATTCCCATGGCCTTCAGCTGCCCGTACCTAATGGCTTCCACACTGACTTGTTTTATCTCCATCATAATGATTGTGGGATTATTATACAAGTTTATCAAATTCCCATGAACTGCTCATCACAGGAATTAGTGCAATCTTATTAAACGTAATTAAGTTAAGAGGGTCAGTTGATACCATCATGCATATCACCCGGACTCGAGATTCCATTACTGACGCGAGTGGGTTATGTGATCATTTTTAATGCGTGAAAGGATCGTCTTCAGTTTTTAAATTGGTTTTGTGGATAGAAGGAGTTCTTGTTAGATGTGCAGCTTTGCAGCGCCGTTTGAAGATTAAATAGTCCTTCATCTCAAAGGGCAAAGGGTATCACCAACTCAATCATGTTGAATCTGAAGTTGAACAGATCATGTGACAGGACCTGTAATAATGCTCAGTTATTTTAACAGTAAATCAGGAGAACGATCACAATCTTGTCCAACAGAAAATCACTACCTTTCTCCGGGCTCCTGAATCATCAGTTATAGTCGCTTTATATTATCCACATACAACCATGGGAAAAGCAATTTCTCCTGCTTGCCCCTTTCTGACATTCCTGTGTGTCTGCTGTTAAGGAAAAGCACTGGAGTTTGCTCAAGGATTTTGGAGGAACAGTGAAGATTGGAAATACGAGCTAAGTGGAGAACTGCTGAAGGGTGTGATGAGCAGAGAGATCAAAGGATACAAACATATGAGTGTGCCAACCGAAAAAGCCGTGAAGAGAACAACACTAGATTTTGAGGTTAGAGGTTTAGAGTTCAGGAGCAAAGTGGTGGTGATAGATTTGTGCAAAGCAGTGGATAGAGTTGCGTGCACAATTTAACACAGTGAATATTAAAGCCACAGTGGACTCACTGGAGTGATCCCATAGATTGGAAACTATAGTAAGATCTTCTTTCATCCATCCTTGTTCCGAGGCTTGGTTACATTACAAACAATTTTTCTCCACTGATTTCTATTCTCTACTGCCCTCGCTGCTTGTTGCATAGAGAGGCCGGTCCATGTTGTTATTATCCGTCCATTCCATCGAGTGTCTTTCTTATACACGTCTTCCAGATGTTTGGCCTGGCATTACCTCTTTCTAAACATTTCTCTCCTGTTCAAATGTCCAAGAAAGTGAGCTTTCTTGATATCACTGCCTCAAGCAAGTTCCTCTCGACACCAACTTTCTCCAACACACATTCATTTGTCTGCTTGGCTGTCCATGGCACACTATTTGTCTGAGTCCTTTCTTTTTGAATATTCTTGATCGATCCTTATCACACCTTGATAGTCCAGCTTCCACTGCTGTACATTGTCACCAGTCGCACAAGGTGGCTTTCAGAAGATGAGTTTTCATTATTATCAAGTTGCTGTGGCTACTCCATACTCTTTAAAGGCAGCTCACAAGGCCACACTCCTTGTTAAGTCTAGCCCAAATTTATTTGATTACTCTGCATGTTCTGTGATGACTGATGACTTGACCCAAGATATTGGAACATGTCAACTTGTTCAAGCCGAACTCCACGTTATTCAGAATTTTACAGGTACTTCCACCCATCTTCATCATCTATGACCTTGTCGACATTGACCAGGAAGCTGTATTTTCAGTTAACGTGATTGAGATGATCCACAACTCCTGTAGTTTCTCCACTAAGTTAGCCAGCAGAATAATATCATCGGCATATCGAAGATTCAAAACTCGCTGTCTGCCAATTGGTATCCCACCTCTGTGCCCTCCAAATGTTTCTCTCAAAACCATTTCTGCTGGGATGTTGGATAAATACGGTGAGAGAACACACCCCTGTGTGAATGCCCTTTTTGACTATGAACCATTCTGACCCTCTTAATCTACTCAGAAGAACAGGTGAATAGGACATTAACAAAGCTTTTATTTTTTAAATAATGAAGGAACTTGGTAAGGTGACTGCAAAAAGATTATCTCTTGAGTTGGAACATCAATTTAAAATTGTCACTGACTGAGCAAATTTAAAAGTATTGTTTTGCACAGACTTGTTGGAGAATGAAATGCTTTTGCCATATGTTTTAAGCAAAGCGTATGATCAGAGAGCAGGGGTCTGCGATTACTTTTGGATTGGACTGATAAAGGGCTGATATGGATATGCTGGCCCAGATGGCCTCTTTGTGATTAAGCTGCCTGAGATGAGCTTCTGACCACATATTTGCGGCATCACCAAAACTGTTATTTTCATCTCTGTGGAATTGTCTGACTTTGCCCCTGTCTCAGCTGATCTGTTGCTAAACTCACATTCATGCCTTCATTACCCCTAGACTTGACTATTCCCACACATCTGGCCAACCGAGACTTGACTATTCCCACATTCTCCATAAACTTGAGGTCATCGAAGATTCACCTGTCCTTTGACCTAATGCTCACCAAGTCATGTTCAGCTATCGCCCCCATGCTCACTAATCTACCATGGCTCCCAGTCAAGCAAGGCCTTGATTTTAAAGTTATCATCATTAGTTTCAGATCTGACCATGGTCTCATCCCTCCCTATCTCTTTAATCTCGTCCAGCACAACAATACTCTGAGATATTAATGCTCAGCTAAGCCTGATCGCTTGAGCATTCCTGATTTTAACTGCTCTACCATTGGTTCTGGTGTCTTCAGTTGCCTCGGGCTTAACTTCTGGAATTCCCTCTTTAGACCTCCGCCATTCTAACTCGCATTCCTTTTTTCGGATGCTCTCTGAAACCTACCATTTTGGCCAAGCTTTTGGCTCCTGATCTAATATTTATGTGTCGCTCAATGTCATATTTTGTTTTCTAACACTCCTGTGAATTCCATCGTGGGATATTTTAAATATTAAAGGTGCTATCTCAATATAAGTTGCTGTAAACTTCTAACAGAAAATATTAAATTTTGTCTTAATTGAGGAACAAGTAACATGGATAAAGAGGAACTCATAGGTATGGTGCACATGAATTTCCAAAGAGAATTTGACAAGTTGCTACATCAAATGTCACAACACAAAATAAGAGTTCATGGCATAGAGGGTAATATATTATCAGGGATCAGTAGCCAACAGACAGCAGAGAGTAGGGATAAATGGGTCATTTTTTGGGTGGGAAAGATGTAACCAGTGGACTACGACGGGGATCAGTGCGGGGACTCGACTATTTACAATCTATATCAGTGACCTGGATGAAGGAATCTGAGGTATGGTTGCTAAATTTGCTGATGGCACAAAGATAGGTAGGAAAATGTATTGTGATGAGGACATGAATAGTCTGTAAAGGGATACAGGCAGGTTCAGTGAGTGGGCAACAATTTGGAAGATGGAGTATAATGTGGAAAAACGTGAAAGGAAGAGAAGCAGTATAATATTTAAATGGAGAGGGATTGCAAAACTCTTGAGGTACAGAAGGATCTGGGTGTTCTGGTACATGAATCACAAGGTTAGAGTGCAGGTACAGCAAGTGATTGGGAGGGCGATTGGAATGTTTGCTGTTTATTGCAAGGGGAATGGAATATCAAAGTAGGGATGTTGTACGGGGTACTGGTGAGACCAGAGCCCAGATTTTCACCAAAATGGAGAACCTCTGCATTAGGCTCTCCATCAAGGTGAAAATCCAGGAAATGGCCAGATATTCTAAGTACCTTGCTCAAACACAGCATGTTCTATTATCGTGGGGATGGGACAGAGTTGGGCTGAGGTTCACATGTGTGGTTTTGTGGAGTCAGCTGGCCATTTAAATCACCAGCTGTCTCCAATGAAACAGGATTTTGGTAAACCAAACATGTGAAACCTAAAGTGTGCCGATTAGACCAGGTAAGAGGACGTCTGAGCTTGATGGTTTCATTTGGATAGCCAAGGTACCCAATTAGATTTGGTCCCAGGACACCTATGGGGAAGGTAAACATGATTGTGCATAAACTTGCTGGAGCTGTCAAATTGTCAAAGAACTGTTCAGCTGTCAAGGAAGTGTCAAAGGATACTAGTAGATTTGACATGAAGTGTGGAAAGGCAAAGGGTGTTAGGTGAATGTTTGTCAGTCTATGGAATTCTCTTGCTGAGCAAGCAGTGGAGGCTGGGTTATTGAATATACTTAAGCTGAGTTAGTTAGATTCTTGATCGACAAGTGAGTCAAATGATAGCTACAATAATTTGGCATTCCGATCAGCTAAATTTCTGACACCTGTATTACTTACAATTGCCCTCTGCTGGAATGAGTACGTGCGGATATTAAGTGAGAGCAGTGTAGGTTCATCTGTGATTTACTCCTGTTTTAAATACCATGTGTGCATAATGGTCAGTTGTTCAGGTATCAGAGCTGTCCAACATCAGTGGAAAGGAATCTCTTCATTTTCAGGGGAAAGTGAGGAGGAAATTGGGAATGTGTGGGGTGGCGATGGAGGGCAAAACTGTTAGGGTGAAATATCAAAGTAAAATCTTAACTGGATTCATTCGGGGAATGAGCTTGCTGTTTGCAGATCCTACACAATCTCCATTCATCAGATTAAACATACTCGAGATCAGTGCAGAGGTAGATAACGCGCAATGTGTGGAGAACAAGTTACAAACTAGAGAAATTGGAGAGATAAACAGGGAGCTGATGCCTGAGATTTAATCACGTGGGAGACTGCAGTTATTGCTGCTCCAAAGTAGCATTAAAAGTTTCTGTCAGTAATATTGGTGCTCTTTGCTGCGTGATAGTGGTGATTCAGTCATGAAGATATGCTGACAGGCTCAATAGAAAGTACTGGAAATGAGAAAAATCACAACCCTGCTGTCACAGTTTAAACATGGAAACCAGACTCCGCAAGGTTGGTTGGTGAAGTGATGGTGCTGAAAATTAAGAGCTGGAATATAGTTTGTACCTTTCCTCGTGGTAGACGATATTTTCTTCAGGAGTTTTGCATGTCAAAAATTAAAAACTTGCATTTATGTAGGGCCCCTTGCATGGATAATTAGTCTCGCAATTGAACCTGGGACTTTGAATCTGACTCTGTTGTCTGCCACCTCCAGCCATTACCCACTGACTGATGAAGACTGAGTAATTTCACAGCAGTAGAGAGAAAGGTAGGAAGGGAAGTTGGGTGAGGGAGAGCTGCATGTTCAAAGAAAGCCATTCTAATGAAAATTTGTGACTGGGAGGAAGGTGGCAAGGTCATTGGATCTTGGGAGGAAATTTCAGAGGGTGAGGGCATGGTGGCTGAAGGAATAAACATCCATGGAAAGAGAGCATGGTATTAAAAGTAGACTGATGGTGGAGCAGCAGAGAAAGCATTTGGGACATATGGCTTCAGAACATCACAGTGCATACATTTAGCCTGAGGTTTAAGTGAGTGTAAGGGCACATTATGTAAGAATTGCTTTGAGCAGGTTTGGGTAGCTGTCAGATTGTGATTGACCACATTGTTGTGGTGCTGGGAGCACATCTGCCCTTTTGTTTAGAAGCCGCTTGCATATATCCTGTGTTGGTGGGATGTTGGCTTAACTTCCACACGGGGAAGTTGTTTTATCTCAGATGGACTGGGAGGAATGTCTTGAGTGGAGGTGAAGTGATTGATTAACAGGTATGTTATTCTTGTCAGTAAACCTTCAACTTATCGCTGGGATAACATTGAATTACATTATCTACAAGAAGCTTTGGTGAGATATGAATGAGTTGAATTTTGCTTGGAACTATACCATAGTGATGCATAGTATGGAAGGAGGCCATTCGTCCCATTATGTCTACACTGGCTGAGAAGTAGCCATTCCACCTAATCTCACTTTCTAGTTCTTGGTCTGTACCCTTGTAGGTTATGGCATTTCAAGTGTATATCCAAGTATTTATTAAAACGTTGAGGGGTTCTCCTCTACCACCGTTCAGGTAGAGAGTCCCAGATGAATGCGTTTCCCATGCCCCTCTAATTACATTTAAACCCCCTACCTTTGCTCCCTGGTTATGAATCCTTGAATCAAGGGGAATAGAGCCTTCCTATCCACTGCTGCTGATCCTCTCATAATTTTATAAACCTCCTCTGTTTCAAAGAAAAAAATCCCATCCTCTCCAGTTTTTCCTCATAACAGATATTCTCCAAGCCGGGCAACATCCTTGTAAATCTCCACTGTAAGCTCTTTAGCGCAAACACGTCTGACCTCTCATCATGTGACCAAAACACCAGCTGCGGTCTAAGTAGTGTTTTATATGGGCTCAGCTCCTGTATTCTATTCTTCAGCCATTCAAGGCAAGTATCCTGGTTCTTTTCTTGACAACTTTATCCACGTCTCCAGCCTCCTTGAGGATCTGTGGACATGCACTGAAGGTCCAGCTGTTCCTAATGTGTATTGCACATTCCATTGCCTTTTTAGCCTCTCCCAAATGCATTTCCTCACACTTTTCCAGAATGAACCCCATTTGCTGCCGTTGAATCTGTTGATATCTTCCTGCAGTCTGCATTCATGTTGATGACCATTTCAAAATATTAAATCTTGTATGAACTGGATAAATTTATTTGTGAATTGTGTTTTTAAGAAAATCAAGGTTCCCTTTATAGAATTTACATTTATATTGTATCGCTTACATTTTTCCAAGTCAATGGCCCAGGTTTTGCGATAGTTAAAACTGAAGCTATCAATGTTCAGCATTATTATGGTGGGAATCAGATTTTTGGCATCCACCCATGCACCGTAAAACATGGGAACCTGGGTTTCCCGATTCTCTCTGGATTTTCTGCCTGCATTACCATTCTCTTTGATGGCAAACACAGGCTGAAAACCACTACAAAAAAATACTTTTTGTTTGGGTGAATATAGAAAACTCCTCGTCGTGGCATTGCCCCTTTTTTTTGTTCAATTCATATGGTCTCATTTAATCTTCTACCATATGATCCACCTCGCAGCTATAGTTGTTCCTTTTTGTCAATACTGCGATCTTTTATATCCCCCACCCTATCTCGTCTGAAATCTCTGTAACCAGGATGTTTTGGCTTCCATTCCTGCCCTTCTATCAGCCGTGTCAGAGTATTAACTTTAGCATCACACTTGCATATAGAATCCTACAGTGCAGAAAGAGGCCATTCGGCCCATCGAGTCTGCACCAACCACAATCCCACCCAGGTCCTATCCACATATCCCCACATATTTACCCACTAACCCCTCTAACCTATGCATCCTGGGACACTAAGGGGCAATTTAGAATGGCCAATCAACCTAGCCCGCACATCTTTGGACTGTGGGAGGAAACCGGAGCACCCGGAGGAAACCCACGCAGACACGGGGAGAATGTGCAAACTCCACACAGACAGTGCCCCGAGCCGGGAATCGAACCCAGGTCCCTGGAGCTGTGAAGCAGCAGTGCTCACCACTGTGCCACCGTGTAAATTCAAATGTCACTGCTATATCATTTTTCAGGCTTTCAGAAACATCTTGCACAGAAATATGCAATGTCGGAATTACAACTTTCTAAACTTAGTGCTAGAAATCACAAAGGATATCTACTTAGCCCTTTTGGCATTTAATTTTTTAATATATTATAATCACTGCAGACCATATCCACGTGGATTTCATGAGTAAAAGCTTTCCATTTTCAAACATGACATTGCTAAATACAGACACGCTATCTCAGCCTGTTACCTGCGAGACCACACAAAAGGTGATATTTACTTTGTGTGTTACTGCAACTGATTTTTTTTAAAGTTAATATCGGGTTCTCATAAGGTGAACACTGCACAGCATAAAGATGTCTGTCGCATGCGTACAAAGAGCATCGTTCAGCTTTGTTTCATTGTTCATGTCGTGACGGTGCCTTGCAAACAAGGGAATACTTAATTGATTCTCATGGTCTTTATGATGTATGGATCAGGCAGCACGCTACTCCTAAAATAATAGTGTAATGCCCTTGGGGTCGCGTAACTCAATGGTCGGGCATTTTGAATGTAAGACATGGCCCTTTGAGCAGGCCCCCGAACTGGGCCAAATATCCAATTGCCATTACTAAGGCTTTTCTCAGAGGATTTACTTTCAGTGCAAATGCCGAAAATTGACTGAGAGAGGTTAAGCAAGTAATGAGAATTTGAGATGTTCCCTGAAGGTTTCGCCCACACCGTTTCTCTTGATTGACTTATTGTAACTAATTGAAGCAAGCTCTTACTGAATATTCAAACTCTTGTGGAAAGTGTTTGAACTTGTTTTTAAACCAATAGATTTTGGCACAAACTTGAATAAACAAATATCGTAAACAAAACATTGGTTATGCTTTTTTTTAAAAAATGATCTGGGGAAAAAAAGAATCCTTGTGTGGTATTCCACCCTATTTCCTTTCCGTTAATGAAATAGGAAGACTTATCAATGGGTATTTTGGTTGTCTAAGCAAAACAATACTTTATTAGATATTATAATCTGGGAATAGAGAAAAGGCAAAATACTGCAGATGCTGGAAATCTGAAATAAAACCAAAAATGCACTCAGTAAAGCAGTATATGTGGAGAGAGCAAGATACAGTGAGTGTTTAGGTGGATGATCTTTTGTAAGGATTTTCTTAGCATTGGATGAAACAACAACTTTAGTCAGGAGTCTTTCCTCAACATTGCATTGATTGGAGTATAACTGCAACTTCTGCTAAGCCAGTATTAAAAATTTCAAAATGGAAATGTTAAAAGTCCTGGCACCCATCCCCATCAAACTATAAGCTTCCAATGTTAGAAAACTGGCAGCAAGGAAGATATAAAGTAATAAATAATTCACAGGCTTGTAATCAGAGCTGAGCATACATTTAAGTACGTATGCAAAGAACCCTGTCCGATAACTAAAGAGCAATATAACAACGTCATTCACACTAGCACCATTCTAAAAGCTGGTGCTGGTACAGACTGTTTAAATGCATCATATATGCCGAGGTAATTAGTCCTAGTCCATGGGGAAGCCATAAGCGTGTTGTCAGTTGGAGAGAGAGAAGTTCTTGTATAGCTTGAGGGGCACCACTCCATATCCAGCATTGAGCAAGGCAAGAAAGCAGGCCTTCATGAACCCTATCATTGGCATCATTACATCACACTATAGACAACCGAGCTAACTGATCCCCACCTTATATGCCCAAGAATAGTAAAAATAGGCTAAATTGGTGCTTTCATGCCGATGGGTTTTCAAAATGATTAATTTATTTAGTACACAAGTTGTCAAGCTACATCAAAAACCGAAGATATTACAGATTCATTTGTTGTAAATGAAACGATTGTGGAGTGGCTGTTTCTTGGTGACATGCATTGCGTAACTGTCATAGCATTTATTTCTCTCAAAACACAGTGGAGTAGTCCAGCCACTACAGGGGGAATTGGAATGATTTTAATCCATTTTGGATGTACTTGACTCACTTTATATATTTATTTCTTACATAATTAGACTGCAGATTTTTGATGAATTTTTCCTGAACTTCCAACGATAGTGTTATTTAGATCTTTTATTTTAACCCCTAATTGAGCACCTTCTTTCTCAAAGCAGGTTTGTTAGAATGCCTTTTTTGGCAAATGCTCAATGCAATGATGTAAATCACATCAAACCCCACCAGTGCATCAATTATGTGTGACATAATTAAGGTAGAAATGATGCACACTCTCCTGACTGTTCCATTTCCCCAGGCAAGGAAAGGTGAAGGTGGCACCTCCTGAGAACTGCACCCAAAGTACGATGGCACATTAATCTGTCCAATTTACCAGCCAAGTGCATGATAAGTGAATATGTCACTCTGCACTTGACTAATAGACGTAACACCTTGATATGCTTTTGTCTTTTGATAATTCTTTATACAGAAATGATGTAGCTGGTTGACTGCAACTTACTGCTTTCCTATAATTATTGAAACAGTTAATCACAAACATTAAGCGATGCTACAATTTCTTGCTTGGAAATGGACATTCATATTTACTAACAGACCAGCCTATTCAATACAGTTGGTTTTGGCTGATTTCAGGTACGTTTTGATCCGTATAAGTGTGGCACATTAAAATTATTTAATCAGTAAAATCCTACAGTGCAGAAGGAGGCCATTCAGCCCATTGAGTCAGCACTGACCACAATCCCACCCAGGCCCTATCCCCACAACCCTATGCATTTACCCTAGCTAGTCCCCCTGACACTAAGGGACAATTTATCATGGCCAATCCACCTCACATACACATCTTTGGACTGTGGGAGGAAACCAGAGCACCCGGAGAAAACCCATGCAGACACGGGGAGAATGTGCAAACTCCACACAGACAGTGACCCAAGCCAGGAATCGAACTTGGTCTCTGGCGCTGTGAGGCAGCAGTGCTAACCACTGTGCCACCGTGCTTTGTATCAAAACATTTTTCCATATATATATTGTAAAGATGTTGATGGGCTCCCATGTCAGCAATATTTTGGATAAATGTTACCTCTAACGGGAATATCTCACATTGGTGTAAGTCATTGGAGGTGTCCGTCTTTTCTCCAACTTATTTGACAGCAACAATCAGCTTTCAAACCTTGGGTTAATTGTGACAAAGTAAGATGCTTTGTCGTGTTTTAGCAGGATCCCATTATAAATGAGCTTTTGAGGTAGCTAATATCTCCAATAGAAATATCTTTAATAAATGACATTGAAACAGGCCTATTTTGACATTAATGAGGATAGATTATGTAAAAATTAATTAGAAATAGTTTGATGTCTTGGAATTCTATGAACAGATTATAGTGCAGTAAGGCAGGATCATAATTGAGCTCCCGTTTACTTGAAGTTTTAGGAAAGACTGATAAGAGAAAATGAGTATTGTTTTCTTTAGGGATGATTTTAATAATAGCTATTACCATTAACCTAATCAGTGTAGAATAAGACTGATGGCTCTGTAGGAACGTAGGCTGATCATTTGCATAGAGTTTACAATAAGTAATCAAAACAGAATATTGAAAGCATTCCTCCATGCATTTGATCTTTCAGGCTTAAAAAGTTTTATGTTATTAGTGAATATCTTATTAGTGATGGTTTCAAATTGAGTATTAATGAGAACACATGAAGCATTCCTTTGCTTCAAACTCTTTCATTTTGGGTCCCCAATTCCTCCAATGCACATACTTCTTCCAATCTCTCTGTAAGATAAACTTCTGTAATTTAGCAAGTTCAACAGTAACTTCAGATAAACCGTACACTGGTCCTCTAGATAATTCCATCTCCTGTATTGAACCATACAAATTAGAAGGTCCCAAGTTTGACCTGCAGTTGGTGATTAATTTATCTGATCTTCATTTGTCAGGTGATGAGAACAGCTTCACTCTCCTGTGGCTTGGCAGGGAAAATCGTCCAGGCGCTCCGATCTTGATTGCTATTCAGTAGCCCCCGCTGCAAGGTGCTCATGTGTGGATATTGGGATTAGGCATTGCTATTAAAGATTAGATGTGGCTAAATGCCTGCTGTGTTCATCATTCCCATATCACGTGGTCAAACCGTTGGCTAAATTCGCAGACAAAGAATTAGAATTTGGATGAGCTTTGTAGAGTGGCCATGGAAACCACATCTAAAGGACCCTTCAGGACAAGGGATGGAGGAAAAAATCATGCATAAGCAGTTGAACCCTCATTCTTGTTTGTGTACAGATCATCATTAAAATCCAGTAAACAGTTTATGATCAAATAGTGTGTGTGTCATGAAATAGTTTGGGGAAGTTAAAGGGTCATTTATTGTACCTTAGATTTTAAAGTTGAGGCACTATTTTGGAGTGCTGAATAAAACCATATAGGTTACCTGACAAGTGGTGCGTATGTGTAATAAGGATATTCATTTTATAAAGAGTATTTTCTTAAGCACCCATTGATTGCTAATCTATTTAAATCTATGCCTGTGAATGTTTTAGTTTTGTCGCCTCATAAGTAGAGGATTTAATTTCCAGTAGAAATCTTGATTAATATGCTTCAGATTGTTTAGCGAAAGTGCTTTCATTTTAGCAGCGGAAAGCAGCAGTTCCATTAACTTTAATAAGAAGGAAAAAGTCTCCGCTGAATGGACCATAATAATAAATGATTAATGTCTGATGCTGATTTGTACAAAAATAAAATCCACCATTCTGAGTCTGCACCTTCTAACTAAATGACTAAACTGCTTTATTTTAATAATGTATGGAGCAAGGTTCTGCCTGCAGTGATGACAGCAGTGAGACACCAGTAAGAGCAGTGAGGCTCCAATATTGCCCAGCAGAGCCCATCGCAGATGCACTTTTTGACTTGTCATGCATGTTAAAAGGGATATTTAGACTATTCCTGCAGAGACTTTACATTTCGAGTTAATGAGTTCAAGGAAGCTAATTCCTGCTTTGTTCAAGTCTGAAATCCATTTAAAAGTACGTGGTGGAGCCATTGAGAGCACGCAGTTCTGAAGATGAGTGTACCTTATCAATAATGCAATCAAATATAATGCATTTATTACAGCAAGTTACATGAGCAAATCCGTAGGTTATCCAAAGTTTCTGGGACACCCGGTCATCTGGATTTTTGGAAGCTTTGCAGAAGCTGTCATGGCTCTCTTGAAAGCTGGGTACTTAAGGTACAGAACTTTTTGTTTAGAGTAAAGCAGTAGCATCTGGAAAATTTGAAATAATTGGTTGCAATACACCATTCAGTATTCCCCGGGAAAAGTATCTCCTTGCTCATAGTTATAAAGAACTCAAAAAATGCACGGGCGGCACGGTGGCACAGTGGTTAGCACTGCAGCCTCACAGCGCCAGGGATCCGAGTTCAATTCCTGGCTTGGGTCACTGTCTGTGTGGAGTCTGCACGTTCTCCCCGTGTCTGCGTGGATTTCCTCCGGGGGCTCCAGTTTCCTCCCACAGTCCGAAAGATGTGCAGCTTAAGTGAATTGGCCATGCTAAATTCTCTCTGTGTAGCCAAACAGGCACCAGAGTGTGGCGACTAGGGGATTTTCACAGTAACTTCATTGCAGTGTGAATGTAAGCCTACTTATGACTAATAAATAAACTTTAAATGCATCACCCAGGAGTGACTTGTGTTCAATGTGAGCATGGCGATCAACCAAAGCTCTATGAAAGCCATTCTTACAACTAATATATTTTATTCTTTTTCCAGGCCCCAAGTTAATTATTTTATATAGTGTTCTCCATGACTGCCAACAGTCTTGTGTTTGGTTGACAGGAGGTTTGCTTCCACAAGGCCAGACTAATCCTGTCAATTTCTCCTTCCATCCCCATTGGGACACAGCTCTGTGATCCGACATGATATTTCATACACTGGCCTTGCTGACACTTGGCAAAACTTTCTCAACGACAGCTGGTGAACCTGAATGCTAATGGAGGCTGGAGTGTGAGTTCCTCATCCTCTGGGCTGATAGTTCCACCACGAGAGACACAGGGCTACCTCTTAATATTTTATGAAATTGCAGCATTTTGATGATTTGTATTAATGGTACAGGATATCAGTTGGTGGGTTCTGATGTCTGAGGTGGTCACTGCACAAGTGATTTATTTTGTCACTGAGGAGAGGTGTTATAACCCTGTTGTCCGACATTCCACAATGATTTGATACTACCATCAGCTACAATAGCTGCAGTTTTGAATGATTATTGGCAGTCAGTTCTTACGGCATCTCCAGTCGTCATGTCTGTCACATTTTCTTTCTGTCAATAATTGAGGAATTGTGGCCTGCAAGTATAGGTGTATGCTGGTGCTAAAGTAAAATTTAAATTAAAAAAAAGCAGTAAAGTGCTCAGTGCGTGTACTTACCATTTTAGTTTACAATCTGTTTAATATCAATCTATGAGGAGATTGGAGACATAATCCAAAATCTTTTCTCAAATTTCACGCACACCTCAATGATGGCAGGGCCCAGCTTATGAGTATGAAAGGCAATGCTGACTACACCTGATCTTAGCTTTTAATATCAGAATTTTAGATTAAGAGTGGACGTTCCAGTCATTTCATAGATTTTTCCATTGATTGCAGTCTGGGGGTACATCACATTTCCAGCCATCTTCAGCCTGAAAAAAAAAGCAAGAGGGTGATCCATCATGGCCTCCTCCTGAGGTTCCCCCATCACAGAAGCTAGTTTTGAGCCAATTCAATTCACTTCTGATGATGTCACAGGACTGCTGAGTGTACTGGCTGCAGCAAAGGCTATGGGCTGTGATGTGTCTGCAGTCAAACTGCTTCAATACAGCTACAATGCTGGCAACCGATAATGTGGACAATTGCCCAGGTATGTCCTGTCCACACAAAGTAGGATAGATCCAATCCAGCCAATAACCATCCCATCAGCCTATGTGCAATCATCAGCAAAAGGATGAAATGGGTCATTGGCAATGCTACCAAGCAACACTTACCCACTAATAACCTGCACACCAATGATCAGCTTATCTTCTGCCAGGAACACTCGGCTCCAAATCTCATTACAATCTTTGTCCAAACATGGACAAAAGAACTGAATGCCAGAGGTGTGCAGCAAGAGTGACTGCGCGTGACAAAAAGGCAACATTTGACTGAATGTGGCATCAAGGGGCTCAACCTCTGGAGTTTTACTTGGCAAAAAGGAAGATGGTTGTGGTTGTTCAAGGCAAATTATCTCAGCCCCAGGATATTGCTGTGAGGGCAGATCAGGAGCTGAGTATTCTCCAACAAGTGTCTTAGCTCCTGATTTCCCCAAAGCCTGTCCACTACCTACAAGGCACAAGTCAAGGATGTGATAGAATACGCTCCACTGTCTGGCTCAGTGCAACTCCAAAACACACGAGCTTAATACCATCCAGGCCAAAATAGCTTGCTTGACTGCCACCCCCTCCATCACCTTAAACATTCACTCCGTCCATCACTGAAACACAGTGTCAGAAGTATGTACCATCTTACAAGGTGCAGTGAACAGGTCACCCAGAGTTCTTAGACAGCACCTCCCAAACTAGTGATCTCATTGCATTCATAGGATATGGGCATCACTGGTATCATCAGCATTTATTGCCCATCCAAAATTGCCCTTGAATTGAATGGTTTGCTGGGCTATTTAAGAGTTAACCATATTGCTGTGGGTCTGGAGTAACATATAGGCCAGACCGGGTAAGCATCATCGAATCATAGAATCACTACAGTGCAGAAGGAGGCCATTTGGCCCATCGAGTCTGCACCGACAACAATCGCACCCTGGCCCTATTCCTGTAACCCCGCACATTTACCCTGCTAATTCCCTGACACTCGGGTCAATTTATCATGACTAATCAACTTGACCAGCACATCTTTGGACTGTGGGAGGAAACCGGAGCACCCGGAGGAAACCTATGTAGACACGGGGAGAATGTGCAAACTCCACACACACAGTGACCCGAGGCTGGAATTGAATTCGGGTCCCTGGTTTAGGTATGGCAGATCTCTTACCCTAAAGGGCATTTATGAACCAGATGGTTTTTAAAAACATTCGGTTGAGGTTTCTTGGTCAACATTAGATTTTTAATTCCAAATTCACCATCTGCCAATGTTGGGATTCGAACCGAGGTCAGCAGAGTATTGCTCTGGGTCTCTGAATTACTAATCCAGCGACAATCCCACGACACCATCACCTATCCTAGAAGAACAAAAGCAGTAAATACATGGGAGCAAGTTCCCCTGAAAGTCGCACACTATTTGACTTGAAAATAAATCGCCATTCATTCATCATTCTGATTCAGAATCCTGAGACTCCCTCCCTAACAGCAGGATGGGAGTAGCTTTATCCCACAACCACAGTGATTCAAGAAAGCGGCTCACCTCCACCCTCTGAAAGATTGGCGTATGTGCTGTCCTTGCTAGCAACACCCACATCCTGTGAATGAATAAAAATCCTTCATTGGTGTTGCGTACAGTGCAATGGTGTATTATGGAATATATTCTCAAACATACAGGTTTTGTAGTGAAATGTACAGATCCTGTAGTAGAACACAGATCATTTCTACAGTGACCTGCCACACTATGTATCTGTCTATAGGCATCACGGAAACTCCGGACTGAGAGAGGGGATCACTTCATGTGGAGGCTTTTTTCTTGCCAATTCTTTTGTTCCTATGATGCGATTTCATAGGTGCCTTGGCACATTACTCAGTCTCTGGTCAAATCTGTCAGCAAATCTCTTTCTGTAGGAAGCACCTGTTAAGTCTGACTCTGCCATCACCTGGTGTCTGCATATGCTACCAGGAATGCTAAATGCTGCTTTATTTTCTCTCTTTAATCCTGCTTTACGAAACCTAATTATAGCACCCATAATGCTAATCCTGATTAGCTAATTTGACACACATCAAGGATCTGATCTGGTACTTTCTCCTCTGTTTGACTCAACCCACAACATAATTCTGGTAGCTGCTGAGTTTTGTGTGGGGTTCTTCGATTTCAGCAAGGGTTGAGAGAAGCTACAAGTAGGAAGTAGAGGATTCTTAATGTTATTAGGATAGATCTCAATGGTTTAGACTTCAGGAACAGCCAACATCTTGAACAGAGAATAGAATCGCCATTTAAATTGTAAAAAAGAGTTGATATCTGAAATCAAGAATTACATTTTTATTTCGAGAGGATTTTTTCGTTAGACTAAGGGAGCAGCAAAATAAATACAGATTAGCAAGACAATTTGGCTCAACTAGCTCATTTGGCACCTCCAATCACTGATATTGAATGTACCTGGCTGATTCCAGAATTGGTCTTACTCAGTAGACCAGGTAGGCTTTGTTTAAAGAAGTGTCTCCTGACATCTGTTACAAATTTACCGACTGGCATCTAATCTATGACTCTTCATTCTGAAGTTCTGATTTAAGTTGAAGTTATAAACAAGATCAGCTTTTGATAGCATCAAAAAGACCTTTGATGTCAGAGTTTTAAAGTTGATTTGAAGTTTTCATATGTCATCAGTGGAGTATTTTAATTTGTTCCAAGCATCTATTGATCGACCTACATTAGTGAAATGCTTGTGAGTCATACATTGCTTCAATACTCTGACTTACATTGTGCCTTCTAGGCTGCTACCTCTACTGAAAATATTTCTCTTTTGCAACTCCATCCATAGCTATCCTTCACACCAATCCAGCCTGTTCTTCCATGTCCTTTCCTGCACATCTAAAGACTCTGCCCTGAATAGTAGGTATATTTTAATTCAGTCTGCAATTTTATCATACAAGCTACAAAGCAGAACACATTGCTCAGTCCACGACTTTGTATTTTTACCTGGTTGCTGTTTCTACTGGTTGGCGTTCTCCTTGCATTGGATTTCTGCCATTAGGGCTCGAGAACACGAGAAACAGGGGCAGAAGTAGGCCATTCATCCCATTGGGCCTGTTCTTCCATCCAGTAAGGTCACGGCTGAACTGACTGTGGCTTCAACTCTACTTTCCTGCCTGCTCCCCAGTAACCTTTGACTCCCTAGTAAATTAAAAATCTAACTCGGCCTTGAATGTATTCAATGAATCCGCCTCCACTGCTCTCTGCGTTTGAGAATTTGAAACACAAAAGACAATATTGAAGAATTCCTCCTTATCGCCATCTCAAGTGGGATATCCCTATTTTAAAAATGTGCTTCCTAGTTCTTGATTCCTCCACAAAGGGTAAGTTCCTCTCAGCATCTATCCTGTTATGTCCCAGCTGAAGCTTGTATCAGTAAGTTCACCTGCCCTCTCATTTCCTAAACTCCAATGAGTATAGATACAGCCTACTCAACCTGCCCTCATAAGACAACCACTTCTAGGCTGCTGTGCTCTGCTGGACTACACCATATGCCTTGGTTGTGGTTTGCCACTCAAATCTTTTTCAAGCTCTTCTAATTTAAGAATATCACAGAATCCCGAGAGTGCAGAAGAGGCCATTCGGCCCATCAAGTCTGCACCGAATCTCTGACCCCGGGTATCTTACCAGGCCCTCTCCCCTGCCCTATGCAGTCACGGGGACAACGTAAACTGCACACTGTCACCCAAGGCTGGAATCGAACCTGGGTTCCTGGTGCTGTGAGGCAGCCATGCTAACCACTGTGCCATCCTGATGCTCATCTTCCACATACAGCTACTAGGTTTTCTAGAGTGGACTGAGGTGCACATTGACTTTTCTGCTTTAATCTACTGCGTTGGATCCTGAGCATTAGCTTGTTTACTCCTGGGCCAAATCCTGTTTGGAGTGGGGGAAAATCACTCCGATTTTCCATCCCTAATGGCTATCTGATGCCTCCACTGGAATTGTGCATGTTGAATCAGCAGTTGCCCGCCATCATAAGAACATAAGAAATAGGAGCAGGAGTAGGCCATCTGGCCCTTCGAGCCTGCCCCGCCATTCAACAAGATCATGGCTGATCTGAAGCGAATCAGTTCCACTTACCCGCCTGCTCCCCATATCCCCTAATTCCCTTATCGATCAGAAAACTATCTACCCGTGATTTAAACATATTCAACGAGGAAGCCTCCACCACTTCAATGGGCAGAGAATTCCAGAGATTCACTACCCTCTGAGAGAAGAAGTTCCCCCTCAACTCTGTTCTGAACCGCCCCCCCCTTATTTTGAGGCTGTGCCCTCTAGTTCTGGTTTCCTTTCTAAGTGGAAAAAATCTCTCCACCTCTACCCTATCCAGCCCCTTCATTATCTTATATGTCTCTATAAGATCACCCCTCATCCTTCTAAACTCCAACGAGTACAGACCCAATCTGTTTAATCTCTCCTCGTAAGCTACACCCCTTATCTCCAGTATCAACCTGGTGAACCTTCTCTGCACTCCCTCCAAGGCCAATATATCCTTTCGCAAATGAGGGGACCAAAACTGCACACAGTACTCCAGTTGCGGCCTCACCAGTGCCTTGTACAGTTGCAGCAAGACCTCCCTGCTTTTATATTCTATCCCCCTCGCGATAAAGGCCAACATTCCATTCGCCTTCTTGATCACCTGCTGCACCTGCGGACTGAGTTTTTGCGATTCGTGCACAAGGACCCCCAGGTCCCTCTGCATAGTCGCACGATGTAATTTTTCTCCATTTAAATAATATTCCAATTTACTATTATTTCTTCCAAAGTGGATAACCTCACATTTGCTAACGTTATATTCCATCTGCCAGATCCTCACCCACTTGCTCAGCCTATCCAAATCTCTCTGCAGACTTTCCGCGTCCTCCACGCAATTCGCTTTCCCACTTAGCTTCGTGTCATCAGCAAACTTGAATACCCTACATTCAGTCCCCTCCTCCAGATCATCTATGTAAATGGTAAACAATTGAGGCCCCAGCACCGATCCCTGCGGCACGCCACTGGTCACCAACTGCCAACCAGAAAAGCACCCATTTATCCCAACTCTCTGCTTCCTGTTAGATAGCCAATCCCCAATCCACGCCAACACCTTACCCCTAACTCCGTGTACCCCAATCTTCTGCAGCAACCTTTTGTGAGGCACCTTATTGAACGCCTTCTGGAAATCTAAAAACACCACGTCCACCGGTTCCCCTCTGTCAACCGCACTAGTGACATCTTCATAAAAATCATTTGCTGGTTTCACACAGAAGAGTGGCCATGAGTGAGGCACCAGAGCACTGCTGACCATTAAAATGGGTCTCAGCATGACATTATGCTTTTAGAGTGAGAGAGGGCACTTTAAGTCAAAAATTGATGCCAGAAAATCCTTTCAATGATTGTCGGAACAGCAGTGGGCCATTCAGCCCCTCAAACCATTTCTGCTCTTCAACTAGATGATGGCTGAGCTGTACCACAACTCTGCTTACCCATCTTTTCTCTGTACCCCTGTTTACCTTTTATTAGGTTGCAAAATGTTAACTTTTTTCAAAATAAAAAGCAACTCAAAATAAAAAGAAGCTGGGCTGTCATCTATTTTGGTTGAGTTACTAATTGCCTTCTGAGCTTTCATCATAAGCCTAGGTTATTTTCAGTTTGATGGGAGAGAAGGAAAGTCTTTTTTTTCTCCTGTTTTATATCTATCTGAGGGTTCTGCTCTGCTGCACAGTGTTGTTACAGCCTAAGCATTGCCGATGTGGAACAGATCTATGCAAAGGCGCTTGGCAGGCAACTTGACATTTCTGAGTCGCTCGCATGATGGATGCACTCAAAACCGCTGCTATAGGACTCTGTTCAACTCTTCTGCGTGCAATTTCAGAATATGTGCTTTGATCAATTCTAATCATTTACTGGGGTGCTCTTTTAAAGCATTTGCCTTCATTAACATCAGAGCAATGACAGCTCAAACTGGCGATGCATGCACAATTGAAGAGAAAACACAATTCAGCAATTGTATTTGTTTTAAGACATACTGAAACAACAAAGCGATCACAAAACCCCAAATACTGATAGAAGCAGTATTTGACTATTTGTGTATGGAATTATTTGAAGGTAATTTGGACCAAAAACAGCTTTTCTGACAATAATATTTTCCACTGAGTTTAACCAGTGGAACAGAGAGGTCTGCAGCTTCCGGGCATGTTCTGGAATGCCATCAGTGATGTTCCAAAGGGAGGGACTTGATCTATTTCTCTTGTAATGTTAGATGGTTGTAAGTTCATATTTTTCAACATATTTGGAAACTATTTTAACATATTTACAGTTTCTAAGATCAGGGATACAATTTTCACCTTCATCGCTTGGGTGGAGCTTGTTTTGTAACCGGCCCAATATTTTCATTTGGACCAGTGAAGGTGAAAATTGCCCCTGTGTAATTGTGTGTTGAGTAGGATTTTCAGTCAAGATTTGTGTCATAGTTATTTTCTTCCATTTTCAGTGAGGGCCAGTGAGGATTCTGGGAAGCAAGGACTCTAAATGACATGAAATCTTAATGTCAACTCGATTTGCCATCATCCACCTGGAAACAAATTAAGTTAGTTTTTTTTGTGGTAGATTCAAACGTCAGTCTTCAGAAAAGCTCAAAAGGCGAACAGTAACTTGGAATGAAATGATAGAATATCGATGGATTTTGTCGTGATTTTTTTCTTTAACTTCTAATAAGGTTTTCTTCCCTTGCCTCTGCGTCTTTCCTCTACTCTCTGACTCACACGGTAGAAGAATATCATTAGTCTCTGTCAAGCTATAGATGCCTAAGAGTAAACCAAGTACCTTGCTAGGTTACATACCACGCCATGGGGCTTTTAATTACTCAGCTATCACAAATGTTGGTTAACTCAAGAGTTCTTGTGTCATCTCTGGTCTCAATCTTTTTGCCTTGAAATTTTTATTTTTAATTAGAGACTGCTGATTGGATGATGTGATGTGATATGAGCTACAATAACAACTTGTACTTAGTCATGTCCCAAGATGCTCCACACAAAGCGCAATTTGACAGCAAGGCATATGAGGAGATGTTAGGGTAAATAACAGAGAGCTTGGTCCAAGGGGTATGCTTTAAGAAATATCATAAAGGAGGAAAATAAGGTACAGAGGTGTAAGAGGGGAATTCCAGAGTGTAGGGACTGAAGGCGCAGTCACCAGTGGTGGAGCAAAGTTGATTGGGAATGCACAAAAGATCAGAATTAGAGGAGTGCTGATATTCTTGGGGGTAGTGGGGTTGGAGGAGATTAGAGATAAGAAGGGGCAAAGTCATGGTGGGACTTGGAAACAAGGATGAGAATTTTAAACGTGAGCCTTTGTTGAAAGAAAAGCCAAAGGTAGATCAGTGAACAGCGAGGTGATGAGTGTACAGGACTTGGTGTGAGTTAGGACACGAGCACGAGTTTTGGATGACCTCAAGTTTATGGATTGTGAAGGTGGGAGGCCAGCAAGGAATGTAATGGAATTGGCAAGTCTAGATGTCACAAAGGCTGGAGTGAGGGTTGCAGCATCATGTCAGCTGAGGTGGGATGGAGTTGGATGATGTTACAGAGCAGGAAATAAGTGGTCATGGTGATTACGTGCATATGCGTTGCAAGTTCATCTCGGGGCCAAGTTCACCTCGGGATCAAGTATTATAACAAGGCGGTGAACAGCTTGGTTTAGCCTTACATAGTTGCCCGGGGAGGGATGGAATCAGTAGATAGGGGATGGAGTTTGTGGTGAGGACTGAAGGCAATGGGTTTAGTTGGAGGATCAGTATAAGCGGACAAGCAGTCTGCCAATTTAGAGACTGAATCAAGAGAGGTGGTGGCAAGATAACGCTGGTGTCACCAGTGTGAATGTTGCAACTGATACGTTTTTGATAATATCAAGGTCGTAACCTCCGAAAAACCCTCCCTACATTGCTACCTGGCTTTCCTCCTTTAAAACACTCCTTGAAAACTGCCTCTTTTGACCAACCTTTGGTTATCTACTCAAAAACCTCCTGATGTGACTTGGTGTTATGTTACCTGAAATGATGCCTCTTGGATGCACCGTGGGATGTTTTATTCTGTTGAAGGCACTGCTATATAGAAATACAAGTTGCAATTTTGCCTTCTGACCCTGTGACTGGTTATGTGCTCGACTAAAATCGCTAAATAAAGAAGTACTTGCATCCCAATAAAATGTTTTAAAATACACTTAAGGGACTCTGTAATCTAAGTCTCCAGTGCTTGTTAATTCTGTTCTGATAAAATGTAATTTCCTGTGGTTCAGACTAACCTTTTTAAAATGTATTTTTATGTTTAACTTTTGCCAATGCTTAGACTGGCTGAGGTCCAACTATTTACTTTTATCTGTGGCACCACACTGAGCTTACTTTTATAGATCTTTAAAAGGATACAGCCTCCATACCTTGGGCAAACCAAGTCTCTGTCATCACAATCAGATTGTTTCTACCTTCTGAAATACTGAACTGAAGATGTTTATATTTGTGGCGATATTCACACTATTAAGATATTGGGCCGACATTACATCAGAGATCAATGACCAAACTGCAGCTGTTTGGATGTTGACAGTATAACCCAGAATTACTGGGATATAAACCAGATTATAGTCACTCCTACCCATTATAACTAACATCACTCGTATCCGGTCTGACCATATGTTAAATTGGTTGTGAAAGCAATTACAGCTTTGTGGCCTCGCTGCATTTTATCAAATATTCATAGTTCTGTGACGTTTACCAGCAGAGTTGGACTTCATGTAAAAATAAGAACACATCCAGAAATGGAAATGTCCAAGTGCATCAGGCTGTCAATTTTAATTGTGATGATCTCTGTAGAGATCAATATCTTTTTCGACTTCCAATTAATAGCTGAAAGGATGATACAACAGGATTTCACATTTTAAAACATTTGCTGTAACAAAAGACTAAAAGCACAATTGACTCAACACTAACTTTGTATCAGTTTATACTTTGAACCACAAAACAGAACATTCCCCTTTTTCTTTTAGTATAACCAAAACACACTTCACCAATATATTTTACACTGTCCTTTAAGAAGACATTCAATTCTCTCAGAATCAGGCCAAGGTGATTCTTAGGATCTGGGTTTACTTTTGTACTTTCCCTTTCACAGTCTGGTAATTTTTAATCTCAGAACTGTCTTTCATCGTGGGGTTTATTCCCCAAACAATTTTTCCTCTAACACAGGCTAGGTGAATCTTCCAGCCTCATTTTAACTCCATGAATTTGATCTTTTCAATCTGAACATGGGCTCTCACTCACTTCCTGCAGTGAAACACAACATCACCTTGCTGCCTATTTCAACTCTCCCTCTTCTGGAGCCTAGCAGGCTAATCTTGTCTGTGAGTTTTCATCTGTACCTTAGACCTTCCCCTCTCAAAGCCCATCTCCATGGCAATGTGAATCATATGGGCCTTGTATTCAGGTAGAAGTTTTGATTAGCTATCCTTGACACCCTGTCTCTCTATCTTGGAAGCAAATTGACAGTTAAAAGCACAACTGTTTACAAATCAGCATTCTCAACTCTTTTCTGGGATTTTGGGACTTACAGTCTATCCACTGTTAGCACACAGTTGCTGCATTGTCTTCAAGTCTAAGCATCTATCAACTTCCTAATAAAGCAGTCTGGGCCCTCTTTAAACTCTACCAATAAAACCAGCATGTTTACTGTCAGGCAGAACAGGTCACATGGCTCTCTTCATTTTACCTTAAATGAAAGACACAACATAACAACCTTATAAACCTCATAATTGTAAAATATGAACTCATTGAGATTTGTGCATCAAAAGGATCATTGTGAAGCTAATGAGAAAATATATATTAGCATATGTTTATGGTCGATTCTCCAAATTACTGTAATTTGGAGAATCAGCTTGCCCTATGGATCAATTATACTTCCATTTTCCCACAGATCACAGTTTACCTCACAATTCATTGGTGCTTTAGAGAGGGTAAAAGTGGTTCCACTGAGAGTAACTCCTCTTACTTCCAAGACTTTTCCCTCTTTTGTTATCAGGATATGTCAAACTAAACTTGATTTGTACCGAAAAATTTCTCAACAATTACAATCCCTGTGCCTGAAAATGGCAGTATTTTAACACTTAGTACTAGGCTGGATTTAACTCTGATGCGCAGTTCCTACGCGGTATTTCAGTTGATGTGTTGCAGATGAAGCTGAAATGATGGAATTGGTATCTTCAAGCAGAAGGGGATTTAGCCACCTGCCATCTTGTAGTTGCATTCACATTACCCTTTCTCTTTCTCTCTGCCCTCTTTCAAAATCACCACATGAAAGGAAAAGATCTGAGGAGCAGCAACACTGAAGAAAGAAGAGGAAAAACTCTATCGGACAACTCCAACTGATGCTTACAAGTTCAGTTCTGAGGGAGCCATCCTGCCCAAGATTGGATCCCAGAAACTGTATTTGATGCCTGTATGGGGGAGGAGGTGGGGGGCAGATTCCAATGATATGGCTGTCACAGAAGGAGGTCCCTTTAGCATGCTAAAGGGATCACATGGGAAGTCTACCAATTGACAGCTTGTTATATTGTACGCAGCAATTTTCTTCCCTTTTCCAGAGCACCTCAGTGAGAAGAGTTTGAAACTATTTGTATAAGACAAATCAAACATGCAAAACTGCTCTATTTCAAGTGGCTCCTGATGCCTGCTGAGCCATCTGCTGAGCATACTGATCCATCGACCTTTAATCTGCAGTATTTCTGCAGTTGAAAGATGGGCAGAGGGAAGGTGGCACAAGCCACTTTCATGGTCCGGACACGCATTTCATTTTGTCCTTTGGACTGACCAGCACTCTTTAAACCATTGGTACTGCAGTGTTGGCACAGATCCATAACAGCTAGCATGGAACACTTTCAATATTGCAGCAGCATTGAAGTGCTTCCTGCCTGCTGATTTCAAGCCATATTCATGGTTTAACTCTGCAAACTGTTTCTGTACTTGTGCGGCGGCAGATATTGAAATAGTTTGTTAAAAGCAAAGGGTTAAATTAGAAATCCTCAGAAATCACAAGAGAAAAGTGAGCAATGCCACAAACTAAAGCGAATCTGTAGAAATGGAAATGATACGTTCTTCCCATGCGAATGTCCTTTTTTTTATTAAGTCATGGTCTGATGAGAGTGTTTATTTTACCATTCTCAAAAGTATAGAAGATTATGAGAAGCTAATGATGTACTTAGTAAAATACATGAGTAACAAGAGGTACTATTGAACTTCTCGGCTTATGTTATTGAACTTCTCGGCTTATATTAACAGACATTGTGTGTAAATTAGCATTAATAGAAAGAAGATTTAAAGTATTTTGTTATCCTGTGGGTTAGCTATAACAAATAACTTAAAAAGGCGATTCTTCTATTTGTTAAACCAATGAAAATTAAATCCGATTTAATTTCAGATTTTCTACATTGGGATTCTGTTGTGACCGCATTCTGTGATCAAACATCTTAATCCCAGCATTTTCCAGTTTACCAATCCATGTTTTCAGATTGTTTCCGAATCCAGTTTCCTGGAGTTCACGTCTACAGCTGTGGCTTTTATACCTTGGCCCAGGCAGGAGAGACAGTGGGGACATCCATGTATTGGCACTACATTGACTACTACTTCGGTACCAGGTCTGCCTCGCATCAATACTTGGAGTAAACTGTCTTGCGTTGTGTCTTCCCAAGCACTAGGAAAACATTAATAAAAACAGAAAATGCTGGAATGTTCAACAAATCAGGCAGCATCTATTGGGTGGGAAACAGGGGTAATGTTTTTTGAAATTCCATGAGTCTGGAAGGCTCTAAAGTGCCCAACCAAAAATGAGGAGCTGTCCTTGAGCAGAAAGCTCAAGGTAGAAGGCTGAGGACAGAGTGGGAGGAGGACAGAGAATTAAAATGACAGGTAATCAGAAAGCATCTCCACCTCAGTCATGTTTGTTCTGGCAATACAATCTTCCATATGAATGCTTGTTCCATATCTTGCTTTGTGTTCAACTGATGATTTCCCTTCATTGTGATGGACTGGGCCCTCAGGACTGTCAATTCCATTTCTTGTATCTAGACTCCCTACAGTGCAGAAGGAAGCCATTTGGCCCGCAGAGTCTGCACTGACTCTCCAAAAGAGCACCTTACCTAGGTCCACCTTCCAGCTCTATCCCCATAACCCCATGCATTTATCATAGCCAATCCACTTAACCTACACATCTTAGGACTGTGGGAGGAAACCAGAGCACCCAGAGGAAACCCACGCAAACACGGGGAGATCGTGCAGACTCCACACACACAGTGACCCAAATCTGGAATCGAACCCGGATCCCGGGCGCTGCGAGGCAGCAGCGCTAATCTCTGCTCTTGCATTTTCTCCCGATTCCCAGAACCATGACAGGGTTCCTCTTGTTCTCATCTTCTGCCCACCAGCCTCCAAATTCAGCATATCACCATCTGCCATCTCTGACGTGATGTCACCACCAAAGACATCTTCCCCTCATCTCGCTTTTAGCATTCTAAAGGGACCTCCTTCTGTGACAGCCTGTCCCAATTCTCAATCACCCAACACACCCTCCCCCTTCCCACGGCACCTTTCTGTGCAAGCACAGAGGTTGCAACACCTGCCCTTTTACTTCCTCCTTCACTGTTCAGAGCCCCAAACATTCCTTCCAGGTCAAATGGTGATTTACTTCTTTTCAATACACCTTATTCACTGCTGATAATGTATTCTCCTCTACATTGGGGACACCAAACAAAAGGTTTGGTAACCTTATCACCCCTATTCAGTTCCCAAACACAAGCCTGAGATACCAGTCTCCTCATTCCATTGTAGTTTTAGGTGAGCTGGAGCAACAGCATCTCATTTTTAGATTGGGCACTTGCAGGAATCCAGACTCGACATTGGGTTCTATAATTATAGACCGTCACCTCTGCAACCGTTTTCCTTCAGAGGCAAGTTCTTGGTGATAATTCTGCCACACCTTCTTGAGACCCACCTTTTTCTTTACTTGCCCTATTCCCATCAGATTTTGTCTTGTATCATTATCCCTTTTGTCATTTAATCTCTCCTATCATCTGCTTTAATAGAAACCTCCGCTTTTGCTTTCCCCCCCTTGCCCTCTCATCTCTGCCTCTGTATTTACTTCAAACCTGCCACATCTCTAACTTTTTCCAGGACTGACTAAAGGTCATCGATCTGAAACATTAATTCCGTTGCGCCGTCCATAGAAAGCGCTTGAGCTGCAGGGTATTTCCAGCATTTTCAGTTTCTATCTGATTTCCAGCGTCGGCAATATTTTGCACTGCAGAGCTGCCACTGATAGCGTTATCTCATCAATATTCACAAGATAACAGGTTTCATAGGAAGGGCATCCAGACCAACTCATCCAGCCAAAAATGTACAACTTCACAGCCTCCAGCTGTGTTTTATTTTAATATTCCTCGAGTTTTCCCTCCCATTTAATCTACTTTGTTGATTGCCCTTTGTGTGAAGAACTTCCTGACATCTGTCCCAAATGGATTTTTGCTGATTTCCACCCAGCGTCTGATAATGTAGCAGGGCCAGGAATTCAACAGAAACCCTTGTTGCTCTGAGTGGTTTTCTGGATACGTCGTGGCCTCCTCATCATCTGCACTTTGGCGAAAAGTGGAATAAACACACAATCGGCTTCATGAGCCATGACGCATAAATGAATTTTGTTTGCTTGGGAAGAATGCTCCGTCTATTCAATTGAATACTAAAGCCATTGATTCTGCAGTGATGTAGTCTTTCGAGCTGAATACTAACTATGCAGGAGTAACGAGCATTTAGCTTTGGTGCCAACTTTCTCTCTAACAAGATGTAAACAAGTGCAAGTTCTGATGAAACCTCATCAACCTGAAATCTTACTTCAGTTTCTCTCACCACAGATGCTGCCTGATCTGCTGAGTATTAACAGGATTTCCTCTTGTTGTACAAAGAAATTGAGTCCAAAATATATAGTCAATGCAGTTGGTTCTTGCTGCCATTCGATATGATGAGCTGTAAGTGTTCTGGCATTTCTGGATCTCTGAACTTCAGCCTTAGTGATTTCATTCGCACAGTGTGCATGACATTCTTTTTCCTTTTTGAGCACAATGCTTTATCAATATTACACTTAATCTGTCACTGATTAGCAATTTGCATGTTTCACCTAATTCATAACGTTGCCTCCTCACATTCATAGAATCATAGAATCTCTACAGTACAGGAAGAGACCATTCAGTCCATCGAGCCTGCACTGACAACAATACCACCCAGGTCCTGTAACCCCACATATTTACATTGTTAATCTCCCTGACGCAAAGGGGCAATTGAGTATGGCCAGTCAACCCAACCTGCACATCTTTGGAGGAAACCAGAACACATGGAGGAAACCCACGCAGACACGGGGAGAACATGCAAACTCCACACAGACAGTCACCCGAAGCTGGAATTGAACCCGGGTCCCTGGCGCTGTGAGGCAGCAGTGCTAATCACTGTGACACTGTACATTCGACTGTCTTCTCTATTATCCTCCTTCGATTTGACAAATTTGCATTGAAGATTTAAGTTCAATTTGTGACTGTAAGTTTCTGAACTGTGGTCCCTGATGTACTCCAATAATTAGTTGCTCTTATTGTCTGCACCGCTCTGCCTCCAATTCCGATGTCCAAGTTCATGGGGCTGGATTTTACGGCCCCTGCCAGGTGTGTTTTTGGCAGGGGTGGGGCACATAATTGGCTAGCCCACCACCTTGACACTCACCCGTAACCCTATCCCCATAATATGGTAGGCGGGTAGGCACTGAAATTGGCAGCCTGTCTGTCAATGTAAAAGAATCATTGACAGGCAGTTGAGCTTGTTAATAAGCCAATTGACCCGAATATTATGCGGTCGCCACCAAAATGTAGGTGGTGTGAGCAGGTAGGTAAGAGTAGGAAGTCCACCTTTTTACCATCTGAGGTGAAAAAGTGGGAAGGAAGGAACCCCCCTAAAGGGATAACGCCTTTGTGCCCCCCGCCTGGCCCTCAAAACCCATTCCCCTTCACCCCTTCACCTTCCCTGGAGTGTCTGATCCATTATCACTCTAAAGTTTGCACTTAACCCAAGTCATTGCTCTTTTCCCCCAGGATCTGCGTGTAGTTCCAGAACTGCCCACTAATGTGTTCTGGTGATTCTGGGAGAGCTACAGACCAATCAGATTGGTTGGTAGCTCTCAAGGGCATGATTTCCATCCTCCGAGGGACGGGAATCCCACTCCCTGCTCCTTAGAGCAGCTGAGAGGGTGGATCTGTTTAAGGTGGTCGGTTTGTGATTGACCAGTGTGAGGCTTTGGCCATTCTAAGGTTCACTGTCTGAGTTCACTGAACATTGCAGCATGCACCTAAATCCTATCGCTGTGCTGCACTGGTGCTCCAATGGGCTTGGGGAAGGGGAGGGGGGAATCATTTGTTGCAGTCCAGTGAAGTGTGAAAGATAGCCCGCTGTCCCACTGCACCCCCACCCCCCACCCAGCCCCACTGTCTCACTGCCATCCCACCCAGCCCCACTGTCTCACTGCCACCCTATCCGGTGCCACTGTCTCACTGCCACCCTATCCAGTGCCACTGTCTCACTGCCATCCCACCCAGCGCCACTGTCTCACTGCCATCCCACCCAGCGCCACTGTCTCACTGCCATCCCACCCAGTGCCACTGTCTCACTGCCATCCCACCCAGCGCCACTGTCTCACTGCCATCCCACCCAGCGCCACTGTCTCACTGCCATCCCACCCAGCGCCACTGTCTCACTGCCCCCCCACCCAGTGTCACTGTCTCACTGCCACCCCACCCAGCCCCACTGTCTCACTGCCACCCCACCCAGTGCCACTGTCTCACTGCCACCCCACCCAGTGCCACTGTCTCACTGCCCCCCCCACCCAGTGTCACTGTCTCACTGCCCCCCCCAACCCAGTGCCACTGTCTCACTGCCCCCCCCACCCAGTGTCACTGTCTCACTGCCACCCCACCCAGCCCCACTGTCTCACTGCCACCCCACCCAGCCCCACTGTCTCACTGCCACACCACCCAGTGCCACTGTCTCACTGCCAACCCACCCAGTGCCACTGTCTCACTGCCACCCCACCCAGTGCCACTGTCTCACTGCCCCCCCACCCAGTGCCACTGTCTCACTGCCACCCCACCCAGTGCCACTGTCTCACTGCCATCCCACCCAGCCCCACTGTCTCACTGCCACCCCACCCAGTGCCACTGTCTCACTGCCATCCCACCCAGCGCCACTGTCTCACTGCCATCCCACCCAGTGCCACTGTCTCACTGCCATCCCACCCAGCGCCACTGTCTCACTGCCATCCCACCCAGTGCCACTGTCTCACTGCCATCCCACCCAGCGCCACTGTCTCACTGCCATCCCACCCAGTGCCACTGTCTCACTGCCATCCCACCCAGCGCCACTGTCTCACTGCCCCCCCACCCAGTGTCACTGTCTCACTGCCACCCCACCCAGCCCCACTGTCTCACTGCCACCCCACCCAGTGCCACTGTCTCACTGCCACCCCACCCAGTGCCACTGTCTCACTGCCCCCCCCACCCAGTGTCACTGTCTCACTGCCCCCCCCAACCCAGTGCCACTGTCTCACTGCCCCCCCCACCCAGTGTCACTGTCTCACTGCCACCCCACCCAGCCCCACTGTCTCACTGCCACCCCACCCAGCCCCACTGTCTCACTGCCACACCACCCAGTGCCACTGTCTCACTGCCAACCCACCCAGTGCCACTGTCTCACTGCCACCCCACCCAGTGCCACTGTCTCACTGCCCCCCCACCCAGTGCCACTGTCTCACTGCCACCCCACCCAGTGCCACTGTCTCACTGCCATCCCACCCAGCCCCACTGTCTCACTGCCACCCCACCCAGTGCCACTGTCTCACTGCCATCCCACCCAGCGCCACTGTCTCACTGCCATCCCACCCAGTGCCACTGTCTCACTGCCATCCCACCCAGTGCCACTGTCTCACTGCCCCCCCCACCCAGTGCCACTGTCTCACTGCCCCCCCCACCCAGCGCCACTGTCTCACTGCCATCCCACCCAGTGCCACTGTCTCACTGCCATCCCACCCAGTGCCACTGTCTCACTGCCATCCCACCCAGCGCCACTGTCTCACTGCCATCCCACCCAGCCCAATGTTTCAAATGTTTTTCAATTGGAAAATAAATCTCAATTTCTTTTGTAATCTTTTCAATTGCAGGAGCCCCATGCGCACAATTGTACCCTGAATAATCGACACAAAATAGTATGTTTTAGATGTTCAATGTATACAACATCTTTAAGCAAATAGATATGCAGGTCATTTTCCCATGTAGCAACCATTGCTTGTTTTGTTGAAAAATGGAGACAATGAGATGCGTGTTACATACAAATGCACATTTCTTGGGGTGGTAATGTGTCCAATTCTCAAATACTGGTTCATCTTCACAAATCCATTCCCCTGTGATTTGTTCTGCAACCCTGGTGGTAACGTAGCAGCTTTATTCACACTGCTGCACAATTTACAGTGCAATTTAGAGAAGATATACTTCGGCAAAGAAAAGACGACAAGAGAAGGGCAGTGTTCCGGGTTGTTCCTCTGCAGAGCAAGCAATGAAAGATCTCCTGATGTTTCACTGCTGTGACACAGATTGGAAATTAGATGAGTTCTATTGAAATAGCAATGTTAAAAACAGAGGGTTTGCCAGTTGTAATAAATGGATCTGTAGAAATGGAGAAATAAAGAAGCAGGACTTGGGTTTATATAATGTCTTGATAATTTCTCTCAGAAATATCTCAAACACATTGCCGTGAATTACTTTGACCTTTGGTGACTGCTGTGCCAGCAATCAGAATGGAAAGGCAGTTCCTTTACTGTCTACAGCAGCAGTTTTGCTAAGTGTCTTAAATGCCAGTTTACATTTTTAAAGATCTTATATATATATATAAAATATTTTATATATATACTTCTAATATTGATGGTTTCTTCAATTACTTCATGGGCAAGGTGAGATATAATAGATTGTCACACAAAGTAACAAGCCGAAAATAATAATATCCAAGCTTCCCTCATTTTGTGCTGAGTTTTATGGATTTGCTGCATCCGTGCACGTGTGTGTGTAAATTGTCTGAGGGCTGGATTGGGTCTAATTGGGATACCACCTACAGTTATGTGCAAGTACTCCACTTCAACCTGTTTTACATGGAGGCAATCTATCTGGGGCAACAGCCTGAAGGGCCATCAAGCACAACTTCACAGTTTTCAGGAGAGGATGAGTGGATAAGATGGTAGGAGGGGTGGAATAAAATATCATTATATTTCCGTTTAGTCCACATCTAGCGGGAAGAAAAATAACAGGCCCCCCATCGCCTCTAGTTTTAGTCTCTCCGGGTTGGAAATTAGAAATGGAGATTTTGACAGGGGGCCCTATTGAATTGTTGGGGCATCCAGGATGACCTTTTGTCAGACCAGCTTTTGACAAACCCATTAGCATTAGATGGGGGCAGTCAGGTTTCTTGTGTCCACAAAGAGATTTTGCAGAAGTACCATTACTTTGGCCAGTGGAAATCTGATTCATCGGGGTTTCCAAGCCGGCATCATGACCTGGAGGTCAAAATGGGAACTGCTTTTTAAAAAAAAAATAAATGTGAGCAAAGAGGGCTGGTGGAAAATATGTAAAATGATATTGGCGTCAGATTCCTTCAACAGCATCTTCAAAGCCCATGACCACAATCACCTCAAAAGACAAGGGCAGCACGTGCCTAGGAAGACCACTATCTGTGAGTTCACCTCCAAGCCATACACCCATCCTGACATGGAACTGTAGAAGTCTTCTTTCTTTGTCACTGGATCAGAATCCTGGAACTCCTCCCCAACAGCATTGTGCTGTACCTACACCACGGAGACTGCGGTTCAGGAAGGCATCTCGCCACCACCACCTCGCAGACAATTAAGAATGGGCAATAGACACTGGCCTAGGCAGCAACATGCACCCACATCCTGTGAACAAGTAAAACAAAATTACAACTCTCCTCAAGAATCTTGAGGCCTAATTCATAAAATTGGAAATGCTTTTCAAATTCAATGGTTTCTTATTCTTATTTAGCATTTCTCTGTGAATTCCAAAGAGATGTGAAGGCCACTTGATTAGTTCTCCCATGTTCTGTATACGACAGCAGTAAAGGAGCAACAATCCAAAAGTGAAAGGAGAAGTCCAGCCAATTAAAATGAGGCCTGGCGGGACTTGAAGCTGAGCTGGCCCCTAACAGCCTGAGCATTTTTCCATCTGGCCCAGTGTTGAATAATTCATGATCTCAAGTAAAGAATTAACTTCCAAATTTTCTGCGCGTGTAACATAGGATTAAAATCTGCTATTGTACTGTTTATTTTGACAGTATAATCCTTTCTAACCTATTTCAGGTGAAAAAGATTGGTTTTGGTTTCTTGTGTTCGATTCTGTTTAGTAGGCACTCTGGCTAAATTACATTCGATCCACATTTTGGCACAATACAGTGTTCTTTCCTCATCTTCCCCTCCCCCAGCTATTGGGACACATTTTAATTTACTGTGGAGCCCTGAGGAAGCAATAGAGGCACTAGCACTGTGATTGTTGGTATTTGATTCAGTTTGAACAGCAAGCCTGATATGGTGACTACAATCTATGTGAATGTTTCACACGCAATATATTGTATTATACATGACGGTAAAGGATCTGTGTTAAGCTTTGTACATCATAATTTAACTCTTAATCTCTTTGAGAGTAGGCTCCATATTTCTGTAGCAGTAATTTGAGGCCATATTCATCCTAATGTGCCCACAAGACTCGAACCCTAACTCAAAAGGTAGACTTGCAATTGTACAGCACCTTTCATGACCTGTGACTTTAGAAGTACTTTTATTTTAAGCCTGGTCACTTCTATTGTGTCGAGAATTTTAAAGTTTATTTTATTAGTGTCAAAAGTAGGCTTACATTAACATTGCAATGAAGTTACTGTGAAAATCCCGTAGTCGTCACACTGTTCGGGTACACTGAGGGAGAATTTAGCATGGCCGTTGCACGGAACCAGCACGTCTTTTGGACTGTGCGAGGAAATCGCAGGCACCCGGAGGAAACCCACTCAGACATGGGGAGAACGTGCCGACTCTACACAGACAGTGACCCAAGCCAGGAATGAACCCGGGTCCCTGGCGCTGTGAGGCAGCAGTGCTAACCCACTGTGCCACCGTGCTGCCCCATTATGGGACCACAAGTAGGGTAGCCAACCATGAGTAAACGTATTCCTGGAGGTTTCATCACATGACTAGCCCCCATGCTCCAGCCATTAATCAGTCAACCCACCCCCCCCCATCCTTGTGACACACTGCCTTCCAATGCCAATTGGAAAGCTGCAAGGCACATTACCCAATTGGATAATGCTTGACTGTCAGCGCAACAGCCTCTATTTTTTTAACCCCTGTTTTCAATGTTTGTATCCCCGCTAAAGAGAAATGTTCAAAGAAAATTACAAAACAATCTTTCTTTGTGTCGCAATGATTTTTCTCCCGAGTGGAAATTGATTTTCAATATCTGGGGACTCCCAGGCCAACCCTGGAGGGTTGGCAATCATTTGCTACCAGAATGAATATTTACCATGCACATTTTACAAGTGAGATAGATTAACTGTTGTTGCGTCTTGCTGAAAAGTGCACAGTGCTGATCTACACCCTTACAAAATATAACAATGACTAAATATAAAGAAATACAGCAGGGAATTACAAGAAAGGTAATGGCAGTTGTAGTGACATATAATACTGACAGCATCAATGCAGAATGTAAGCCTTGATTTTTATATAACGGAGAATCATAGAATAGAATCATAGAATCCCTACAGTGCAGAAGGAGGCCATTTGACCCATCGAGCCTGCACTGACAACCCCACATATTTACCCTTCTAATTCCCCTGACACTAAGGGGCAATTTACCATGGCCAATCAACCTATCCTGCGCACCTTTGTTAATGGAGTGGTAATGGAAGGAACAGAATTGAAGTCATGTGCTGAAAAAAGCAAGAATGGAATTGCAGAGAATGACCACATGTAAGTGAGATGCACCAAAGGGCAGCTTTGACTATATATCGGAGGTCCACCTTAGTCCACTTTAGAGTTTTCAGTTGATTACTGATCTTAAAACACGCAGGCTTTTGGCATGGGCTTCACCTGCAGGAGCAGAGGCAGGACTGAGGTTTCTTTCTGCATGTGTTGGGTACAGCAAAATACAGTAAAACTGTCTTGGGGGTGGATGCACGGACTGGAGTTGTTGTGACAATTGTACAATGAATGGAATCCTGTTCCCCCCCCTCCCCCCCCCCCCCCCAGTCAATATTGTACACACTGGTCTTTGAAATGAGAAGGAGAGCGACTAAGGCAGCAGATCTGTGATCTTTCATTACAAAACCACTTTATGAGAAGTGAAATCAAAATTTTTGTTTGGGAAACCTGTGAAGGTGGAGGAGCAGCTGCTGTAAACAAGCCCGTGTGTTGTCACTATTGATTTATGAATGACTAAAAATACAAATTGTTCATTCTGAGGCATGATGTCATCAGCAACCTGTCACTTCTTGTGTCCTTTTCCTGATCTCTCTCCACCAGCGCTGAGAGTCCAAGCTGTCAGAATGAATGATGCTGGCCTGTCGGCTTTGATGGACAGTTCCAGTTAGCCTCCTTGATGCTGCTGTAGGTGAAATAAGTTATAGGAGTGAGTCAGCTTTTATCAGGCAGGCCCAGGGCTCACTATAGCTGCAAAGCTCTTGTTCACACCTTCTGCTGTGTACGAATACTGTGCCTTTCTCTGCCTTGAGACTTTAGGCGACTTTGAACATTGCATGAAAAAGGAATCTCTGGGGAAGGTCCATGGCTGAATCGTAAATTAGATTGACATGAGGATATTATCATACTGTGTAAATACCGAGAGCGGGGCGAAGGCCTTTTGGACAGTTTAGACACATGCCACCTGCTTATGATGTGTGTAATACACTGATAACCTGTAATTAAAGTAAAGCTAAACAGCCGAGTGTCAAATAATTCCAGCAACCTGATTTTTGTGATTTGATGTGTAATTTGTCCTCTGGGAATCTATGTATTTTATTGTTTGCTCACAACATTATGACCAAGATTTTGCCATAATAATAATGATGACATGGCTTTCAGTTCACTGGATAGCCACACATGTGCAGCACTGTGGCACAGGGGTGGCACTGGGGTGGCATAGTGGCACAATGGTTACCACTGCTGCCTCACAGCACCAAGGACCAAGGTTCGATTCCCGGCTTGGGTCACTGTCTGTGTGGTGTTAGCATGTTCTCTCCATGTCTGCGTGGGTTTCCTCCGGGCGCTCCGGTTTCCTCCCATAGTCTGAAAGGTTAGGTGCACTGGCCATGCTAAATTCTCCATCAGTGTACCCGAACAGGCGCTAGAGTGTGGCGACTAGGGGATTTTGACAGTAACTTCATTGCAGTGTTAATGTAAGCCTACTTGTGACTAATAAATAAACTTTAAACTTTAAAATACAGAGATTGCTGTCAGAGATATCCCACACTTGCACAAGGTGTGTTGCCCTCATCCATAGGCTTGACACTGAAGTACAAAGTGAACTTGCTGTACTTGGTCACTAGTTTAGCAATAAATGCTTGAAATAAATGGGACTGATGCACTCGGGGGTGAGTGAGTTGTTAAGCAATATTCTTTGTGACAATTTGAACAACCTCTCTGGCCCTGAATAATTAGTTTTACCTTCAGAAAAATATTAATGTTTGAAATTGAAAAAAATAACTATTTCTGTGTCACTTTTACCTCTATCCATTAATAGAGCAGCACAGTGGCACAGGGTGGCACGGTGGCACAGTGGTTAGTACTGCTGCCACACAGCACCAGGAACTCAGGTTCAATTCCCGGCTTGGGTCACTGTCTGTGTGGAGTTTGCAGGTTCTCCCCATGTCAGTGTGGGTTTCCTCCGGGTGCTCTGGTTCCCTCCCACAGTCCGGAAGACGTGCTGGTTAGGTGCATTGGCCATGCTAAATTCTCCCTCAGTGTACCCGAACAGTCTCCGGAGTGTGGCAACTAGGGCATTTTCACAGTAACTTCATTGCAGTGTTAATGTAAGCCTACATGTGACACTAATAAATACACTTAAATTTAATATCATCTGTATTTCCCAATTTTTATTTGAATTTCTTTTCAGCATTTAAATCTCATGCATATTCACTGCTTTGAACTTTCTTGTTTGGATGCTGTGAGGACTTTCCAAACTGGTTAATAAAGAGACTCACTTTTTCTTGTCCTTCTCACAGATGCACTGTAGAGGGCACTGCACTGGAAAAGACGCTGGCTTTGTTATAATCTATGCTGGAAAGCCGCAGAAACACTGAGCAGTTAGTAAGGTGAAAGCACAGTAAGAAGTCTCACAACACCAGGTTAAAGTCCAACAGGTTTATTTGGTAGCAAATAGCCAGGGGTTTGCTGCCACGGACAATGTAATGCAGGATCGCTTCGTCCACTTTTGCCAAGTTCAAACCAGATAAATAGAAGCTGATGTTGGATTGAGGTTACGGGCATGGCTAGGAATTAACGGAGTTCCCTTAATGCTCCAGTGTTCTGGGAATTAATTTTGATGCAGATCCTCTCCTTGCTGGTGATGCTAAACTTGATATTAGCAGCCTGGTGGTTTAACAGCTCTGGGGTGAAGATCAGCTTGCTTCAGTTTTGATACTTCTGTGTTAACTCCACAATAGCAGATTAAAATGCACAGTAGTCTTTTGCTGCCTACTTTATGTTAAAATAAAAAGACAGCCAGATCAAAGAAATGAATTGCCTGAAATAAAACTGGAGAACTGAAATTTTGATTTTAAGACACAATGCCTTGAAGTTCCTTGTATCACATGATCTTTTTAATCTTGTTGTTTTTGCAGTTTAGATTGTTACGTTTAATATGTGAGATAATCAGTCATTGATATCATCTTTCAATGCTGCAAGTATTCCTTGTTCTCTTATTCTCACAACCCTCAACATTAAGGGTTTGCTGCTCATCAAAGCCTATTGAACGGAGAGAAAGATAGTCAGGAGTATCCTCTTTATGTATAAGATTAGATGTGATTTGTATGATCAGTTTTCGACAATGATTGTTTTTCTGATGCTTGATGACTGTTTTGATCAATCAGCAATCGAAGTACTTCAAAAAAGAAGAGTGACCTTGGTGGGGAAAATGATGATAACCAGTCCTAAAGATTCCAATAAATTAACATTGTGACTGATATTCAATTTCATTGTCTTCAATGGGTCAGTCTTTCTGGGCTGTCTTCAAACTACGTCACAAGCTGGAGTTTCTGCTGCAATGTTGCACAATATGATCATAGAATCCTACAGCACAGAAGGAGGCCATTCAGCCCATCAAGTATGCACCGACCACAATCTCACCCAGGCCCTATCCCCATAACCCCATGCATTTACCATAGCTAGTCCCCCTGACACTAATGGGCAATTTAGCATGGCCAATCCACCTAACCTACACATCTTTGGACTGTGGGAGGAAACTGAAGCACCTGGAGGAAACTCACACAGACACGGGGGAAAATATGCGAACTCCACACAGTGACCCAAGCCAGGAATCGAACCTGGTCCCTGGCGCTGTCAGGCAGCAGTGCTAATCACTGTGCCACCGTGCTGCCCAAATAATAATCTATTTTAGTGCTAGTTAGGTACTGGCCAAGGATACAGGGAGAACTGCCCTGCAGTCTCTTTGAAACAGCACTTTGGGATTATCTACACCCACCTAAGAGGGTGGGTGGTGCCTCCGCCTATTGTTTTGTCCAAAAGATGGCATTGCTGAGATGGAACACCGCTTCAGTAGGAGGAAACCTTTCCGTCACTGCAAATCTTGGGAGGGGATTTAGATTAAAAGCCTTTTTAGAACTGTTCATCGCCTTGCCTTCTGTTTACTCATGCTGAGTTGACATTGACGGTCATGGAGCATCTGTAGGCTGTTGCCTCCTGACTGGTGGGAAGAATACATGGCACGGTGGCACAGTTGCTAGCACTGCTGCCTCACAGTGCCAGGGACCTAGGTTCGATTGCCAGCTTGGATCACTTTCTGTGTGGAGTTTGCACATTCTCCCTGTGTCTGCGTGGGTTTCCTCCGGGTGCTCCAGTTTCCTCCCACAGTCCAAAGATGTGCGGGTTAGATGGATTGGCCATGCTAAATTGCCCCTTAATGTCAGGGGACGAGCTAGGGTAAATGCATGGGGTTATGGGGACAGGGCCTGGGTGGGATTGTGGTTGGTTCAGATTCAATGGGCTGAATGGCCTCCTTCTGCAGGTAGGATTCTATGATTCTTTGAATATGTGGCACCAAATAGCAATGCAGGATCAGTGGGGTTGTGGAATTTGCCTTGATTCAAACTGAGCTTCATAAATGGTACTGACTTTTTGAATGGCGTTCTTATACAAAAACCTTGAAGTCGAATCTTATACTTGGATTCCATTCTTGATTTTTGATTGTGTAAAAGTGAACAATTTTCAATTGAAGATCATGTTTAACAAATTAAAGTCTATCTTCGTACTCAGTACACAACTATCTATTGTGCAGATTAAAATGGTTGTATGTATTTTATGAATATTACTGTTACGGACATTGCTGATACAGGTAAACTGCACTGATTTCCTCTTGATCACCTGAAGGTGTTTTGAATTACTTTTTAGAAACAGGCAGTGGCATGTTTTCCCAATCCAGTTTTTGTGATCCTATTTACTAATAATCCACAGAAAACTCAAGTTTGGAGGAACTCAGAAGGTTAGTTTATTTTCCCCATTTCTAAAACCCAGAGAAGGAGGGTACGCAACGTCCCACTCCTAATGCGTACTTACGGACATGTGTGCAGGCACGCACATAGAATAAAGGAGTTTTACAGTAAAAGAACCACTAAAATGAATATTAGTTCACTTAATTTTCAGAGTCCAATGAAGAATTATTTCATATAGATGGTAGAGTTTAGCTGGCTGAAGCACAGAGTTTAGTATTTGCTTTTTAGTTGGCGCTGACCACAATTTGAAGTAGGTATGCAGTGACTGAGTTGATGGTACAAAATCTTCCAGCAGAGGCAGGTTTTGAGGCACAAGCTGTTGTTTGCCTGGAAGGGTCTTGCTTCTTTGTGGCTCACCGGTTAGATGTTAAAGCAGCATACTGACTAGTTCTCAGCTTCCAACAGCATCTTGGGATTTCAGAAGGGTGACTTGAGTCATGTGGTTTTCCTTCTTCACATTGACTTCAAAACGAATGTTTATCAGCGTCTGGAATTAGCTCTGATTTCAGGGCTGATATTTTCCCAGTTATTAGTGGTTAAAAGAGAACAAAGAACAAAGAAAATTACAGCACAGGAACAGGCCCTTCGGCCCTCCAAGCCTGCACCGACCATGCTGTCTGACTTAACTAAAACCCCCTACGCTTCCGGGGACCATATCCCTCTATTCCCATCTCATTCATGTACTTGTCAAGATGCCCCTTAAAAGTTACTACCGTATCCGCTTCCACTACCTCCCCCGCCATCGAGTTCCAGGCACCCACCACTCTCTGTGTCAAAAATCTGCCTCGTACATCTCTTTTAAAACTTGCCCCTCGCACCTTAAGCCTATGCCCCCTACTAATTGACTCTTCCACCCTGGGAAAAAGCTTCTGACTATCCACTCTGTCCATGCCTCTCATAATCTTGTAAACTTCTATCAGGTCTCTCCTCAACTTCCGTCGCTCCAGTGAGAACAAACCAAGTTTCTCCAACCTCTCCTCATAGCTAATGCCCTCCATACCAGGCAACATCCTGGTAAATCTTTTCTGTACCCTCTTCAAAGCCTCCACATCCTTCTGGTAGTGTGGCGACCAGAATTGAACACTATATTCCAAGTGCGGCCTCACTAAGGTTCTATAAAGCGTCAACATGACTTGCCAATTTTTAAACTCAATACCCCGGCCAATGAAGGCAAGCATGCCGTATGCCTTCTTGACTACCTTCTCCACCTGCATTGCCACTTTCAGTGACCTGTGTACCAGATCCCTTTGCCTATCAATACTCCTAAGGGTTCTGCCATTTACTGTATATTTCCTATCTGTATTAGACCTTCCAAAATGCATTACCTCACATGGGGATGGGCAGTTTGATTAAAGAGTAATGTTGTCGGATTAGACTTTTAATCCTTTAACCATCTCCAATTACAGAAAACTATACAATTACACTTACACCCAAAACAAATGTATACACAAAAGAAATGTTAAAAGGTCCTGGAGGGCATTATCCTCAAAGCCATTTATTCAAAACTTTATCCTTATTGCTATTTTTAAAAATGGCATTTTTGCTAAATCAAAAAGATGGTTACTACTAGTCACCTGACCACAGGTTGGCCCTTCGTCTGAGAACAACCACCAAGAACAAAATAATTACTTTTTCAGCTTCTAAAGAATCCATAGAATCCTTGCGGTGCAAAAGGAGGCCATTCAGTCCATCGAGTCTACACTGACTCTCCGGAAGAGCATCCCATACCCCTACGCCAATCCCATAGCCCCACACATTTATCATGGTTAATCCACCTAGCCTACATATCTTGGGGACACTAAAGGGCAATTTAGTGTGGCCAGTCCACCTAACCTGCACATGTTTGGACTCTGGGAGGAAATGAACAAACTCCACACAGAGTCGCCCAAGGCCGGAATTGAACCCAGATCCCTGCAACTGTGAGGCAGCAGAGCTAACCACTGAGCTACCATGGTCCCCTATCACTGTAATTCTGGATCACAAACCTCATTGTACAAATCATTGTAATCACAAAAGGAAAAGAGGCTTGCACATCCAACTTCACTCTGCCTAGAATGCTGCTAACAGACTACGATCACACCTGGGACTTTCCAGACCCACTGCAAAGGGACGCACAGGGATGCTATTTGTATCTGATAATCTCACCTTGCTAGTGGAGTCAGTGGGTCTGTCTAGACAATGGTTTCCCAAACGCCAGACCCTGAAACATAAATGGCAGTGGACGTATTAGTGAGAGGCAACATGGTTTTGTGAAGGGGAGGTCGTGTCTCACGAACTTGATCGTGTTTTTCGAGGAAGTGACGAAGATGATTGATGAGGGTAGGGCAGTGGATGTTGTCCACATGGACTTCAGTAACGCCTTTGACAAGGTCCCTCATGCCAGACTGGTGCAGAAGGTGAAGTCGCATGGGATCAGAGGTGAGCTGGCAAGGTGGATACAAAACTGGCTCGGTCAAAGAATACAGAGGGTAGCAGTGGAAGGGTGCGTTTCTGAATGGACGGCTGTGACAAGTGGTGTTCCTCAGGGATCTGTGCTGGGACCTTTGCTGTTTGTAATATATATAAATGATTTGGAGGAAAATGTAACTGGATTGATTAGTAAGTTTGCGGACGACACAAAGGTTAATGTAAGCCTTACTTGTGACTAATAAATATACCTTACTTTAAAATAAGAAAGTACAGAACATTTTTACTCACAGTGTTATCCAAGAATGAATTCTGCTATTTTATGTTTATTTTGAGTATTATCACCTCAACACAGGTCATTCGAGGAATATTCCAGTCAGCAATTTTGTTTTGAATTACCAGCCAGTGAGACGATCTATAGCTAATTAAAAATTGGATGACAACTTAATGAATATCATGCAGATACAGTCAGGTCAATAATATTTTGGGATTAAGGCTTTGTTTTGTAGTTGCAACCCAATAAAGTTGTCTGTGTTTTGGCTTATTCCATATTTGATTCTTGTTAACTGAGGCAAGGTTCGGGAGTTATTTTAAATGAGCCAGTGCTTCGGATGGTCTGATGAGTCTAATTTCTGAGTCTGTCAATCGATCCAACATTCATCCCTCAGTTGGATAAGTGCTGCTGATTATGACATGGGTTGCTGTTTGAAACACAATTGAACTGATGGAGAAACACTACATTCAAATCAACTGCATATAAGTGAAATATTTTGTCTCAGTCTGTGCATTTCCTCAAGTAAAATTTCTGCACCCTCCTTATATAGCATGCTTAAAGTTTGCAGTGACTAATTATTGCAGCAATTTTATTATTTTCTCATGTGCTGTCAAACTTCAGACAAAAAAAATTTCATTATGAAAAAGTGTTTTGCATCAACATTTTTATATAGTTGTCAAGTTCTGGCCTTGCTCCTGGTCTCTCAAGCTGGTTGGAGCTTGGGGAATCTGATTCTTGCCCATCACCTTTGGCACTAGGAAATGCATGAGCAGCTTGTTCTTTGATTACAATGCACTCACCTTCCCAGTGGGAAAATGCTGTGCCTCCACTTAAAAGTTCCCTCACAGCTGAGGATTGGAGACTGGGAGCTAAGTGACCCAGGTGACCTTTTCTCCACTCCATGGGGTCAGACATCGACTCTCCACCATGCTACATCATTTTCTGAATGCCTTTCCTTTCTGATTTTCGGACATTGAAAGGAACTGCAACTCCATTCCTATTTGGCACTCTTCACTGACTGTTATCCTTAGAGGTGAGATACTGAGAGGCTAACACACAGTAAGGTGTCTGCAGCAATGAGACCTCGTGCACATTATTGACAGAAGCTTAAAGTTTATTTATTAATGTCACAAGAAGGCTTACATTAATACTGCAATGAAGTTATTGATTTGATTTATTATTGTCACATGTATTAGCATACAGTGAAAAGTATTATTTCTTGCATGCTGCACAAACAAACAGTTCATAGAGAAGGAAAGGAAGGAGTGCAGAATGTAGTGTAAAAGTGTGAAAATCCCCTAGTTACCACCACACTCTGGTGCCTCTCCAAGTACATTGAGGGAGAATTTAGCCTGGCCAATGCACCTAACCAGCACGTCTCTTAAACTGTGGGAGGAAATCAGAGCACCCGGAGGAAACCCATGCAGACACGGGGAGAATGTGCAGACTCCACATAGACAGTGACCCAAGCCGGGAATTGAACCCGGGTCCCTGGTGCTGTGAGGCAGCAGTGCGAACCATTGTGCCACTGTGCTGCCCAGTGAGCCAGAAGATTCTTTAAAAAAGAATCAATTTTTAATTGATTTCATTGAGGCCAGTATGAAGGGAAACAAGTTCTTCCTCTGTTTAAGGCAATGTCAAAACTTGGTTTTCAACATGTTTGCAATTTTGTTAATAAGCCCATTTCTGATCCTACACTGGAGAGATAGGCAGGAAAGAAGCCCTGAAACATATTTCAAAGAGAATTGTTCTCTTTATGGAATGTAAGTCATAAATTGCTTCAAGCTTTTCAGTAGTGAACCAACTGGCAACTGCTGCCTTTTCTCTACAATCTTCTACATAATGTTTTTGACACAACTCAGGCAAACAATACTGTTTACATCGTTCAGAATAGGTATTGAAAGATTAGGTACATTCACAAGCTGGCACCAGTTTAAGCAATGTCAAACATGGGATTTTGATGAATGAATATCTATCTTACAAGGCAGAGTCTTGGCTCTGCCAACTATATGTACCTATAAGATGTGAGTCACTCTACAAATAACAAAATGAACTGTTGGAGATTATTTAGATCAGCTGATGAGCATTTCATTAAATCTGTTTATGTCCCATCAGGTAAAAAACCTCGGATCTACTTTTAAATTTGTATTACGTGATATGCTGTGGAGTATTCTTTTAAACTCCCACGATACACCTTTTAGTAATATACCTCTTCTTTGTGGAATCAGAACAATATTCATGGAGGTGGCATCATCATTCATGCTATTAGTGTTCCTCTCGTCCTTGCGGACATCTTGAAAAATTGTAAGCAGAGAGACGTTGAAAAGGAGAACATTGAAAGCACAATAGCATAGTGAAAGATTGAAGGCTGCCATCCTGGCTTCATCATTTCCGTGATTGTCCAACTAATCCATTCTGAAAACAGCTCTGCAAGTTGCAGAGTATAGCGCTCCCCACTCAAGTTGCATAAAAATCAATGAAGTACAATTTAACGCACCTGGTCGGGGAGCTCCTCTACAGCAATTCTGAAAACACATCAGTGTGCATCAGTGAATAGGGATGCATGAAATTAAGGTGAAGTGCTTTTCCAAAGTAAGAGGAGGCACAGAGAAGTAATTTCCCAATATATGAGAAATCTTGTCTTCACACGTTCTAGTTGAATCCACTAACTGTAACTGTGTAGAGGTAAAAAGGTAGCATTGCTTTCAAGATCGATGGATATGTATTGAAAGAGTTGTTAAATGCTGGTGCAGCGACACGGAACCAGCCCTTAGGAGTGAAAACACTTGAGCAAGTATGCGAAAATAGTTTTCTTGACGTACCTTGAGCATTTTAAGCAAACCTGAGTAGGATTGCAGAATATGGTGGCATGGTAGTAATGTCACTGAACTAGTAACACAGTAGCAGTTTTAACAACACCAGGTTAAAGTCCAACAGGTTTATTTGGTAGCAACTACCATTAGCTTTCGGAGCGCTGCTCCTTCGTCAGATGGAGTGGAAATCTGCTCTCAAACAGGGCACAGAGACACAAAATCAAGTTACAGAATACTGATTAGAATGCAAATCTCTACGGCCAACCAGTTCTTAAAGATACAGACAATGTGAGTGGAGGAGGGAGCATTAAGCACAGGTTAAAGAGATGTGTGTTGTCTCCAGACAGGACAGTCAGCAAGTCCAGGAGGCAAGCTGTGGGGGTTACTGATAGTGTGACATAAAGCCAACATCTCGGTTTAGGCCGTCCTCATGTGTGCGGAACTTGGCTCTTGGAACTTGGCCAAGTTCCGCACACATGAGGACGGCCTAAACCGAGATGTTGGCTTCATGTCACACTATCAGTAACCCCCACAGCTTGCCTCCTGGACTTGCTGACTGTCCTGTCTGGAGACAACACACATCTCTTTAACCTGTGCTTAATGCTCCCTCCTCCACTCACATTGTCTGTATCTTTAAGAACTGGTTGGCCGTAGAGATTTGCATTCTAATCAGTATTCCGTAACTTGATTTTGTGTCTCTGTGCCCTGTTTGAGAGCAGATTTCCACTCCATCGGACGAAGGAGCAGCGCTCCGAAAGCTAATGGTATTTGCTACCAAATAAACCTGTTGGACTTTAACCTGGTGTTGTTAAAACTGTTATTGTGTTTACCCCAGTCCAACGCCAGCATCTCCACATACTGAACTAGTAATCCAGAGACTCCACACTCTGGGGACAAAGGTTCATATCCCACCATGGCAGCTAATGGAATTCAAATTCAATTACTGAATCTGGTATATAAAGTTAGCCTCAGTAATGGTGACCATGAAACTGTCATCAATTGTCGTAAAAACCCACCTTGTTTCCTGCTGTCCTTCAGGGAAAGAAATCTAACATTTTTGCACAGTTTGGTCTACATGTGACTCCAGATGCACATCAATGTGGTTGACTCTGAACAGCCCACTGAAATGGTCTGGCAGGCCACTCAGTTCAAGGACAATTTAAGGATTGGCAACGAAAGAATAAAGAAAAAATGGCGAAGACAGGAGAAAGAGCTAGCCATCTGAAAATTCAACTTCACCCCTTAAGTGCTCCCCAGTTTTATTTCTCCAGAACTCTGAGTTCTGTGCCTCAATGTTTTTCTTCCTCCCCTTGTTAAAATCAGAATTGTTTCTAAAATGTTGGAAAGCCTTGCCTCCTGTGACCATCCCTTCTTGCACCAGGCATTTTAAATCCATCTTTGGCACATCACTTTCTTGAGTTAGTTTGTGTCCTCTTCGGTGGTATGCTGCGAATATGTAGCTACGAAGCAGGATTGCCAAGTTCCCTGATTTGATTTGATTTATTATTGTCACATATATTATTTTAAAGTGAAAAGTATTGTTTCTTGCGCACTATACAGACAAAACATATTATTCATAGAGAAGGAAAGGGGAGGGTGCAGAATGTACTGTTACAGTCACAGCTAGGGTATAGCAAAAGATCAACCTAATATAAGGTAGGTCCAGAGTAGAGTTATAAAAGCATAGAACGAGAGTAAAAGATAGAATTAGAGGGACAGCTCGCAAAAAGTCACCACGCCTCGGCGCCATCTTGAATCCATTTATGAGGTTGTTTGGGATGTTTGTCTCACAGACTCTCTTGTTAACTGTTGGAACTTGATTCCAGAGAACTGGTTATAAATTCAAAATGGAAGGGAGTCCAAGGTGAAGTGAGTGCAGAGTCCAACAAGTAAAGCCAACTCCAGATGTGCAGGTGGGAGTGCTGGATTCCAGTCCCAATTCCACAGCAGCAGTAATCAGAATGCCGCTCAGATATGCATACACAGACAGAGGGGAGAAAAAATACGATGATAGACAGGAAATATAGCTTAGGGATGATTTATTTTTAATTTTGGCAAAGAAAAGGATTGTGTTTTTTTTATTGTACAGGATTTAGAGAAAAGCACTTAGTGGTGATTTTTATTTCTAATGTGCATGAAGAGTAAGAGATTACTTTAAAGCTTTATGTATACTTTAATTCCAAAATGAATGATCCATTTTCATAAAATAACCTTAAAAATATTACTTTAAATTTAGTTCAAATAAAATTTGACATGCCTGTTATGTTATGTCCACACTAAAGTTTATACAGTTGAAATAAAATCCTCACGTAGGTGGTTATTAAATAAGAGCTTTTAAATTATACGATGATCCTGATAAATTGGATTGAAAAGCTCAATAATGGCATGTAATATTCCGAACTTCAATCTAATTTTATATTTTAAAACTAGACACACAGGCTAGAAAAGATGGCTGCCCACGGTCTCCTGACTTATTTTTCGATTGGAAGCACCCCCGTTTCATGAAGGAACATTCAAGACTGATATGAATCGATGCCCTTCCCTGAAGCCAGTTGAAAAGTCTGATTTGAATGGGTCATTCAAAAACAAAAGACATAGGCTGAGATTTTTTGTTCCCCCCACAGTGGCAGGATTTCCTGCGGTGGAGGCAGCTCTTTATTGACCAATGTGGGATTTTCCAGTCGCTCCAAAGTCAATGACCATTTGCATTTCTCGCTGCCTGTGCTACTGGGGAATGCAGCACATAATGTCCATCAATGAAACTCTGGATGGTACTAACTACAATGCTCCCCCCGATCAATCCAAGCATCAGAAACTCATCTTTGTCTGCTTCATGATGGCCCTGGTGGTGCCGTAGCTGTCTTTATGGCTCCTCTCTGAGCCTCTCACTGATATCATGAGCCATCTCTTCAAAGTGTAATCCCTGTCACCCAGAAGGCTGCCATCCTGTGCATCAGCTCCATTAAGCATGTCTTTGATTTGATTTATTATTGTCACATGTATTGGTATACAGTGAAAAGTAATGTTTCTAGCACACTATACAGAAAAACATACCATTCATAGAGCACATGGGGAGAAGGAAAGGAGAGGGTGCAGAATATAGTGTTGCAGTTTTCGATAGAGTGAGGAGAAAAATCAGCTTAATGTGTGATAGGACCATTCAAAAATCTGATGGCAGCAGGGAAGAAGCTGTTCTTGAGTGGTTTTGTACGTGATCTCAGACTTTTGTATCTTTTTCCCGATGGAAGATGGTAGAAGAGAGTATGTCCGGGGTGTGTGGGGTCCTTGATTATGCTGGCTGCTTTGCCGAGGCAGCGGGAAGTTTAGACAGTGTCAATGGATGGGAAGATGGTTTGAGTGATGGACTGGGCTACGCTCAGAACCCTTCGTAGTTTCTTGCAGTCTTGGACAGAGCAGGAGCCATACCAAGCTGTGATACATCTGGAAAGGATGCTTTTTATAGTGCATCTATAAAAGTTGGTGAGAGTCGTAGCAGACATGCCAAATTTCCTTAGCCTCCTGAGAAAATAGAGGCATTGGTGGGCTTTCTTAACTATAGCATCAGTGTGGAGGGACCAGGACAGGTTATTGGTGATCTGGACAATGAGAAACTTGAAGCTTTTGACCATTTCCACTTCATTCCCCTTTGATGTAGACAGGGGCGTGTCCTCCACCATGCTTCCTGAAGCCGATGACGATCTCCTTTGTTTTACTGACATTGAGAGAGAGATTTTTGTCGTTGCACCATTTCACCAGATTCTCTATCTCTTTCCTTTACTCCATCTCGTCATTGTTTGAGATCCAAACATGTCTGGCACTAGGAGAGATCTGGAGAATGTAGGAGTTGTGGCTGCTGCCACGTGGTCCAAGCACACACGGACCTGCATAATTATTTGATGGCGGTGATATTGCAACTGGACATTTAAAGTGTGATAGCCCTTTCTGTTAATGAATGTACAGGCCTGACATGGTGACCTAAGTGCAATCTATAACTCCCTCAACCCTGTGGAACCCTGCGATCGTTGAAAGCCTCTAGTTTGTTCAACTTGATTGTGGTTGTTCATGGAAAATACAGTGCCCTTCAGAACATTGCATTACTAAAGACCTTAATGTAGTGGTGTGCAGTAGGCTGCATAATTCTACTTAGGCTACCTGAAAGATCCAATGGCAAATAAATTCAGCCTTACAGTGACCTTGATCGATATTCGCATTGGGTGACTACCCACGCAGTTGGAAGCTATTCCCCTGCCAGGATCTCACAGATGGAGGTTACTGTGGCTCTGGAAAGCCTGAGTTCCCTCCAGTCAATTAAGGGTAACTCATTCTCTGCCCATAAGCTTGATTGGCAGCATAAGTACTCTGTCCCTCCATTGTTGCAGCATTCTGCCTTCATCAGCTACTTGTTCCCAATGCAGGTCTGCCACCTGTATGGGCCACATGCGCATCCTGCCCTTGGCCATCTGGCCTTCTCCCCCCTCCCTCTCAATCTCCTCCTCCTCGCTGAAGGATGTGTCTCCCATGTAGACCACTTTCCCCATGTTCTTACACTCAAGCAGGCTGAGGTGCAGATGTGTGGCACTAGCTGCACATTTCTGTCGGCACATTCAAGCCTTCAGACAGCAAATGTATACCAACGAACCACAGCAGCCACTCACTCGCAGCAGCCTGAACAGCTGAGCTCAAACAAAGGACCCAACTGCTGACTTTAAACCCACCCCTATAATCATTCCGTGCAGAAAACAAGAACCCCGTCTGGCGTGATTCACACTCTCTGAAGGTTTTATTGCTCCCAGCACGTATTATTCCAGTCAATTGCAACTTTAACAAGCTTAACAATTCAATTTCGATATATTTGAACAAGGTGGAGGGCTTTGGATTTCTAAGGCCACCTGCCTAGCATTTTATCGCATTCTGGCATGACGTCGTCAGGAACACAACCTAACAGCATTGCGCCTAATCATACACAGGCACTGGTGCAGTACAGGCCTGTTTTCAACACGTATTATTCAGCCCTACATTTAGTTTTAAAAATGTGACATGTTTTTAAAGGATTACTTGTGGGAAATCTATTGCAGGGACTCCTGCAGGGTTGGCAAAAGACAAATTGACTATTTTTCCTGCATTTTTGAAGATCTCCCTTTTCTCTCCTCAGGATATTGGGATGAGAGAGTTAACTTGTGATCAGCCATCTGTCAGTGTTGTTCTGTTAACCACCGGGTAGAACTCCCAAGCACCAGACGAAGGGTCAACTTGTTCAGCTTGGGTGGTGCCCACCACTAAGTGCACTAGGGAGCGGCTTGGCGGCACAGTGGTTAACACATCTGCCTCACAGCGCCAGATTCGATTTGGGTCACTGTCTGTGTGGAGTCTGCATGTTCTCCCCATGTCTGCATGGATTTCCTCCGGGTGCTCTGGTTTCCTCCCAGAGTCCAAACGACATGCTGGTAAGGTGCATTGGATTTCATAGAATCCTACAGTGCAGAAGGAGGCCATTTGGCCCATCAAGTCTGCACTGACTACAATCCCACCCAAGCCCTATCCCCATAGTCTCAAGCATTTACCCTAGCTCGTCCCCCTGACACTAAGGGGTAATTTAGCATGGCCAATCCACCTAACCCACACATCTTTGGGCTGTGGGAGGAAACCAGAGCACTTGGAGGAAACCCACGCAGACATGGGGAGAATGTGCAAACTCCGCACAGATAGTGACCCAAGCCGGGAATCAAACCCAAGCCCCTGGCGCTGTGAGGCAGCAGTGCTAACCGCTTTGCCAAGCTAAATTCTCCCTCAGTGCACCCGAACACGCACCCGAGTGTGGCGACTTGGGGATTTTCACGGTAACTTCATTGCAGTGTTGATGTAAGCCTACTTGTGACACTAATAAATGAACGTAAACTGAAAAACCCTTCCAAAATCGGGAATTTGCCTTTATGGTGCTGGAAGTTTTCACAGGTGTGAATCTGAACCTTACTGTGACCTGTTGTCTAGAAATACTGATACATTACAGTGTGCCACCACTAAGGTGGCATCCCCTGGCCTTCAGTCTGAGGATCATGATGTAAACTTTCCAGAATTTTGCCGCCTTTCATGAGAAAAAGACAAGCTTACATGTATTACCCATGGAGACCAATTGCTATTTGTTTGGAGCCAAATATAATGAGGCAGTCTTTGTACAGCTCTATCAGCCGGAGGAATGTAGACATAATGTTTGCAGCTCTAAATGGGGTATGATTAAAGATAAGAAATCGAAAAACACTGAAAAAAGCATTCCATTCCAAAAACTGGGTGTTTAGAAGCAAGCTGAAATGATGTTTCATTGTGACACGCACTGTATAATCAATCTCTATGAAAAATGGGTAATTGTTACAAAAAATGATTGCTTTGACCATTTTGAATCGTTTCTGCTCTAGCAGATCTCCATTATTTCTCAAAAGGTAGGCCTTTAACATTTTGGTTTATGGCAAATAGTATTTGCTGGGCTGAGTAACAGGGTTCTGGTGCACGATTAGGGTCAATTACATGCCCCCCCTCCCGCCCCGACCTCCCGCCACACCACCCACACCCCCTCTGTCCCCTTTCCTACCCCTCTCCCCAGTTGTAAGCATTTATTTCCAGCCTGTACTATCTGCAGGATCAGTGATCTGTAAATTGTCATGCCCATACAAAGTGTGTAATGTAGCATAAAATAAGAGATTCGGGGGAGAGTATGGTTGAAATTTCATCATATTCAGTGTTCAAAAACTATCACAAAAATGGAAGAAGCGTGAAGGTAGATTGCTTTTTTTAAAAAAAAGACTTCTGCTTTGTCAGATGTGTCTGTCTCCAAGGCCTGTAAACCAAGCTGTGCGTACCGGCCACATACTGCAAGATAATTCAAAACAAATCTATTTTGGAGATTTGCATTCGCCACTGATATAATATGCTATTGTGGAATTTGCAGGGCTCTGTTGTTGCCTACTTCATCTAACCTGAGGACATAGTAGACTTGAGGCTTCACATGTCCCTGGCCCTGCATTCATGGCTTTAGTGCTGCTCCCTTTTCTTAGTATTTCTTTCCCTTACAATCAGAGGACGTGGCTATTTCAGATATATTTCAGTACGGCCACTGCTGGGACTGCAACAGTCCCCAGTGAAGTGCTACAGAGCAGGCTGGACTGACAAGTAAATTGGAGTGATCTCGCCAGTGTCAGTCTTGCAGACTCACTTGGAGGGGTGTGGGGCTGCAAACAGACCTCTATGAGGCTAGCAGGGTGGCAATGACCCTTGGAGGAGGCCCTCCTTTCAGTACAGTCTGCCCACATCGGGGGGATCTGCCGTAGTGATCTGCCAGGCTGCTAGGAGTCATCAGGTGGTGTGTGATGTCAGTGGCAGTGGTAGGAAGCCCTTAAGAACTATTAATAAGCCACTGAAGTGACTCAGTTGGCACAAAGGCAGGCTGGTGGGCTGCATGACTCCTCTGCTGCCGGTGGTAAAATGGGCACAGTGCCCCCTCACCATGCCACCTGAAACTTGCTGCTTTTCCATTGTACCATTTAGTAGCAGGTGAGCAGCCAGTTGATTGGTTCAAATCCATCACGCAAACCAGTCTCCCATCCATTGACTCTGTCTACACTTCCCGCTGCCTCGGCAAAGCAGCCAGCATAACTAAAGAACCCACGCACCCCGGACATTCTCTCTTCCACTTTCTCCCGTCGGGAAAAAGATACAAAAGACTGAGGTCACACACCAACCGGCTCAAGAACAGCTTCTTCCCTGCTGCTGTCAGACTTTTGAATGGACTTACCTTGCATTAAGTTGATCTTTCTCTACACCCTAGCTATGACTGTAACACTACGTTCTGCATTCTCTCATTTCCTTCTCTATGAACGGTATGCTTTGTATAGCATGCAAGAAACAATACTTTTCACTGTATGTTAATACATGTGACAATAATAAATCAAATCAAATCAAAGATCACCCCCACTTATAGAATGCTCTTGCTGTGCCAGAAAGCCACCTCCAACAGGGCCGGATCTTGTGATATTTTCCTAACAGAAAAAATGGTTTTTGGCTCGGTGTGATTTAAGTATATCAATATTTTCTTCTTTCATTTGGAATAAACATTTATTTCCTACATGATTACAATCCTTTAGTTGCTTCTGCAAATAGACTACATTATTTGCTTATTGACCACGCAAGCAATCTTTCCCAACCCATCACTACATATGGCCATCTCAGTGGTACGATTGGATGCATTGAACAGTTTTCTATTGCTGGCCTGTGTCCTGTGGAGAATATGCTTAAATTAAACTCATTTCATACATAGCCATCTTTCAGATATTTTAAATCTTTTCCTTCCATCTTGATATAAACTTTCATTTAAAAAGTGTTTTGCTCTTAACATAATATTAATTATTTTTCAGTTTATTGTTGGTGGCGCAGTAGTTAGCACTACTGCCTCACAGCGCCAGGGACCCGGGTTCAATTCCGGCCTCTGGTCACTGTCTGTGTAGAGTTTGCACATTCTCCCCGTGTCTGCGTGGGTTTCCTCCGGGTGCTCCGGTTTCCTCCCACAGTCCAAAGATGTGCGGGTTAGGTTGATTGGCCATGATAAATTGACCCTAGTGTCAGGGAGACTAGCAGGGTAAATTGTGGTGTTACGGGAATGGGGCCTGGGTGGGATTGTGGTCAGTACAGACTCAATGGGCTGAATGGCCTCCTTTCATGTGGTGACTCTTTGACTTTCGCTTTCTTTGGCAACTTTTATTCTCATTTCTTTAATTGGCGCAATACCACATTTAATCACTAAATTGTTGAATGATTTTTATGCATGTTCTTGCTCAGCTTCACTTTGGTGTCATTGTGCTGTACTTACACACCTCCCTCTCATTCCTGGATGATAAAGTACAAATAAAAGCTCACCATCTGATATGATTCTTGGCTCCTCTCACATCTTTGGTCTCCAATTGTTTAAAGCAACAAAACTATGCATTAAATTGTGCCTGTAAAATAATAAAATTTCCTCAGGCAGGTTATAAATCAAAATTTGACTCCGAACAAATAAGGAGATATTACGGCGGTTGGTCAGAGACCGCTTTAGAGGAACATCTTATAGAAAGGCAAGGAAGTTTTAGGAAGGGCATTCCCAGGCAACTGAAGACATAGCCAGCAACACCTCCTCCATGATCATCCTCAACCTGTGCCCCACAAGGCTGTGTCCTCAGACCCCCACTATACTCCTATGACTGTGTGGCCAAATTCCCCTCCAATTCGATTTTCAAGTTTGCTGATGACACCACTATAGTGGGTCAGATCTCAAACAATGACGAGACAGAGTACAGTAAAGAGAGAGAGAATCTTGTGAATTATTGCGATGCCAATAATCTCTCCCTCGATGTCAACAAAGCGAAGTAAATAGTCATTGACTTCAGGAACTGTAGTGGAGGACATGCCCCTGTCTGCATTAATGGGGACAAAGTAGAAAAAGTCGAGAGCTTCAAGCTTTTAGGTGCCCAGATCACCAACAACCTGTCCTGGTCCTTCCATGCTGATGCTACACTTAAGAAAGCCCACCAATGCCTCTACTTTCTCACAAGATTAAGGAAATTTGGCATGTCTGCTACGACTCTCACCAACTTTTACAGATGCAACATTGAAAGCATTCTTTCTGGTTGTATCACACCTTGGTACGGCTGCTGCTTTGTCCAAGACTGCAAGAAACTACAAAGAGTTGTGAACAAAGCCTAATCCAACACGCAAGCCAGCCTCCCAACCATTGACTCTGTCTACCCTTCCCGCTGCCTCGGAAAAGTAGCCAGCATAACCAAGGACCTCACACACCCTGGACATACTCTCTTCCACTTCTTCTGTCGGGATAAAGACGCAAAAGTCAGAAAACACATACCAACCGACTCAAGAACAGCTTCTTCCCTGCTGCCATCAGACTTTTGAATGGACTTACCTTGCATTAAGTTGATCTTTCGCTACACCCTAGCTATAACTGTAACGCTACATTCTGCACTCTCTCCTTTCCTTCTCTATGTACAGTATGCTTTGTATAGCGCGCAAGAAACAATACTTTTCACTGTATACTAATACATGTGACAATAATAAATCAAATCAAATCAAGGGTGGAGTGATCAAAATGAAGAGTGCTCAAGGCCAGAGTTTGAAGAGTGCAGGTAATTCAGAGGTTTGTGGGGCTGCAGGAGATTATGAAGGTTAGGAAGGACAAAGCCATAGAGGAACTTGGAAATGAATATGAGAATTTTAAAATTTTGATATTGTTTAACTCCAAGCCAATGAAGCTCAGTGGGCACAAGGATGATGGGTGATTGGGATTTGGTGTAAGTTCGGTAGTGTGTGGCAAAGTTTTGGATGATTTCTGGCATTGCCTTTCCTTTCAGCCTATCTTATGGCAATACTGTTTTGGTCACTGCCCTTTTCTCCTTTCCTGAACTCCAAATCTGCCATCTTTCAATCCTCTTTCCTCTCTGTGTGTACTAATTATCCTGACAACAAACTTCGCTCAAAATTCTACCACAAGCTTTCCCAGAACCTCTGAGCCAGTAAACTCCTTTCTGCATGAGAATCATCTTTTTATCCTAGTTCCAAACCTTGATCCAGAGCTATGCAAGTACCAGGAGGAGTATTTAAGGAAGCCCACTAACCTCACTAAGAGTGTGTTTTCAGTGGTTCTCTGTCCATGAAAGCAATGTGAGCATTTAACAGGTGAGTGACATTTGTTATTCCTTATGAGAAGTCTGGCATTTTGTTTTTAGCGTATTCTAATTTTAGTACAATCGTACCAAAATAATTAATAAAATCACAATCAGGTGTGCGACAGAGTGAAGTTGGTTGTATAATAAAAATAGAATTATATACATACAAAATATCAGCCTGAAAATCTGGGCGGCATGATGGCACAGTGGTTAGCACTGCTGCCTCACAGTGCCAGGGACCAGGGTTCGATTCCTAGCTTGGCTCTTGCGGAGTCTGCATGTTCTCCCCGTGTCTGCGTGGGTTTCCTCCCACAGTCTGAAAGCTGTGCTGGTTAGGTGCATTGGCCATGCTAAATTCTCCCTCACTCTACCCGAACAGGCGCGACTAGGTGATTTTAACTGTAACTTACATTGCAGTGTTAATGTAAGCCTACTTGTAACACTAATAAATCAACTTAGCTTAAAATCAGAGGGGCCGAGTATAATAACAGATGAGGCAGCAAAATCTGACTGTATTGACTTGATATTTGAATATATCGTTTTGATGGGTTTTTGAGCAGTGTCTTGTATATTGCGAGAGCACTCGTAGCAAGATTCTCACTGTCTGAAAATCCTTTATTGAGATACTATCATGAGATAGATATAGAGTTTAATGTCTGCCATGTACTGTACCCATTGAGCATGTTGCTCTCAAAATGTTCAATGGTTACTGATACAATGATCCTGAAAGTATTTATACTCAGTTGTTTTGTACTCAAAACATTTGTGGCGGCCTCGGAAAAGCTTGTGTTGCTATAGCGCGGATATACTCCACAGTAAATCACCAGCTGTCGAAACCTGTTTTCCCAGTGAAGCTTGTCACCAGAATGATTGAAATTCACCTCGGTCTGTTATACTGTAGCTTTTTCCTGATGAGGAAATAGGAAGCACGCAGAGAAAGTTTGTCTTCGGGGAGATTCGGGATGATCAGTCTTTTTCTTCTTCACTTGCGGTTTGGCTGTCGCACAGCTGGTAAGGTGTAATTTTATGTTCCACCTCATTAAATGCCCAGCCCAAACAGGCGATGCGCAACTGAGATACTCAGCATGGAGGCTGGATGGTTGTAGATTAGATTTGTATCATGTGATCAGAAACCATGGACTTGCCCTGGCTGGAGGTGGCTGCTAATATAGTGGTCTGCGGATTTCTGAATTAGATCGATTTGATGGCATATTTATTTTACTTGGCAGCTTTTGTGAAGGGGAAGACTTCTATTCTGAAAAAAACATTGATAGGGAAGCATTTTTATGGAATGAAGTAAAAATATTGGGACCAATCCAATCTTAAAGGTGATAGTTCTTCTGCCGTTTCTACTTCAAGGGGATTCCACACAAGCTATTGCATAGGGTAGAAAGGGGTTATCGCATCTTATTTGGTCTTGTACCCATGCACCTACTAATCATTTTGGCAAATCAAATAAACTAAATAAAATAAGCTGAGGGACAATGTAAAGGGGGCAGCCCCTTAAAGGGGGCAGGGGGTGGTGCGGGATGGGGGTGGTGGGGGGTGGGGGTGGGGGGGCCCGAATCAAAAAACAAAGTGTAAAGGAAACTTAAAACATCATGCCAAAATGTGATTAAGGGAGTCAATAATACACCCAGTCCCTGTGGGGGGCCCAATGTGTGTGGAACGCCTCAGTGATGCCCATGGAGTCTGTATATTCCTTCTCCAGGGACACCCGGCCATGAGTATAGCCGCAGTTGAGGGGCAGACAGTCAGGTCAGATGACCCCCTCGGTCGCCCGCTGCCTGGACCTGTTCATGGCAAGTTTTGCCAGGCCCAAGAGGAGGTTCACGAGGAGGTCCTCTCCCTTCGCCCCCCCCAACTGCAGCGGGTGCCTGTAAATCAGGAGCATGGGACTGAATTGCAAACAAACTAATAATGAAATGTTCTACAGATAACAAAAAAGGGAGCGCAGCCTAAGACAATTAACATATACATAGTCCACGGACTCCACAAGACCGTACCGGTTGTATGGAACTGCCACGAGCTCCATCCTCCACCCCAGGTCCCCATGCGCATACCTGGCTCAAGAGACCACTGAACATTGATTGAGAATAGTGGCACTGGCTGACTTCCTTTTCTCTATCGCTTGCTCTGGAACGTCAAGACCATTGCTCCCAATTTTCCCAATTCAAATTCAATACGTAGCAGGGCTTTCTTTCCAGTTGTGTGTTTGGCTTCATAACACCCGATCCAGTGCATTTACCAAGAGAGCTATTTGGAAATTCTGTTTCGAGTGTTTTAGAGGAAGGTTTAAATTTGACTGACCCAACACCGCACTGAATAATGCATTTTATTCCACCTTTAATCCTTGTACCGAACCTATTTATGCTATATTGTTAAAGGCAATGCTGTATAGTCTTATAGATAGAAGATTACAAGAGAACAAACATCAGCATCTGAATATCAATTTGTAATTTTTTTTTGTAAAATTCCAATTTTACCCTGCGCTTGTATCTTCTTTTATTTACACTAGGTCCATGGAATAATTTAAGATTAAAAGAAAATCAAAGACTGAGGTTTTTTTAAAAGATCTCTTAAGATTCTAGGCATGAGGATTTCATTTCCTGAGCTTGCCAATCAACTTGCACATTCTTGCTGCATAAATTAGACAATTTGCCTCGAGAGGTTAAAGTAATTTTGGACCTTGGATACGTACTGTGTGAGCAATTATTCAGACAAAACTTTGAGAAAAAGTAATGTTAAAAGTCCAAAAGAAATGTACAAAAATTAGTTTTCCCCATTCCCCGTTTCTTCTGATTTAACATCAAACTAAAGGTGGTTATCTCTGGTATAATTGAGGTGCTTCAAGATTTGCTGGGGGGCAGAATGGCAGCAGTTAATCCTGCAAATGTACTCAGCACAGGCGCATAATAACAGAGAACAGAATGTGGAGCCAAAATGACCACTGCAGGGGGGGGATGTGAGTGGACGCAAAGATGGCAGATGGACACAGCGAAATGATTCTATATTTAGCAGGGTCATTAGAACTCAAGCAGGTAAGTGGTGGGCGGTCAGTGCAAAGTCCTTTTGCCGATCATTTTTTAAAATCTTCATGCTCACATTGTTATGCATTCCTGTATTTACACCTGCTGAGTTCCCAGCCTGATATAGCCTCTGGCACTGACCACAGCCATATCATGAGAGAGTGCAGAGGAGATTTACCAGTATGGCTCCTGGGATGGGGATATTTTAGCTGCCCAGTTAGGTTGCAGAAGTGAGAGTTGCTCTCCTTAGAGCAAAGGGAATTGAGTTGAGGTGTGCAAGATTATGTCCAGTTTGGATAGGGTAACATGAAGGAAAACTGTTCCCATCAGCTGATATTACAATGATTGGGAGACACAGATTTGGAACAAGGGATGCAATGGGAATGTGAAGAAGAATTTTTTGTAAAGACCTGGAACTTGAGGGTGGTGAAAACAGAAACAAGCAATGATTTCAAAAGGAAATTGACTAGGTACTTGAAGGGAATTAACTTGCTGAGTACGGGAATAGAGTGGGGCATGGGACTGACTGGATTGCTCCATGGAGAGCTGGGGTAGACTTGATGGGCCAAGTTGCCTCTTCCTGTAACATAAATGGGAAGGCGATGGCCTAGTGGTGGTATTATCGCTAGACTATTAATCCAGCTAATGTTCCGGGGAACCGGGTTCGAATCCTGCCACAGCAGATGGTGGAATTTGAATTCAATAAAAATTATCTGGAATCTACTGATGACCATGAAACCATTGCCGATTATCGGGAAAACCCACCTGGTCCACAAATGTCCTTTAGGGAAGGATATTTGCCACCCTTACCTGGTCTGGCCTTCATGTGACTCCAGAGCCACAGCAAGATGGGTGACTCTCAGCTGCCTTCTGAAATGGCCTCACAAACCACTCAGTTCAAGGGCGATTAGAGATAGGTAAGAAATGTTGGCTCAGCCAGTGACGCCCATGTCCCATGACTGAATTTAAAAAAATTATTCTGACCCTATATAGGACGCTACTTTTCTGGTTATACCCACTGCACATAAGATGTAGATTTTTCACACTGTCATTGAAGACTCTGAGCGGGATTTTCCGGCTCCGCTCGCCACAAAGCCAGAAAATCCCACACGAGGTCTAGGGACCTTTGCATGATCCGTGTCCTGCCCCCTGCGATTTCTGTTGGCGGGCGGGATGGGAAAATTCCAGCCTCTCTGTGTTGGTATAAAGATGCAATTTGCGTTGTGGGGTGATGGGATAGTGAATGCTGAAGACAATGCTGCTTTCTGCGTGAGGTTGTGTTTTAAAATCAGGGGCTTGGGAATGTCATGAGTCCGTGCATTGGTGCATGGCCTAAAACACTGATGTGGTAGTGCTATGCGTTGCTAGGTACTTCTGATTTCGCACCAGCAGCAGTAACATCAGTCGATACTGTGCGAGATCTATCTCCTTCTGGCAGTCTTGCTGTCAGCCTCACTTGTCACACGTTGCAAATTGACAGCTTAGCTTGCACTGCTAATACCAGTGGACGGTGCTCATGATCATGCAGCCCAGTGCAAAATGCATGATGCCACTGGCGCATTCGAGACTGTATACTTAAAATTATTAACAGAAAGATCATCCTCCTTTTCAGAGATGTATCACTAAAAAGCCGAATAAGGTGCTTTACATTCTCTTTTAATCCTTCAAATTTTAGAAACTGGAATTAGCTTGCTTCTGATCCCTCTATATTCCACTGGAGATGGACTCTGAATCGTTTACCCATCCCTGCTATCAACCTAATGGATGAACTCTGCCTGCTCTTTTTGGCTTCAGTATTCTTTTGATTATGAAGTATCCAAAATTGAATGCAGGACTCTGGCCCTGACAAATGTTTCACACAAAACTATCATTCCTTCCTGACTCTTCAGTTCTGTGATCCTATTTATTAATTAATTGTATATTTGTGACCCTATTTATTAATTATACATTTTGATTTCTTTTCTGATTCTTTTCACCCATACTTTAAAGGAACTATGTAATTGAGCCCTGGGTCCCTCAGTTCCATTAACTGTATACTCTCTGTTGGTTTCCACCCACAGTGCATTACCTAAAACTTGCCCACATGAAATAACATCTGCCAACTATCTAATCGTTTTGCCTCATAAGGTTTTTTGTGCTGTTGGCCAATTTTGAGATTCTGCTCCATGTGCCTAATGTGCCTGACTCCATGTCATCAATGTATACTGAGAAGAAAAACGGTTTCAGAACTTGCCTCTGGGCGACACCACTTCAACCCTCCAATCCAAGCAATATATATTTAACCTAATTCATTGTTTTGTATCAGTGTGGCTGTATTTTCTCTTACACTCTATGCCGAAGTGTTTCTCACGAGCCTTATCAAATGCCTTCTGAAAGCGCACATCCACTACCTATACTGCATTCCCTTCATCTATCCAATAAGTCAATTTAAAAGAAAAAAAGGTTCTTAATTTCTCAAGTGACTTGCAACAAATTCATTGACATACTTCTAAATGCTCACCAATTTTATCTGGAGTTAAGAATTTCAGGAGTTCTCCATAATTGATTTATCCTTTAAACCCTTGAACAACGTTGAGCTATATCTCAAAATATCTATTTAACAACCGCATACATCTTCCAAATTCCAATTTCGATAAGTCAAAAATCAATGGGAATGGGAATTTTTGGTGCATGAGAAAGGAGGAAAACAAAAGCCCAGTGCAGCTCGACTGATGCTGGATGTGCCGGAATATTCTGCAAACTACAGCAAATAGATGTTTCTACTGAGCAGATTTTTACCCAGTAAGTTATCTTGGGATTCAAATCCAGCTCCAGTGGTTTTTGAACATAGAACAGTACAGCACAGGAATAGGCCCCTTTGGCCCACGATGTTGTGCCAAACATGACACCAAATTAAACTACTCCCTTCTGCTTGCCCTTGGTCCATATCCCTCTTACCCTTACATATTCATGTGCTTATCTAAAAGCCCCTTAAATACCCCTTTTGTATCTACCCACACCACCACCCCTGGCAGCGCATTCCAGACAACTACCATTCTCTGTGCAAAAAAACCTTGCCCCTCACATCACCTTTGAACTTTCCCCCTCTCACCTTAAGTACATGCCCCCAAGTATTACACATTTCAATTCTGGGAAAAGGATTCTGACTGTCAACCCTATCTGTGCCTCTCATAATTTGATAGACTTCAATCAGGTCTCTCCTCAGTCTCCGCCGCTCCAGAGAAAACAATCCTAGTTTGTCCAGCCTCTCCTTATAGCTCATGCCCTCTAATCCAGGCAGCATCCTGGTAAACCTCTTCTGTACCCTCTCCGAAGCCTCCACATCCTTACTGTAATGTGGCAACCAGAATTGAATGCAATACTCTTAACTGCGGCTTAACCTCATCAAGTAGAGTGGTTCAGCCTTTCACGCAGCCAGCTGTCTGATCTTCCTTACACCAAATCTAATTTTGTTAACTTTGCAAACAGATTTTTTTTTTAATTATCGATTTGGACCCCTGAACAAAGTCAGGTATCTGCAAGAATATGAATGTTTGACAAGTCACCAGGGCTGGCTGGAATGTATCTGAGGTCACTAAGGGGAGTCAGGGTGGAAATTATGGAGACGCTGGCTATTATCTTCTAATCCTGCTTAAATACAAGGTTGGGGCCAAAGGGCTGGAAAATTATAAAGGTTACATATTCAAAAAAAGCATGTCAGAATGAGTCCAGCAACTGCAGGCCAGTCAATTTTACTTAGATTATGGGAAAGCTTTTAGAAACAAGAATTCAGGAGAAAATTAACAATCACTTGGACAAATGCGGATTAATTGAGGAAAGCCAGCATGGATTTGTTAAGGGCAAATTGAGTTTAACTAAGTTGCTTCAGTTTGTTGATGAGGTAACAGAGTGGGTTGATGAAGGTAGTGCAGTTGACGTGGTGTACATGGATTTCCAAATGGTTTTTGATAAACCACAACAGACTTGTCAGCAAAGTTAAAGCCAGTGGAATGAAAGGAACATTCGCAGCATGAATATGAAATTGACTGAGTGACAGGAAACAGGAGTGACACAAAACTTGGAAGTATTGTGAACTGTGAGAAGGATAGTGATAAACTTCAAAACGACATGGGCAGGATGGTAGAAAGAACAGACAAGGAACAGATGAAATTTAATGCAGAAAAGTGTGAAGTGATTCATTTTGAGCGGAAGAAAGAGGGAAAACAATATTGTGATAACCCCCATGACTTGACTTCCCTTAGAACTTGTTGAATATGCGCTCCCTGGGGATTAGTAATTAGCCAATCAGGTGGAGCTCATATACTGAAGCCTATATAAAGCAGGCCCCTGAGTGGGTCCATTATTCCTTTGTTCCGATTGGGGACCTGTTGTGTTCACCACAGGCTTGTGGTTTTAGTTTTATTTTATTTTGTGCAATAAAAGCACTGTTCCTTTACAACCAATTCCTGGAGTTATTATAAATATAAATTAGAGTACAATTCTAAAGGGGCTGCAAGGATCAGAGGGATCTGGACCTGGAGGTATGTGTACAAATCATTGAGAGTGCCAAGGCAAGTTGGGAAAGTGGTTAATACAGTATGTGGGATCCTGGGCTTTAGAATTAGGGGCAGAATACAAAAGCCCGAGTTCAGCCTCAGCTGGAGTATTGTGTCTAGTTCTGCATGGCCTTTAGAAAGGAATTGGAGAGGGTGTGAAAAGATTCATAAGAATGGATCCAGGAATGAGGAACTTCAGTCATGTAGATAGATTGGAGAAGTTGGGATTGTTCTGCTTTGCAAAAGAGAAGATTAAAAGGAGATTAGGTAAAGATGTTCAAATCCAAAAGGCTCTAGACAGAGCTGATAGACGGAAACTATTACCACTGGGGAGGATCGAGAACCAGAGACCATCAATTTAAGGTAATTGGTAAAAGAAGCAATGGTATCATGAGGAACACAACTGGAGGCCTGTGACCAGCGGTGTGCCTCAGGGATCGGTGCTGGGTCCACTGTTATTTGTCATTTATATTAATGATTTGGATGAGAATTTAGTAGGCATGGTTAGTAAGTTTGCAGATGATACCAAGACTGGTGGCTTGGTGGACAGTGAAGAAGGTTATCTAGGATTGCAATGGGATCTTGATCAATTGGGCCAGTGGGCTGACAAATGGCAGATGGAGTTTAATTTAGATAAATGCGAGGTGATGCATTTTGGTAGATTGAATCAGAGCAGGGCTTAATGATAGGGCATTGGGGAGAGTTACAGAACAAAGAGATCTAGGAGCAGAGGTTCATAGCTCCTTGAAAGTGGAGTCACAGGTGGACAGGGTGGTGAAGAAGACATTCGGCATGCTTGGTTTCATTGGTCAGAACATTGAATACAGGATTTGGGACATCTTGTTGAAGTTGTATAAGACATTGGTAAGGCCACACTTGGAATACTGTGTCACCCTATTATAGAAAATATATTATTAAACTAGAAAGAGTGCAGGAAAGATTTACTAGGATGCTACTGGGACTTGATGGTTTGAGTTATAAGGAGAGGCTGGATAGGCTGGGACTTTTTTCCCTGGAGCGTAGGAGACTTAGGGGTGATCTTATAGAGGTCTATAAAATAATGAGGTACATAGATCAGCTAGATAGTCAACATCTTTTCCCAAAGGTAGGGGAGTCTAAAACTAGAGGGCATAGGTTTAAGGTGAGAGGGGAGAGATACAAAAGAGTCCAGAGGGGCAATTCTTTCACAGAGGGTGGTGAGTATCTGGAACAAGCTGCCAGAGGTAGTAGCAGAGGCGGGTATAATTTTGTCTTTTAAAAAGCATTTAGACAGTTACATGGGTAAGATGGGTGTAGAGGAATATGGGACAAATGCGGGCAATTGGGATTAGCTTAGTGGTACAAAAAAGGGGCGAAGGGTCTGTTTCCATGCTGTAAACCTCTATGACTCTATCTAGTTAGGGTGCGGAATACTCTACCTGAGAGTGTGATGGAGGCAGATTCAATCATGGCTTACTCAAGAGACTTGGACAATTTATCTGAAGATAACAATTCTAGTCCACACCAAAATGACTTTGTTGAATTACAGTTCTACAACTGGCAGCAGCCTTTGAGTAAATCACCAGTTGGGTATCTGCATGTGGGAGTATGTGCTATTGCATTTGGCAACGACAAATTACGTTTATATATATCTCATTGGACAAACGTACTCGCCCCATTGCTGCCCTGGCTAAAATTGCTTAATAAGAAGTCTCACAACACCAAGTTAAAGTCCAACAGGTTTATTTGGTCGCAAAAGCCACTAGTTTTTGGAGCGCTGCCCCTTCATCAGGTGAGTGGGATTTCAGTTCACAAACAGGGCATATAAAGACACAAAACTCAATTTACAAGATAATGGTTGGAATGCGAGTCTTTACAGGTAATCAAAATTGCCTAATTCAGTATAATCCAGGAATCTGCAGTTCATCACTGCAATGTTTGTGAACTGGGGTAATCCCAGGTCACTTGTCAAACTCCTGATTGTTGTGTAGTACTGAATTGAGCTTGGGGTTTTCCCACAGCATTGGCAGTGGAGAATTCAGAGCTGACAAGAGATAATCCTGGGGTCTCCCTAGACAGATTTGGAAACGTGTATGGTATAACATTGCAGTATGTGTTACATTTATCCATTGAACCACCAAGATTGAGTAGTGTGTATGTTTCAGAAGGGGGAAAGAAAGCTGAACAAAGAGATCAGTCCTTTTTCAACGTACTGACAAGAACAAAGATACCAAGGTCTTCCTCTTTAGTGCGTCGCTTATGGAGATTAATACAATGCTGTAACATGCACAACTATGTTTTGTACCAGGTGATAATTAGATTCTCAGAACGGACCTGTATATCAAACATAGGTTAATGGTATCTGGGAATTGCCTCAATTTGTGTGTAGAATTAATGTTCTTTTACGAAAGAACAGCCGAGGGGGCAGTCAGCCTGCTGTGGGGATCGGGACATCGGGGGGGAAGGGGGGGGTTACTGTCGGGGGAGGACAGGGAATTGGGGGGGGGTGGCTGGAAATCACGGCAGCTGGGGGGTTGGTCGGGACTGGGCCCGGGAATAGTCGGGAGGCCAGCGATTGGGCCTTGGGGAGGCAGAGAGCTGGCATTGCGGGGTTTGTGGGTTGGCCAGCGATCAAGCTGGCCAGCAGTCGGGAGGCCATCAGTGCGGGGCCACTGCGCAAGCGTCGACCTTGGCACTGACAGATCTGCGCATGCGTCGTGGCCAGCTCAGTGCGCGGATTTCAGCCTCTCCAGCGGGGATAGGCCCCACCCCCTGAAATTTAATGATATTCACACTGGTGCACTCTGCAGTACACAGTGTGAGGGAGATTCTTCCCTGAACTCCCACTGAAAAAACCAGCGTGAATTACTCTAGTTTTCATGCAAATTCAACATTTAGAATTTTTTTGGGAGAATTCTGCCCTTTGTGTCCATCGTGTTTTTTTTGCTTTTCCCAATCCAGGGGCAGACTGGTGATTGACTCCCAAGTCATTAACTAGGATATTCCATCACTGGCCACTTGGTTCATGGAGTCGCTGAAATTCCCCTGCCTCTCCTTATAAAGAAAGCTCCTCATCTCTGCAGAGCCCCTATACGGTTCTCCTTCGGAGATTGGTAACCTGCTATGAACACATAGCCAGATCCTAGCATTTTGGGAAGTTTCCATTAGCAATCATTACGGTCTGGATGAACAACAACTTAAATAGCTTCATCATTTCTTTAGAAGCTTTGTGTTTTACTTCAGGAAATATGCCTGGTGCTGCTTAAAAAGACTGCACAAATCCCCAGGATACTCTGTTGCTTCCATTATTGATAGAACTGGCTACATTTTTGGTTATTTGCGAAAAAAACAGCTAGAAGTAAAACAGAGTTAGCTGCAAAGGCAACTTGTACCAAGTGCCAGTGCTGTACAAAGGAATGGGTTATGTGATTGTAGGGCTTGAAGTGCTCTCAATACAATTATCACCATCACCACATTGTGGCAGTAACTCAAAACAACAAAGACAATAGGATTGCAGAACCACCCCTGCCCCTGGTAAGCTTCGCATTACAAGAAGTCAGTACTGAACTCTGAGAGAAGCAAGCTGCAGTATTGTCAGTGGGCCAAGCCATGCTGCAGCAGGGCCATCCTGGTGCGCGCCCTAAATTAGACTTTTTTCCTACACTCTTCAGCTCAAGTATAATTTATTTGCAGTCTGAGCTGCTAACAGCATAGTGAGGGCAGCAGGATATCTCGGAGCTGAGTGGAACCAATGGCCTATCTCCATAACCAATGAGGTATAAGGAGAAGGAAAGGATGGAGAAGGAGAATGAATTAGAATGAAATTAGTCACAGGAAGAGGAATAGACAGACAAAGAAAGATTACATTGAGAGAGAAATAAGGGACGGATTGAGAAGTGTGAAATGGTTAGGAGCAGGAAGGGTTCATTCTGTTTGCTTTATGATGATTAAAAATAGTTAACAACCTTACAATATCTATGGCATTGTGTGTTAAGATGCAGAAGCAAATGATGAAGTGTATTTCTAAAATCAGGTGCTCTAATATAGAAACATAGAAAAACTACAGCACAAACAGGCCCTTCGGCCCACAAGTTGTGCCGAACATATCCCTACCTTCTAGACCTACCTATAACGCTCCATCCTATTAAGCTCCATGTACTCATACAGGAGTCTCTTAAAAGACCCTATTGAGTTTGCCTCCACCACCACTGACGGCAGCCGATTCCACTCACCCACCACCCTCTGTGTGAAAAACTTAGCCCTAACATCTCCCCTGTACCTACCCCCCAGCACCTTAAACCTGTGTTCTCTCGTCGCAGCCATTTCTACCCTGGGAAAAAGCCTCTGAGAGTCCACCCGAACTATGCCTCTCAACATCTTATACACCTCTATTAGGTCTCCTCTCATCCTTCGTCTCTCCAAGGAGAAAAGACCGAGCTCCCTCAGCCTATCCTCATAAGGCATGCCACTCAATCCAGGCAACAACCTTGTAAATCTCCTCTGCACCCTTTCAATCTTTTCCACATCCTTCCTATAGTGAGGCGACCAGAACTGAGCATAGTACTCCAAGTGGGGTCTGACGAGGGTCTTGTATAGCTGCATCATTTTCCCCGGACTCCTAAACTCAATCCCTCGATTGATAAAGGCCAGCACACCATACGCCTTCTTAACCACCTCCTCCACCTGCGGGGCCGATTTTAGAGTCCTATGGACCTGGACCCCAAGGTCCTTCTGATCGTCTACCGTACTAAGAGTCTTTCTCTTTATATTATACTCCTTCATCCCATTTGACCTACCAAAATGGACCACAACGCATTTATCTGGGTTGAAGTCCATCTGCCACTTCTCCGCCCAGTCTTGCATCCTATCTATGTCCCTCTGTAACTTCTGACATCCCTCCAGACTATCCATAACCCCACCAACCTTCGTGTCGTCGTATCAAGATTTGTATAATTCCAGGCATCCTACATAAATGCCAATCCTGCCTTTTCTCTCATTTTTCCTTGCAATTGTACATCTAGTCAGGGTTGCCGGTATTTCCATAGTTATACTATTTGATTGCAGAATCTGCATGTTAATTTACTCGGGCTGGTGTGGGGAGCTGCATTAAAACAGTTGTCGGGTCAGCTTGCTCAGTTGCTGGCTCACAGGTATGAAGTTGTGTGCCAATCTTAACAGGCCCTCTGGCTCAGCTAGTCTGTGGGGAAACCAGAAACGTAATCGTGGCGCGAGGGTAAGTTCTTCATTGCATTGGTAATTCGGCTCTGAATGTACTGAGGAATGCCGATGTACAACCATCATTTCCCTCTGTGTCCTACCATGCTGCTCCTGAACCGATAGTCAAAGGGAGCATTCTTCTTCTTGCACTGTATGACTTGCAAAGCAAAATATTACCACTGATAAAAGGCATCATTAAGGACCCAACAGGGATGAAAATCCTTGCATGATAAGTTTGCTCCTTATGATCTGAAAACTGAAAGCAAATGTATCCATTATACCACCACCATGGTGGTCCTGTTAATGTTTTTAATGCAGGCCCAAGGCCTGCGTAATGCTCAAATATAAATTGCCTCCCACTGCTGCTGATTGATGTGGAACTCACATTTTTATGCTGAGAGTAAAGAGCAATTAAATTTTGCTATGACCCTAAAATATATTCAGCACCAGCACCATAGGAACAACACCAATAGAACCCACATTGTCAGATAGCTTTTTACTCTGGACTTCTATCAGCCTTAGCTACCCGAGACTCGCTATCCTACTCCAGATTCCCTGGCATTCCAACAACAAAGCCATGCTATAAATTGAGATTAATTGAGCCATCATAGGAATGATCAATGCCAAATGGCATAATGCAAGCCATTTGTAAGTCTGTTGTAATAATTTGAGGCACAGAGAGAAGCCAGTTATCCCAAGCACTATGTTGGCATTTATGGTCCAGACAATCTCCCCCAACTCTATGATCTATTCTTCTATTCCTTTTCTTTGGTGTGTACTTGGGTAGCTTCCCAAACACATCTGTACTCTTTACCTCAACCCACTCCATGTTGTAGCAAGTTTCACATTACCACTCTTCTCACTGATCTCTGAGTAAAAGTTTCACCTGAATTCCTTATTGAATGTATTAGTGACCAGCTTATATGACCTGTAGTTCAGGCCTCCTCATAAATGGAAATAACATCTCCTCATTTACCCAATCAAACCCCTGCAGAATGTTAATGTCTCCTCTCACGGTACTTTTCAGTCTCTGTTTTTCTCGAAAAAAGAGCTCCAGCCTGATCAGCTGTGCCCTTACAGCTCGAGTACTGCCCTTAAATCATCGTTTGTACTTTTTCCCGTTCTTCCGTACCTTTTGTAACAGTTCGTATAGAACAGATAAAACCAGTCAGATTGTCTCCAGGAAGTTAGCTCCACTGCTGAAAGGGAACTGATGAGGCGTAGCATATGCGTGTTATTAGAATTCTTGCTAACACTGTTTGACTAATGTTGAGAGTGTGCCAGGTAATTGGACTGCATGCAAGGGCAGCAAGAGATTGGGAAAGACAAGCTGGATATTCATACTGGAGTATTGGAGGATTAATAAAAGCATGCAGTTCACTGGAAGGATGGAGTTTCTGTTCTATGGAGTGTGCACCACAGCACACTGTTTGCAGTCAATACCCAATTACCCTGGTTTAGATGAAACAGCTTTTCTTTAAAAAAAGAAGGGACCTTATGTCACCACCAGCATATAGGGCAAAAAATTCACCAATAAACATACTGGGGCTCAGTAAGTATCGAAAATGAGATAAAGGCTGTGATTTTTGATTTAAAATTTTCTTCCTTTTGCCATTCACTTTAAATAAGATACCTGGCAAAATCAACTTCTCACGTTGGGACCATTTTGGGTAGCCTGGAGCAAGTGTAATGGTGCAACTGAGATTTGCACGGCAATGGCATGGTAACATTGTAGGCCTCAAGCTGGGAAGGGATAATGTGCTGGGTAGTTAAGAGTGAGATGATTTTCTTTCTTCAGGCTAAAAGCCAGGCTTTTAAGTCCGCACAATGTGACTCCTTACCAAGCAGCCAATTGCTTTAACCCAAGTTGAGGCAGAGCTGACTATGTCAGACAAATGTGAGCAGTGAGACTGATGATCAGAAATGGTGGGACAGGTTGCAAACTCCACGTCAACCTATTTGGATCTAATATGTATTTATTAGTGTCACAAGTAGGCTTACATTAACACTGCAATGAAGTTACTGTGAAAATCCCCTAGTCGCCACACTCCGCTGCCTGTTCTGGTACACTGAGAGAGAATTCAGCATGGCCAATGCACCTAATCCACACGTCTTTCAGACTGTGGGGAGAAACTGGAGCACCTGGAGGAACCCACGCAGACACGGGGAGAATGTGCAGACTCCACACAGGCAGTGACCCAAGCCGGGAATCGAACCTGGGTCCCTGGCGCTGTGAGGCAGCAGTGCTAACCTCTGTGCCACCGTGCCGCCCATTTGTAGGGTTGAGATGCTTCAGAGGTTAGTCTCAATCTAAGTGAGAGAGGAAGACAAGGTCTGGTGATTCTGCAGTTTGAGCTACACCAATGTTTTACGACAATACCAGGCATTATGTTGTTGCTGCATTAGATACCACAAGGTTGCCAGCAAGGAGAAAATAAAGGGGGTATTTGGAACACCATGATCAGGTTGATTGGGAGAAGGTGAGGATAGATATTTTTGATTTTTAAAGCAAGAACCCTGCTCTAATATGTCAGGTTTCAAGTTTTACAGAGATACCTTTGGCTACTAGCAAGAAATTTAATTGCTGAAGTCAAAAGCAGAGAGTATTTATTGACACAATGAATGTCCTTTGGAGACGTCTGTGAGGTAGGTTTAAATAATTTCTAACTTGGCTCCAAAATATACCTGAGCAGGGTGTGTTTCAAGGGCTCAGGAGACATGGGTAAATGAGGGCAAGTTTAAGCGGCAGGTCCATGGGTCATTATCCCATCTGAATGGAATCTCATGAATTGCAACTACTTTCTCAGTCCCTTCCAGCAAACATTTGGTAGCGAGCGTTTTCATAGATACAGCTTGGAGTGCTGCTTGGGACTGCAGTAGAGTGCTAAAGTTGGAGTTTGGCGACTGAGAGAATTTAAAGATTAGTTTCTAATTTCTAGTCTTTTTTAAATTTTGCAATTAATGAAAAATTGCTCTATGGGATTGAAGAAGGTGAATTTTAGTCCAGCTTTAAAACAGGGCACATATGGTTTCTGTTTGCAATGAGTTAATTAGATAGCTGGCCTAAACAGGTTTCCAGAGGTTTGATTTTCAGTCGAATCGAAAGTAGGCTATTTTAAAGTGCAGCTTTGTCTATACTGGAGTGCCGCTTGAGACTGCAGTAGGGTGCTAAAGTTGGAGTTTGGTGACTGAGGGAGTTCAGTGAGGAGGGAGTGAGGTGATCCTTTTCTACCTTTCCTTTGAAAAACAGGTGACAGCTTTTGTAAGAAGGCCTGGTGAGTATTTCTACTGTTCTTAATATACTCTAAACTAAAAGTGAAGGGAGTAATTTAAGGGTAACTCATGGCAGGGCAGCTCAGCCATGTGAAATGCTCCTCCTGTGCAATGTGGGAAATCAGGGACACTCAGTGTCCAGGGTGACCATGTGTGCAGGAAGTGTCTCGAGCTTCAGCTGTTTGAAACCTGCATTTCGGAGCTGCAGCTGTGACTGGAGTCACTGTGGAGCACCTGCAAGGAAAAGATTTTTGTGGATAGCGCGGTCAGTGAGGTAGTCACACTGCAGGTAAAGAATGCACAGGCAGAAAGGTAATGGGTGACCGCCAGCCAGAGACAAAGCACTAGGCACGTAGTGCAGGAGTCCCCTGGATCCATCTCCCTCTCTAACAGGCTTTCCATTTTGGATGCTATTGGGCAGGTGGTTTCTCAGCATAATGCAGCAAGAGCCAAGCCCGTAGCACCACAAATGGCTCAACCACAAAAGAGGGAGAAACAAGAGTGGAAAGACAATATTGGTTGGGGATTTTATACTTAGGGGAACAGATAGATGTTTCTGTGGCCACAGATGTGACACCAGGATGAGATGTTGCCTCCCTGGTGTCAGGGCCAAGGACATTACGGAGCAGCTGCAGGACATCCTGAAGGGGGAGGGTGAACAGCGAGAGGTTGTGGTCTCCATCGGTACAAATAACATAGGTAAGAAGAGGGTTAGGACCTGAAAGCAGAACATACGGAACTAGGAAATACATTAAAAAGCAGGACCTCAAAGTTTTTACTCCCAGTGTCACGTGCTAATGAGAGCAGGAATAGAAGAATAGACTAGATGAATGCTTGGCTGGAGAGTTGGTGTAGGAAGGAGGGATTTGGATTCTTGAGGCATTGGGAGCGATTCTGGGGAAGGTTGGACCTGTACAAACTGGATGGCTTGCGCTCCAGTGGGTCCAGGACCATTATTCTCATAGGGGTATTTGCTTGTGCAGTTTGGAGGATGATAAGTGGCTTGATGGGGAACTTCCAGATGGTGGTGTTGCCATGTATCTGCTGCTCTTGTCCTTCTAGATGGCAGTGGTGGTGGGTTTGGAAGGTGCTGTCGAAGAAGTCATGGTAAATAATCTTCAGGATGTTGATAGGAGGGGATTTAGTGATGGTAATGCCATTGAATGTCAAGGGCAATGGTTAGATTCTGTCTTGGTGGAGAAGAATGACCAGGGTGAGGTTAGGGCCAGTCAAGGACAGTGGTGGGAACTTGTGTATGGAATCAGTAGAGATAGGCGAGGTGATGAATGAATACTTTTCTTCAATGTTCACCAAGGAGAGGGGCCATGTTTTTCAGGAAGAGAAGGTGTTACAGGCTAATAGGCTGGAGGAAATAGATGTTCGGAGGGAGGATGTATTGGCAGTTTTGAATAAACTGAAGGTCGATAAGTCCCCTGGGCCTGATGAAATGTATCCTAGGATTCTTTGGGAGGCGAGGGATGAGATTGCAGAGCCTTTGGCTTTGATCTTTGGGTCCTCGCTGTCCACGGGGATGGTGCCTGAGGACTGGAGAGTGGCAAATGTTGTTCCTCTGTTTAAGAAAGGGAATAGAAATGACCCTGGTAATTATAGACCGGTTAGTCTGACTTCGGTGGTTGGTAAATTGATGGAAAAGATCCTTAGGGATGGGATTTACGACCATTTAGAAAGATGCGGATTAATCCGGGATAGTCAGCACGGATTTGTGAAGGGCAAATCGTGCCTCACAAATTTGATAGAATTTTTTGAGGAGGTAACTAGGTGTGTTGATGAAGGTAGGGTGGTTGATGTCATATACATGGATTTTAGTAAGGCGTTTGATAAGGTCCCCCATGGTCGGCTTATGATGAAAGTAAGGAGGTGTGGGATAGAGGGAAAGTTGGCTGATTGGATAGGTAACTGGCTGTCTGATCGAAGACAGAGGGTGGTGGTGGATGGAAAATTTTCGGACTGGAGGCAGGTTGCTAGCGGAGTGCCGCAGGGATCGGTGCTTGGTCCTCTGCTCTTTGTGATTTTTATTAATGACTTAGAGGAGGGGGCTGAAGGGTGGATCAGTAAATTTGCTGATGACACCAAGATTGGTGGAGTAGTGGATGAGGTGGAGGGCTGTTGTAGGCTGCAAAGAGACATAGATAGGATGCAAAGCTGGGCTGAAAAATGGCAAATGGAGTTTAACCCTGATAAATGTGAGGTGATTCATTTTGGTAGGACAAATTTAAATGTGGATTACAGGGTCAAAGGTAGGGTTCTGAAGACTGTGGAGGAACAGAGAGATCTTGGGGTCCATATCCACAGATCTCTAAAGGTTGCCACTCAAGTGGATAGAGCTGTGAAGAAGGCATATAGTGTGTTAGCTTTTATTAACAGGGGGTTGGAGTTTAAGAGCCGTGGGGTTATGCTGCAACTGTACAGGACCTTGGTGAGACCGCATTTGGAATATTGCGTGCAGTTCTGGTCACCTCACTATAAGAAGGATGTGGAAGCGCTGGAAAGAGTGCAGAGGAGATTTACCAGGATGCTGCCTGGTTTGGAGTGTCGGTCTTATGAGGAAAGGTTGAGGGAGCTGGGGCTGTTCTCTCTGGAGCGGAGGAGATTGAGGGGAGACTTAATAGAGGTTTATAAAATGATGAAGGGGATAGATCGAGTGAACGTTCAAAGACTATTTCCTCGGGTGGATGGAGCTATTACAAGGGGGCATAACTATAGGGTTCATGGTGGGAGATATAGGAAGGATATCAGAGGTAGGTTCTTCACGCAGAGAGTGGTTGGGGTGTGGAATGGACTGCCTGCAGTGATAGTGGAGTCAGACACTTTAGGAACATTTAAGCGGTTATTGGATAGGCACATGGAGCACACCAGGATGGTAGGGAGTGGGATAGCTTGATCTTGGTTTCAGATGAAGGTCGGCACAACATCGTGGGCCGAAGGGCCTGTTCTGTGCTGTACTGTTCTATGTTCTATGTTCTATGTCTAAGATCGTTGCCTGGGGATGTAAATTGAGTGGTTGTGACAAGTGATGTGATGGGGAATGCTTAGCAAGGTAGAGTCAAAGGGATGGGGAATCACAGGCTCAGGGTGAATTTGAATCTTTAATTGTGTTCACGTTTCCTGTCCTGGTTAGGTAATTAAATTGCTTTCTATGTGTAAGACTTAGGCACAACACCCCTACTCTCCTCCTCAGCTACTTCCAGCCGTACCTTTTTGGTGAGATCCACAGGTTTCTTCCCATTGCTGGAGAAAGTATGTCCCTCCTCCTGACTGAACTCAGCAGTGATTCAAGTGGTGCACCATTGATAAAAACGAAATACTACAGGTGCTGGAATCTGAAACAAAAACAGAAAATGCTGGAAAACGTCAGCAGATCTGACAGCATCTGTGGAGAGAGAATAGAGCCAACGTTTCGAGTCGAGATGACCGCTCTGATGAAGGGTCATCCAGACTCAAAACATTGGCTCTATTCTCTCTCCACAGATGCTGTCAGACCTGCTGAGATTTTCCAGCATTTTAGGTTTTTGGTGCACCATTGAACCTGGGTGTCGCCATTTATCTATGTTTGGCATCCAAGCTGAAGATCTCCAAATTTCATTCATGCCCTGTCCCGACAATACTGCTGAAACTACGCTGCGTGTGTGAGTATCGGGTGTCGGCTGTGCAGCTTGGAGATGCAAAACCCTGAGGTAAAAACTAATTTGTTAAGTTGATTTGAGACCTCATCAACCCCTAGTTGACTTCCGGGTTTCCCCCGCACAATCCGATCAGCCTCCCCCCACCTCACGTCCCCAAGGTCCAACCCCGGCAAAGAAATTGCCTTCAGATTAATATTTGGGCCAGAGAGTGTGTAATAAACTATGGTTTGACAAGCAGTGATCCAGGTTTGAAGAAGGATAAGGATAGTCCATCAATGAAAAGAGGCATTTTTCGATAAGACTGTGAACTGCGTAACTCAGCCTATTCCAGATTGTTCTATGTCTCAAAAGTTGAATTGTCAAAATAACAAGTCAGTTCAGAGTTCTGGGAAGGAGGGAGTTCGGGGATTTTCACAGTAACTTCACTGCAGTGTTAATGTAAGCCTACTTGTGTTACTAATAAATAAACTTTAAACTTTCTGTGGTTTTGTCTTTTTGCCAACCTGCTGTTACTTTTCTGACTTTGATTAACTTTGAGACTTCCTGGTATTTGAGACAGAAACCAAATGCAAGTAAATCAGACCTTTTTTTATATGAAGGATGTAATTTGCATTTTTGTAACCACTTTCACGATCTTGGAACATTCTGAGGGGCTTTCAGCAAATTAAGTATGCTTGAAGTTTAGTGACTATTGTAATGTAGTAAGCTGGATTTTAAGAAGACTTGGTTTGCAAAAAAGTGCATTTTATATTCATTTAGTTTGTCACATTTGTACATCATTTCACACAATTGTTTCTGGCTTTTGAATTATTAGGTGATGCTGAGTGTTCCAGCATTTTCATTAGGGTACTCAGCATTTTGAAAAGATAGACTGAAAGGTAAAGGAGGTGGTGTACTTTGCTGGTGAAGAAAGGGATCGGTGCTGTCATGAGAAATGAGATAAGCACGGGAGATCAAGATGTGGAATCAGCCTGGGTAGAAATAAGAAATAGCAAAGGAAAGAAGTACTTGGTAGGAGTAATCTATAGGTCCCCAAGCAGTAGTTCCGCAGTGGAGCACAGTATAAACCAGGAAATATTGGGGGCTTGCAAGAAAGGTACGGCAGCAATCATGGGTGATTATAAGATGCACATAAATTGGAAGAAACAAATTGGCATGGGTAGTCTGGAGGCAGAGTTCATTGAATGTAATAGGGATTGTTTCTTGGAACAGTCTATTGTGGAACCAACCAGGGAGCAGGCTATTCTGGATTTGGTATTGTAATGAGGAGGGATTAATTGATGACCTCATAGTTAAGGATCCTCTAGGGAGTAGTGACCATAGTATGGTAGAATTCAAAATTCAGTTTGGGGGTGAGAAAGTGGAGTCCCACACTAGCGTTCCGGAATTAAACTAAGGAAATTACATAGGCATGAGGACAGATTTGACCAGAGTAGAGTGGGCAGGAAGGTTGAAAGGGAGGATGAATGAGCAATGGCAGTTGCTTAAGGAGATAATCAAGTCCTCACAACTTAAATATATCCCAGTAAGGAAGAAAGATGGTAACGGGGGTAAAACACATACATGGCTAAACAAGGAGGTCAAGGACAATACAAAGACAAAAACTAAGGTCTGCCATATTGCAAAGGCCAGTGGCAGGTTGGAAGATTGGGAAACTTTCAAACATAAACAAAGGGATACTAAAAAAGTAATAAAAAGAGCGAAGGTAAATTACGAAAGAAAATTAGTGCAAAATATCAAGAAGGATAGCAAAAGCTTCTATAGGTATATAAAGGGGAAGAGTGTCGCCAGGGTGAACGTTGGTCCCTTGGAAGATGAAACCGGAGAGTTAATAGTGGGGAACACTGAAATGGCAGAGATGCTAAATCAATACTTTGCTTCAGTTTTCGCGGTGGAGGATACTAGTACCATTCCTATAGGAACGGGCAGGTCAGAGGTAATAGAAAGGGTAGAACTTAGAACAATTAACATTGATAAGAAAAAGGTACTCAGCAAATTATTGGGATTGAGGGCAAATAAATGCCCCGGGCCTGATGGCCAACATCCTAGGGTGTTAAAGGAAGTGGCAGCGGAGATAGTGGATCCATTGGTTATAATATTCCAAAATTTCCTGGACACAGGAAAGGTTCCAATGGATTGAAAAAATGCTAATGTAACGCCCTTATTCAAAAAGGGAGGGAGGCAAAATGTGGGAAATTACAGACCAGTTAGTTTAACATCTGTTGTTGGGAAAGTGTTAGAATCAATTATCAAGGAAGCAATATCAGGACATTTAGAAAGTCAAAACGCTGTTCATCAGAGTCAACGTGGTTTTATGAAAGGCAAACCATGTTTGACTAATTTGCTAGAGTTCTTTGAGGATGTAACAAGCAAAGTGGTGGATAATGGGAATCCTGTAGATATAGTATGTCTGGACTTCCATAATATGTTTGATAAGGTGCCGCACAAGGTGCAGATCAGATACTGACAATTGAATGTTGGAAGAAAATTCTTTAGGTCCTATGTTGTAACTAGCATTGAGGGACTTCATCACATCTTGATGAAAAAAAGCGAAGAATTAAAGGTAAGTTACAGCAAACCCTAAATTATGATGGCCATAAGTTATATATTAGTGAATCAGTACATTAATACAAGGAACCAATTTTGAACAACGTAAGAGCTTTCGGAAAGGTTCCAAAGACAGTGAGGATCATGTTGGTAATTTTAACATGTTGCTTTAAATCAACACATCACAAGAAAGTATTCCAAAACAAAAAGACAGCACATTAATTGATTCAAGACCTTCCAAAGCTCTCGTGATTCATGAGTTGTTACTTTAGATTGGAAAATTGCAAATGTAATTCCATTACATTTTGCTCTGAAAGAGCAAAAGGAAGAAATGATAGACCTGTTAGTCTAACATCCGTTGTCAGGAATATATTGGAATTTACAATTCAGGATAGAGTGACTGAGCACTTGAGTCATTTGAACTGATTAGAGAGCGCTAGCATGGATTTGCAAAGGAGAGGTCATGGCAAATGAACCTAATTGAATTTTTTCAACAAGTAACTCTAATAATAGACAGGGGAATATTGAAGAATGTAGTTTATGTGGGCATCCAGGAGGCATTTGATCAGGTTTCTCATAAGCGACTGTTAGCTGAAATGAAATCTCTTGGAATTGAAGATTGATTATGAGATTGATTAGACAGTAGAGGATGAGAGAGTAGAAATATTGGGGACATATTTGAAGGCAAGGAAATGACCAGTGATGTCCCACAAGTATCTGTGCTGGAGCCTCAACTATTCACCAAATTTATTAATGACTTGGATTGCATGCCATATTTCGGATTTTGCCAATGGGCATTGATTGGTGATATAACACGTAAGGGAGAAAATAGAATTATAATGATACACTGATAAATTAAGTAAGCGGGATAAACTGCGACAGATGGATTTCAGTGCAGATAAATTTGAGACCACTTATTTTGGGACACAAGGATTGCTCTAAGTAGCAGAGAATAAAGGTCAATGGATATTTTTTGGGCTAGAGGAAGGTCTGCAGTGGAGTTCCCCATGAGTCAGTATTGGGACCTTTGTTTTTCCTGATTTATATAAGTGATATCAGTCTTGGTATGCAGGGGACAATTTCAGAGGTTACAGAAGATATGAAACTTGGAAGTATTGTAAACTGTGAGGAGGACAGTATAGAACTTCAAAAGGACATATCGAGTGGGCAGATAGATGGCAGATGAAGTTCAATGCAGAGAAGTGTGAGGTGATGCATTTTGGTAGGAAGAACATAGACAACATAAAATAAGGGGTATAATTCATAAAGGGGTGCAGGAGCAGAGGGACCTGGGTGTATTTATGTATAGCTCAGTGAAGGTGGCAGGACAGATGGAGAGAGCAGTTAAGCAGTTAGTAAAGCATACAGTATGCTAGACTTTATTAAGGGGGTATGGAATAAAAGAGCATGGAGGTATGCCGAACGCATACAAGGCATTGGTTAGACCTCAGCTGGAATAGTGTGTAAAGTTCTGGGTACCACATTATAGGAAGGATGTGAACACATCGGAAAAAGTGCTGAAGAAGTTACAAGAATGATTCCAGAGATAAGAAATTTCAGGTTATGAGGGTAGATTGGAGAGTTTGGGACCAATACCCTTTGAGAGAAGAAGGCTCAGAGGAGATTTGATAGAGATGTTCAAAATCATGAGGGGGCTGAATAGTGTAGACACAGAGAAACTGTCCCTTCTCCTAAAGGGATCAAGAATGAGGGGGCACAGATTTAAAGTGATTTGCAAAAGAAGCAAATGTGATGTGTGAAAACACTTTTTCACACAGTGAGTGGTTCAGGTTTGGAATGTACTATCTGGAAGTGTGGTGGAGGCAGCTTCAGTTGAGGCATTCAAGAGGACATTAGATGATTGTTTGGATAGAAACAATGTGCAGCGGTGCAGGGGAATGACATTAAGTCATGATGCTTGTGTGGAGAGCCAGTGCATACATGATGGGTCAAATGGCCAACTTCTGCACCATAATAATTCTGTGAAGTATTATTTAAAACTGGAAAAAATTAAAACAGTGGAGGTTCCAAGGACTTTAGTGGCCCATTACACATAATAAAAACATAGTATTCAGGGACAAAAAAAGAATCGGAAAGGTTCACGGAATGTTAACCTTTATAACTAGGAGGTTAGAATGTAAAGGAGAAAAAATGGGTTGGACCACATCTGTAGCACAGTGTACAATTTTGGGTGCCACACTTAGAAATGATATATCATCCTTGGCAGGAGGACAGCACAGATTCGCTAGAATGTTCCCTCCGCAGAGATCTTTCCTCTATAGCCTCCACCCTCAGTCTTGTACTGCCTGCTTCTACTTCCTTCCCCAAATCCACAAACAAGACTGTCCTGTACACCCACTGTTTAAGCCTGATCCTCCCCCACTAAACGTAATTCTTCCTATCTGAACTTTTTTTTCTCCCCTTGTCCAATCTCTTCCCACCCCCATACATGATTCTTCTGACATCTTGCATTATTTTAACGATTTCCAGTTTTCTGGCCCTTACTGCCTCTTTTTCACTCCGAGTATCCAATTCCTCGATGTCTCCAGTCCCCACCAGGATTCTCTGAGGCAACTCTGAGGGCTGTCTGCTTTTTCCTTCAATAGATGTCTGAACAGCCCATATCTGCCACCACCCTCTTCCACCTAGCTGAGTTGCTTTGTGCTCTCGCCTGGAACTGAAAAAAATCATCAGTTTTGCTTAGTTTCCACCATGCTCTCACCTTCAAATGGTGCATCTCTGACACTTCCCTTCATTGACTTTGCCTCCATTTCTGGGGATATATTGTCTACCAATATTCATCACAAACCTACTGATCCCACACAGCTACATCTCCTCACACCTTGATTTCTGTAAGGACTCCATTCCATTCTCCCAATTTCTCCATCTCTGTCACATTTGCTCTGATGATTCTATCTTCCCCCATGATACTTGTGACATGTCTTCCTTTTTCCGCAATCAACAATTCCCCCTTTCCCCCCCCCCCCACTGTGATTGACAGGGCCCTCAACTGTGTCCAATCCCCTACTAGCCCTTCTGCCCTCACCCCTTCCCTCCCTCCCAGAACAATGCTAGTGTTCCCCTTGTCCTCACTTTCCGCCTCACCAGTCTCTGTATCGGTGATCATCCCCGGCTATTATAGCCAACACCAATATAATGCCACACCAAGCACATCTTCCTCTCCCTATCAGCATTCCAAAGCAATTGTTTCCTGCATGGCACCCTGGTCCACTTTTCAATCACCCTCACCATCTCATTGCCCTCCTACGGCACCTTCCCATGCAATCGCAGGGAGTGTAATACGTGCTCCTTTACCTCCTCCCTCTTCAATGCCCAAGGCTTCAATGTTTATGGCTTCAAACATTCCTTCCAGGTGAAGCAGTGATTTACTCATACTTCTTTCAATTTAGTCTACTGTATCCGCTGCTCCCAATGCAGTCCGCTCTACATTGGGGAGACCAAAAGCAGACTGGGTGACCCCTTTGCTCAGTCCGCAAGCATGGTCCCGACTTTCTGATCGCTTGCCATTTGAATTCACCATTGTGCTCTCAGGCTCACATTTCTGTCCTTGGTCTCTGAAAATAATCCAGTGAAGCCCAATACAAACTGGAGAATAACAATTTATCTTCTGATTAAGCGCTCTACAGTTGTCTGGCCTCTACAGCAAGTTCAACAATGACCTCTGTCCTCCATTTTGAATTACCCCCCAAGTGTTTCTTGTTCTCATGTTTTTGCTTTCAGACAGTATGGACCTTTATTCTGCAAGTAACACCTACTCTGATCAATGATTTGTATCTTTTGAGTGTCTTTAAGACAGAGATAGATGGGTTCTTGATTAATAAAGGGATCAGGGATTATGGGGAAAAGGCAGGAGAATGGGGATGAGAAAAATATCAGCCATGATTGAATGGTGGAGCAGACTCGATGGGCCGTGTGGCCTAATTTTGCTCCTATGTCTTATGGCCTTTAATATTATCATTGCCACTCCCTTTGTCTTTTATTCCACGTTCACCTTTGTCATTTAATCTTTCCTGCCCTCTAACTGAGGCTTAGATTTGTGCTTGGCAAGGGTACAACATCTGGTGCAAAAGCAAGTGGGTCAAGTTTAAGATACAGATCAACCATGATCTTGTTCAGCGGTGGAACAGACTTGAGGGGCTGAATGACCTACATTTGAGGTAAGTTCTCGATAAAAAGCACTGCAGTTGTTACAAAAGTTGAATAATAATTATTGCGCAGGATTGGTACGGAAGGTGGGATTTTATAGCCTCGCTTGTCCGGAAATCGTAAAATCCCGTCCGAGGTCAACAGACCTTCCCATACACCGCCCCTCACCTGTTCTGATTTCCCTGGCGGACAGGGAAATCAGAGCATTCCAGCCATAATGGTTAATACTAATGGTGGGAAAGGCAAGAATTAAATTATGATATTTATCTGGCAACACAGGGCTCGTGAAAATAAGGCATACCAAGTTGCCAACCATAGTTGATGGCTTAGAAGAATTAGTTGGGTTACTTTTACCTGCAAGTCTCCGTAATCAGTTTCCTCTTGATTATTAAGATCCACTCATGTTACTTTCTAATGAGTGTGGAATGACGTTCCATAAATTCAGTAGCTTGAAGAAGGATCTTACATCGAAATTCCCTCTGCATGATTCAACTTCCTGCTCTCAGCCAAAATCTCCAACCTATTGACTGCTCTTGAAAAATTTCTCTCCTGCAAAGACCTGCATTCTTTAAACCAGAGACTGCAACCAAAAAGGGATTCTTTTAGTCAGCCATATTGCCAGTGCTTAGCCAGGAAGGTTGTGCATTCTTAAGGATTTCAGTGATAATATGAAAGGTGTGCTTTAGATTGGGACATTTAACAAGCAGATGCTGCATGCAAACCTACTGTCAAAGATGCCTCTTCCAGTAATTTGTAAAGATTAACGCAATCATTAAAGTAACTGGAGTTTCTTGCTTACTTAAAGAGATCTCTTTTCATGGGCAAGTGCTTTGCAGACCATTCTTTGGTTGAGGAGGGAGAAGAGGTCAGTTTTTATGATGACATGTGGTTTAAGTGGAATGCCTGTGCCTCAGTATAATTGACATTCCTGTTCAAGTGCTTGTCAAGAACTGAAAAAAAAAGTTTCAAGTTTTGAAAAAAAATGAAATTTACTGCACCCAATTTCCGTGCTTCACTGACCACTGGGGAGGGAAAATGATGACACTGGTTTGTTAATGTAAATTGTAATAGAATTTGAGTATTTTGGGAGAGGAAACTGGAACCAGAATTACGATCAACACTCCTACCAGTTCTTGGTCAATACCAAGTCAGTGATGGAAATTGAATTGATTAGTTTGGTACCTCTGCAAAAGTCAGAATGTATTCATATATTCTATGCTTCGTAATTCTATGTGAATATGTAGGTATCTACATTGGGTTCTTAACAAGAGACTTATTCTGACTTCACTTTTGCTGGAGAGACTTTACAAGACCAGGTCAATGAGGATTAAGTAATCCACTGCATTGTCTCTGGTGTGTGAAACAGATTTGATGCATTGAAAACGCAGCAGTATCTACAGTTGCAATTACTGGACCAACCTGACGGCGAGCTTGTGTCAACTGACTTCAAGGTGTTTTGAAATGGCCACTTGTAAACAGCCTTGAGTACACAACAAAAGGATATTGACTGTACGGACATTCCTTTGAGATTAACCTCCCAGATCCTTGAAGCTGTATTTCTCTCTAGCGTGCAAAAGCGAAAATGGGTGCAAGTAATTGTCATTTTGCTGTGCATAACAATGACATGATGTGGAGATGCCGCCATTGAACTGGGGTGGGCACAGTAAGAAGTCTCACAACACCAGCTTAAAGTCCAACAGGTTTATTCGGAATCATGAGCTTTCGGAGCGCTGCTCCTTCATCCTACGTAACAATGATTTAAGTTTGCACTCAAGTTATGCCATTTGCAGTTGCAGCCAAGATGAGTGAACATAAGGATGATTGCTGGCACTGGTGCTTTGCCGTGATGAATATTGTGAGAAGTTGCACAGTGAATGCTGGCAGCCTATTCTGCCACAGAGGTAATCATTGAGACCAGAGTTCCAGTTGTTGTAAAATTCTCCCGCCTGTGGCAGCTTCCTCCTTTGGCCGAAGTAACAACAGTTATCAAGTTTTCTCAGAAAATATACCCTTTATTTTCATGCATCCAAACCCAGGGAAAATCTCCCCTCTTGCTTCAGCTGCCCTGTCACATTCAATTCACAGTGCAAAGATGGGAAGTGACTCAAAAAATGGAACCTCATTAAGGTCTATAACATGGTAAATAATATAGCTGAAGCAGATCTGGAATACCACTTTAACATAAGTTGGGGTTTCATCTATATGTTGAAATAAATAGTACTGATAGGATTTAATGAGATTTTTTTATTATTATTTATTGCAAGAAGAACTATTTGGGGTATTAAATAAAATAGCTGAATAGTAAAATGGGAGATTTAGATAATGAAAAAACTGAGCTGTAAAGGACCAGAAGGTGTTCTTCACCCTCGTTTTTCACTTTTGTAACAGTTTTAAAAGTTATTTGTCTTCTGTCCGAAAAATATATTCTATCCTTTAGATGTTACTGATGTATTTTTGTCAAAGCATGATCGGAATGTTCCTTTCAGGTACGATTAACATGCTGGTCATTGATATGAGATGAAAATAATATAGAACATAGAACATAGAACATTACAGCACAGAACAGGCCCTTTGGCCCACGATGTTGTGCCGACCTTCATCTGAAACCAAGATCAAGCTATCCCACTCCCTACCATCCTGGTGTGCTCCATGTGCCTATCCAATAACCGCTTAAATGTTCCTAAAGTGTCTGACTCCACTATCACTGCAGGCAGTCCATTCCACACCCCAACCACTCTCTGCGTGAAGAACCTACCTCTGATATCCTTCCTATATCTCCCACCATGAACCCTATAGTTATGCCCCCTTGTAATAGCTCCATCCACCCGAGGAAATAGTCTTTGAACGTTCACTCGATCTATCCCCTTCATCATTTTATAAACCTCTATTAAGTCTCCCCTCAATCTCCTCCACTCCAGAGAGAACAGCCCCAGCTCCCTCAACCTTTCCTCATAAGACCGACACTCCAAACCAGGCAGCATCCTGGTAAATCTCCTCTGCACTCTTTCCAGCGCTTCCACATCCTTCTTATAGTGAGGTGACCAGAACTGCACACAATATTCCAAATGCGGTCTCACCAAGGTCCTGTACAGTTGCAGCATAACCCCACGGCTCTTAAACTCCAACCCCCTGTTAATAAAAGCTAACACACTATATGCCTTCTTCACAGCTCTATCCACTTGAGTGGCAACCTTTAGAGATCTGTGGATATGGACCCCAAGATCTCTCTGTTCCTCCACAGTCTTCAGAACCCTACCTTTGACCCTGTAATCCACATTTAAATTTGTCCTACCAAAATGAATCACCTCACATTTATCAGGGTTAAACTCCATTTGCCATTTTTCAGCCCAGCTTTGCATCCTATCTATGTCTCTTTGCAGCCTACAACAGCCCTCCACCTCATCCACTACTCCACCAATCTTGGTGTCATCAGCAAATTTACTGATCCACCCTTCAGCCCCCTCCTCTAAGTCATTAATAAAAATCACAAAGAGCAGAGGACCAAGCACCGATCCCTGCGGCACTCCGCTAGCAACCTGCCTCCAGTCCGAAAATTTTCCATCCACCACCACCCTCTGTCTTCGATCAGATAGCCAGTTACCTATCCAATCGGCCAACTTTCCCTCTATCCCACACCTCCTTACTTTCATCATAAGCCGACCATGGGGGACCTTATACTAGCAATTGTAGTGCTCCAGTGCATAACAATCTCTGTAGGTTGCTCAGTGCTACCGGAGGGAACATTCTGCACTCTAGCCTGTTTACAGTGAGAGAGAAGATGAATTAATTTGCATTGCTGTAATTGTTGCGTTGATCCCTTTCATTTTGAATTTATTGAGCTGCTGCAGGGAGTTTGATAGAATAATCTAGTGTAGCCCTGAGTGCCAAAATGGATATACTTTACGTGCCCCCCTGCTGGGTGTGTTTTTGTTAGGAGGGGGATGCAAACTAGGGCCGGTACAGACCCCGTCACCTTCCTGCCCCGGCCTGAGCTCACTCCCATTACACAGTAGATGGATAGGTGCTGAAATCAGTCGCCTGTCTGCCACAATTTAAGTAAATAACTAAGAGTCAGACTTGTTAAACAAGCCAATTGACTCCAATCATGGGCGGGATTCTCCGGACGTGCTCGCCTCAAAACCAGGGAACCCCGCCCGAGGTCAATGGACCTTTGCATGGTCCACCCCCCCACCCGTTACAATACCTGTGGCGGGGCAGGACGGGAGAATTCCAGCCATCTTGCTCACACTATAATATAGTTGGCATGGCAAGTCAGGAAATGGGAAGGTGGGAATGGGAAGGTTCTTTTTTAAAACAAAGGCGGGAAAGTAAGGGGGTACAATCCTCAGGGGCGTCTTGTGGGGGAAGACCCTCTAAGATAGTATCCCCTTTTGCATTGTGGGGGCAGATTCTCTACAATAGTACCCCTTTTTCCTCCTCTTTGCCTGCTTGCCAAAGCCCACCTCCCCTGCACCCTCTCCCTAAACTGCCTAGACCTTCTCCACTCAGCAACACAGGATTCCCTTGCTCCAGGATCTATTGTGCCTCTTTCTTTGGCCTTTTCAACAGTCCCCTCTTGACACTGCCAGGACTGTTGGAGCTGTTCGCCAATCACATTGCCTAGCAGCTTCCGAGGGTGGGACTTCCTCCCCAGCGAGGGGCAGAAGTCCCCCTGGGAGGCTATTTTGTCCGCCTGCAGAATTTTACGGTTGCAGGTTGGGCTGGCATGGAGCAAAACTCTGCTTCCAGGAGGGCAGACGTCTACCCCCCAACCCCCATTACTGCCCATAACATGCAATCCACAGTGTCTCACTGGCAAACTGAACTGGGAGTATGCTATTCTGTTCACTTGGGCTCTGTAATACGTCTCCTTATGCTGCTGTACTGTGTAGTTATAAATTACTGAATTTTGACATATTCAAATCAATACAGTACTGTTACCATTTAAAATAATGGAAACATCAATACTTGTATATTTGAATGTAAATAAAACATAAGGTACTTCATAGGGAAAAACCATAATAATAATTTGTCACTGCATCAAAGGAATAAATAAACACATTTTCCCCTCTTCCCCAATTGTGCAGCAGCCAAGCTTTGGTCCTCCCCATTTGTTTTGCCTTGAAGTAATACTTAAAATGTGTGCTATGGCCTAATTGTAGTTGTGGATTGGGGATTTTTGATTGGAGCTGGGAAACCATTTTGTTGCTGACATACATCTTTCAGAAATAAGTTTTGATTTTGCGCCCACATTTCCCTCAGTCTAAAAGCCAATGGGTGCCTACACTTTGAGTCCAGAAGAAAGCTATGGGACGCCGATCGAGTCCCCTCTTTAATGATTTCTATTGTCTCTCCTCTTTAGATATTCCAGTTTAATGATTTCAATTGTCTGTTATTTAAGAATGGAGCACAGATTGAGACATACTGTTGAAATGAAGGGGAGGTCTGTTACATGGGATCGCAATCCGTACACAGTCTCACTTCTTGATTTAGTGAGGGGGGAGAAATGTCTTTGGTTTATTGAAACAAAGGTAAAATTTTTGTCAATGGATTTATAATAAAACTTTTCCATTTGTATCCCATCAGTTTTTCAGCTTACCATATCATATACATGTGATAGCATCCAATGTATAAAAATTGCCAGTTGTTCTGTAACTATCATGCAAAAGAGAATGGTAAACAGATTTCAAGAAGCTGATGTCTCCTTAAAAGCAAAACCCTTAAGCGTTTTGATTCTTAACACAGCAATCAAATCAGATAAGATGAAGATGGGGAAAGAAAATCATTTTATAATCCTTTTGCAAAGACCAGTCACCCTGCTGTTAATTGATGTTTTGAAAGGACTTACTACTCCAATACCCCTCCAACTGTTTATGTGTTTCTGTGCGAGTTTTTAATTGACATGGAGAGCAAGCATACCTCACCTATTTAGATTGTATTTCTAAACCACAAAGTGAATCTAAATAGGGTTTGAATTAGAGAATTCCAATTTCAGAGCTAGTTAAACTAAATAGTATGCATTTTTTTTTATGTATATTAGCACAGTGTCGGAGAATCTGCTGTTGTTTATGGTGATATAATTAACTTCATTATCAACCAAGACAAAGGCAGTGTATTTTATTCATTTGCTCATATTTCTCTGAATTATTAAGTTCATGGTTAAAACACTGCCGGAAGGTGTGACTTATTCATTTTCACCCAACAATATAACTGTACAATTCTGTAGATCTACTCTGAGGTGAATCAATGCTTTGCAGAAGGCTGCCTTATTAATACTCTATTAGAATGCCATCCTCCAAATAACCCCCTTCATCTTGCAGCGGGGACTCTTCTCTTTTGTATAGACTCAGTTTCAAGACCAGACTTTGTGCTAAAGAGCAGAATTAAATGCTCATGATGAAAATGGCGAGCCTTCAGGAAGGAAACAGCTTCTGAAGAGCTAAAATCAGTAGCTCCAATTGTAGCCCTTCCATTTATACAAAAAAAAATGAAAGGACAAGTGAGAGGATGGGGGGAAAGAGGATAAGACCATGAAAATATCGCAAAATGGTGCATATCTTTGGGTACAACATGTTCAAGGCAACGCTACATAGCTTATGGAAAATCTTGTAGGAGCAAGTCAGATGTTACAGAACCTAAATATTTGAGATAGGGGCCCCATACTTTTCGGAATGCATTTGATTTGGACTGGAGTATACAGGTTAGGATTCCATTGGGATACATTCCATGATTTTATGCTTATTCTGAACTGAAGAATATTTATTGCTAACCCAGGAGCAGAGGATTTTCTTCCAAATGTTATACAGCTGTTTGCATTAATGTCAATTACCTTTCTATCTGTGAGCCCCAGAATTAAGAACAAAGGATCAAATTCTAAAGCAGTATCAATTATCTTCTCAAGCTCCTTTAAGTATGCCAAGCCAAGAGGATTTAATTTTGATACAGGGCCAAACACAATGGGCGGTACTTTCCAGCTGTGCTAGCTCCAATGCCGCAAAATCCTGCCCGAAGTCAACAGACCTTCACATGGTCTGTGTCCTGCCCGCTATGATTCCTGTGGCGGGTGGGATGGGAAAATTCCCCCCAATGTGTGTTGTCTCCCCTGTCTAGTTTGCACTTTTGGCACATCGAGGACATGGTAGGGTCAATCCTGTGTTTTAAGCTTGGTTAATATGTAGATGGTGTAATATTTTAAACTGAGTCTCCTTCATTCTAATACAGAGTGAGATCCTATTGGCATTTTCCCATGTATCACCCCAAGTCTCCTCATTAATATTCACTGCAAAGCCTTTTTCCCAAAACCACAGAGTCTCTAGTATATTCACACAGGATCTAAAACATAAAGCGTCATAAAACTTGCTGATTAATTGCTTAGGTTTTGTATACGTATGGATTGTTTCTACCGGGGAAACATTAGCATCAAAATGCAGAGATATCTTCTGAAGGATAAAGTCACTGAGTTGTAGATATCTGAACATGGAGTATCTTGGGATATCAAATTGTTGACATTGTTGCTCAAAAGATAACAAGGGCACACCACTAAACATGTCACCCAGCCTACCTGCCGTGAATGGGAGAGAGAGCGGACGTTACATTAGATCTTCCTTCCATCCATCCACCATCCATGCACTTGAGTGTTAATGATGAAAGGATTTCACTACTTGTCAGGCTCAGCTTGAAATCCCTGAGAAACAACAGGCCCATTCAGGCCTACACAGATTGGACAGCTTCAATATTGAGCCAAATGGAGGAAGGGTCCCCTCTAACTGACTTCCCCCCATCCCCCTTGGAAGCTGCGGTTTGGCTATAAGTTTTAGTGTGGAACTAAGTCCTTGATTCTGAGGGACTGCCTAAGAAGAAGTGTAAAGGGGAAACAAAAGCTAGCCAGACCAATACTGCTAAGCAAAGATGGCATCTGTCATAGAAGTCTCCTAAAAAGTGCAGAAATGATTTCCTTGGATGCGACTGGGACTTGATGGTTTGAGTTATAAGGAAAGGCTGGATAGACTGGGACTTTTTTCTCTGTAGCATAGGAGGCTTAGTGGTAATCTTATAGAGGTCTATAAAATAATGAGGGGCATAGATAAGGTAGATAATCAACATCTTTTCCTAATGGTAGGGGACTCTAAAACTAGAGGGCATAGGTTTAAGGTGAGAGGGGAGAGATACAAAAGGGTCCAGAGGAGCAATTTGTTCACACAGAGTGGTGAGTGTCTGGAACAAGCTGCCAGAGGTAATGGTAGAGGTGGGTACAAGTTTGTCTTTTGAAAAGCATTTAGACAGTTACATGGGTGCGATGGGTATAGAGGGATATGGGCCAAATGCGGGCAATTGGGACTAGTTTAATGGTTAAAAACTGGGCGGCATGGACAAGTTGGGCCGAAGGGCCTGTTTCCATGCTGTAAACCTCTATGACTCTAAATTGTTCTTTCCATTTTTCACATGATAAACTCAATATTGTTATATCAAATCATCATGTTGTTCAAAAAGCATTTTGTTAATCCTATTCCACTGATAGCTTACAGAACAATTTTGGTATTAAAATCTAGATTCTAGTTTTCAGTGATCAGCCAAAATTGCTCATCCTTTTGTGGAGAACATGGAGGTGTCATTTATGCAGCTGCTTTGATAGTAAATCTGATCAAAATTTGGGCTGTCATATATCCTTGGTTTTAGGCGCTTGAAACGTTAACAAGGGATCAGCCATTTCGGACTGAGATGTGAAATTTCTTCACTCAAAGGGTTGTGGATCTTTGGAATTCTCTACCTGAGAGGTTCTGGATGTTCAGTTGTGTATATTTTTTAAATGGAGTTTGATGGATTTTTGAATACACATGGAATCCAGGGTTATGGGATAGGGTGGGAAAGAGGAATAGAGGTAGAAGGTTAGCCAGGATCTTACTGAATGCTGGAGTAACCTCAGATGAATGAATTTCCTACTCCTGACCCTATTCCCAACATCATTGTGTTAAGAATTTTCCAAACGTTTTATAAAGACAAAGGATTGCTATAAATAGATCAGTACTTCTGGTATGTAGATAAACATTTTACTACTCAGAACAAAAGAAAGCTGTAAATTCAACTACTGAGGGATTTACACTAATCCCTTAAGCAATTTGTGTAGTTTGTTGTCTCGAAGGAGATGAAAAGCTGCATTTGAGAGATTTACTGTTTAATACAAAGCGTTGACATGATGGTCATATCTTTGATCACTACAATAGACCAAGGTCATTTGTAGCTTTAAACTCTCCATTTCTTCCTTACTGCACTGAATCAAGTCTCCCTACTGCCCCAACATGTTCTCATCCGGACCTCAAAGCTGTGGATTTATTCCGTCATTGTTGATGGGTCAAAGCCCTGCAACTCCTTCTTGAACAACATTGTGAAAGCATCATCGCCACAGGGACTGCTGTGAAAACAACACAGTCACTCCTCGGGTTGGATAATAAATGCTAGCCTTGCCAGTGAGCCCACATCCTGGAAATGAATATAACAGAAATATCTTTACTCCGATTGGTCCTCCTACACCATGCAGGTTTTAAAAATCGCAGGTTGGTATCACATAACTACCAGTTCTTGCCTTATCCCTTCTAACCTACTCTCTCCAATCTTGATGGTGTCTTGCATTATGTGCCTTATCACCTGAATTTCTCAATAAAGCAAAAATAATGTAGCTAAAATGTGAACAATTAAACAGAGTTTTCAGTTTGGGGTTAGGGACCTAACGTCCAGATTGTTTTCAGGTCCCAACCCTAGGACATGTCAGCGTCACTGACACACTGATTTTGAGTTTCAAAGACCCCAATTGGACTGGAGGTGAGTTTGGCGCCCAATGATCTCACTCATAGCTACTTAACCCACTTCACTCAAGTGATGGCAATTCTTTAGGCCGCCGCATGAGCACCTCCGTTTGACTATCCTTTCTTTTTCAACATTTTAAACCAGCGGCAACGATAAATAGTGGTTGTCTGCTGTACTGCTGTGCGCCAACATGCCTAGGAGTGTTTGTCACTCTTCCTGTTATCTTCTGAAAGTTTCATTTGTCCCTCTGCAGCCCATTGACAAGCTCTTCAATGAGTTTAACAGCGAATTATTTGGAAGCAAACTGTTTCCAGCCACCCATCCTGCATTTGAAAATTCCTGTGCCTCACTGAGACCTCCAAAGACTGACACACCAATCGAGAGAGCTGTTTTCAAAGGACCCACGTCCCCAACCCCACTCCATGCTCAGCTGAAAATCTAGCCCAAAGGGTCTCGAGGAAGATGTTTATTGAAACTTCTGTTTCATTGGAAGCAACAAACTGAAGTTCATGGTGAATTTCTAGAGACTTTTAAAAAAGAATGGAATCCCCTGGACAGGATTTCACTTTCTTAAATCTTTACTGTGACAGACCAGCTAAAATGAACACAATTCAAGCATTAACAGGTGAAAGATATTTTGAACAAAGAAACTATCACTTTTTATATGGGGTGGCACAGTGGCACAGTGGTTAGCACTGCTGCCTCACAGCGCCTGGGACCAGGGTTCGATTCCCAGCTTGGGTCATTGTCTGTGTGGAGTTTGCACGTTCTCCCCGTGTCTACGTGGATTTCCTCTGGGTTCTCCGGTTTCCTCCCACAGTCCAAAAGACCAGCTGGTTAGGTGCATTGGCCATGCTAAGTTTTCCCTTAGTGTACCCGAACAGACATCGGAGTGTGGTAACTCGGGGATTTTCACAGTAACTTCATTGCAGTGTTAATGTAAGCCTACTTGTGACTAATAAATAAACTTTAACTTTATAGTCGATCCAACAAAGATATTCTCCACTTAGTCACAAGCATTCACATTGCTTCCTGCATGTGTGGCACTTCGTGCGATCTCAGTCTTTCCAACTCAGGCTCCAGTATGTAAGATTTCTTCTTTCCCACTGAATTATTCTGGCTCTTGAGATGCATTCACCAGCAGCCTTATTCCATTCAAAATCCCTAGCCCCGACTACCAATGTCAAAGCACACACCTATGACCCCTCTCTCACTCGAGTCTCAACAGTCCTAATGGCACATAATCCCCCGAAACTCGCTTTGCTGGTCCCTTTAAATCATCTAGTGGGCGCTGGCAATACTGAATCAGCAGCAATGAATCCAATCCACGTTCCCTAGCTCTTCCTGTATTCAGCCGTCTGCTCTTCCAAACTGTATAACATACATAGTAGCACACTTTCTGCTCCAGTCTGCTTCAATACCCGGATCTGTTTGAAGATTGCCAATAAGAAAAGTGCTTCATTGCTTCTTTCCGTTTTGCACAAATTTTTGGTCTGTTCTGAACTGCCAAACAGATAACACAGGCTGACCCAATCCCACTGCAATCAGCTTTCAATTTTTCCCTTTGCCTCTTACCTGTTTATCCCCATGGAAAACTCAGGTGACTTGGGCATATCTTGGAACCTAATGATGTCATAATCAAGAAACAAATTAGCCCTTTTTCTTTAGAATAATCCCCAATCTATTTTGGTCATAAAAGGACAACATTCAAAAGAAACAATGTTGGCTTTTCCCAGCAAATGGGTCACTACATTGTAGTCAACATTTTTCTATATCATTTATTCTAATATAGTACAATGGCATCTACCTGCAGTTTGTCAATGGCATTTCAAATATCCATACTCAATTTTAAGCAAATCACAGCACGAACGCTTCAAATGAAATCTGATGGTTAAGTTTTGGAATTTAATTATAAATGTAAAACCTGCAGGTTACTTTTAGATTTTTGTAGCATTTCATTATTTAAATGATACAACCACTATGGCGCCTTTAACATAATAAAATATCCCAAGGTGCTTCACAGGATTGTTATAAGAACAAGATTTGACATCTAGCCACTTATTAGGCAAGATAACCAAAAGCGTTGTCAAAGAGTATCCTTAATTATTATTCATAGAATCATAGGATACCTACAGCGCAGAAGGAGGCTATTTGGCCCATTTAGTCTGTACTGACTCTCCAACAGAATATCTTACCCAGGCCCTATCCCCACATGTATTTGCTGTGCTAATCCCCCTAACGTACATATCTTTAGACACTATGGGGCAATTTAGCATTTGCAATCCACCAAACCTGCACATCTTTGGACTGTGGGTGGAAACTGGAGCATCCGGAGCAAACCCACGCAGACACTGGGAGAAAGTGCAAACTCCAAACAGACAGTCACCCACAGACAGGTGAGAATTGAACCTGAGTCCCTGGCGCTGTGCTAACCACTGTGCCACCGTGCTGCCTCTGTTCTCAAAATGATTCAGTGAAATAGTGAGCAAGAATTGTAACAGTTCTCCTTCTTTCAATTAAAGATGGATTCAAGTTCAGTGGAAAGAAAGAGAATGTACATTTTAGTATATTTTCGAAGAGATGATTGGGCAAACATTTTTAATAATAGGCAGAAGTGGCTCTGGTTATCTTTTTTGCTTTGTTAAGCGGTCTGTGACACAATTTAATATTTTTACCTTCTCTGCCTCATACTGGGATACAATTCCACAGTGTCTTGGTATCTTTGTTAATTCATTCAAGGAATGTGGGTATCGCTGTCTGGGCCAGCATTTATAGCCTATCCCTAATTGTCTTGAATTGAATGGTCATTTCAGAGGGTGTTTAAGAGTCAACCACATTGTTGTGGATCTGGAGTCACATGTAGACCAGACCAGATAAAGATGGCAGATTTCCTTCCGTAAAAGGACATTAGCGAACCAGATGGGTTTTTTCAAGATTGACAATGGCGTCATGGTTATCATTAGGCTTTGTAAATCCAGATTTTTATTAAATTTAAATTTCATATCTGCCATGGTGGGATTCGAACCTGTGTTATGTGAGCGCTACCCAAGGTCTCTGGATTGCTAGTCAAGTGGCAATACCACTACGCTCCCCCTTCCCAATTCAAATGCATATATGCAAGGTTAGGTAGCAAGTGTAGGTGGACTATTCATCAGTGTGGAACCCAACTGTGTGTTCCTTCACATCCGCACAGGCAATTTCTAACAGAGGGACTGGATAGTGATCAGTGCACCTAACTGATTTTTCTTTCATCTATGGAGCGTGTGAACATAAATAGTAATTGTAGTGTGTTATCGGAGAGCCCATTTCACATCAGTATCTTCAGATTTGCTTGTATATTGTACATTGTATACTTCTTTGTTCTAGCTCTCCATTTCCAATACAAATCAACTATCTATTGAATCTATAAGAACTTTAAAGACCTGAATTATGTCTTTCTTCAATCAATTGAGACTTTTAGCTTTAAAAATGCTAAATGTGAAAGGAAATTATAGAAGAATATAAAATTATTTAAATAGCATACAAAGGGTAAATTTGGAACACCACCTCTTGGTAAACCATAACAATAAGCCAAGGAACGATAGTACCTATTGAGTCTACCTGCTGGTGAATAAGAGGAACATGCAAGTTAATTCATCAACTATTGTTAGTTGATTGCATCTTCCTGTCCTCAAATAGCAAAGTGCATCCTTCCCAGCATATGTGCACTGATCCAGTGTGCCAGGAAATTCTCCTGTAAATATATGCAACAAAACTGGAAGTAACTTTACAAAAGCAAGCTTAGTTTCATAATCCCTACAGTGCAGAAGGAGGCCATTCAGCCCATCTGTCTGCACTGACAACAATCCCACCCAGGCCCTATCCCTGTAACCCCACGTATTTACTCTGCCAATCCCCTGACATGAAGGGGCAATTTACCATGGCCAATTAACCTAACCTGTATATCTTTCTTCTATCTCTAATCAAAAAACAGAGTCTTCAGAGCCCATTCACCTGGATTATCAAGGATATAATACAATGTTAACATTTGTTTAAAATCTATTTGACCTGAAAATGATTAAGTTGTGGAGTCTGTCTAAAAGAACAGGGAAAAATTTGGGTTGTAAAGTTTCTGACATTTGTAATATGTACAATTGATTCTGGTGCCAAGTGACAGACAAACAAATTATTATTTTAATTATTGTTGGTAAAGCCAATCATTTCTCATTCTTTCTAATTGTACACTGAAATAATTTCATAAGTGGCTCTGCTAACAATGAGGATCCTCTGTCTGTTTTTTGACTTCAATGCACATAGGAGGTCCATCTTGTTTTGGGTTTTAGCCAATCCATCAGAGTTTTATTAGCACAAGGCGGAAACAAAATCACCTCACACTTCTTTGTTGTCTTTTTTCTTCATTTATTCTGTCGTGGGATGTGGGTATCGCTGGCAAGGCTGGCATTTGCTGCCCATCCGCATCTTCTCCCAAGATGGCGCTGGAGCGAGGCGACTTCTTGCAAGCTGTGCCCAGCATACCTTCTAATTCTATCTTTTACTCTCATTCTATGCTTCTAAAACTTCATTCTCTCTACACCCTAGCTGTGGCTGTAACACTACATTCTGCACGCTCTCGTTTCCTTCTCAATGAACGGTATGTTTTGTCTGTATAGCTTGCAAGAAACAATACTTTTCACTGTATGTTAATACATGTGACAATAATAAATCAAATCAAATAATTCTTAATTTGGCTTGAATTGAGGGGCTTGTCAGGTTATTTCAGCAGACTGTTAAGAGTCAGCCACACTGCTGTGTGTCTGGGGTCACATGTAGGCCAGACCAAATAAGAATGGCAGATTTTCTACCATAAAGGGCATGAGTGAACCAGATGGGTTTTGCAGCAATTGACAGTTTTATGGTCACTATTACTGAGACCAACTTTTAATTCCAGATTTATTTTTAATTAATTTAATCAGCTGCCACAGTGGGATTTGATCCCATTGTCTGGGTCCCAATCCAGTGACACTACCATAATGTCACCATTTGTTTCCAGTATTCCCACACAGCCACCCTTTTCCAGGTGCAAGTTCAAGAGTATTAGAGTTTATACTTCTTTTCTCGAGTAGTTCAACGTTTCTCCTCAGGTTCAAGGTCAACTTCTAGATTTTGGATATTCCAATCCTTGAGGTCAGCTACAATTATTGATGTTTCCAGAGTTGACACCAATATCCTTAAAAATTGAGCCTATACTATAACGTTTGGAAGTTCCAACTTTTAAAACTTTTTGTTTGTCTTTTCCTATTGACTTTATGAGCGGGATTTTCTGGCCACGCTCGCCCCAAGACCGGAAAATCCTGCCTGAGGTCAACGGACCTTTGCATGGTCCATGTCCCACCCGCTATGATTCCCATGGCGGGCAGTACGAGAAAATTCCGCCTTAAAAAAGAAAAATGTCTGAATTGTCAATACTGGTGACATTGGCTTGAGGAAATAGATAGCCTAACAGTGTGATGTTACATTGATAGCAAAAGGTTTTTAATGTTAAAGTTTATTTATTAGTCACAGGTAAGGCTTACATTAACACTGCAATGAAGTTACTGTGAAATTCCCCTAGTCGCCACAGTCGGGCACCTGTTCGGGCCAATGCACCTAACCAGCACGTCTTTGAGAATGTGGGAGGAAACCAGAGCACCCAGAGGAAGCCCACGCAGACACAGAGAAAACATGCAAACTCCACACAGACAGTGACCCAAGCCGGGAATCGAGCCCAGGTCCCTGGCGCTGTGAAGCAGCAGTGCTAACCACTGTGCCCAAAGGTCTTTAACTATTTGATTGTAGTAAATGAACTGGTTTTGTTCATTCAGTTCACGTGTTGAGTTTAGCACTCTTTACAATCTTTATTGTTTATGCCATCAGCAATTATTCTATAAATAGCACTGTCATGAGTTAAATAATCTCGAAGACTTTGGGGGAAGATGCAATCTCAACCAGAATCGAAAAGAGGAATATGCAGATGCTGCAAATAAAAAGAGAAAGTGCTGGAAATACTCAGCGGCGTTTGTTCCGATGATGCAATCTTCCACACCAGTGGTTTTAAAATACCTTATTTTTCCCTGAACCGTTGACTCCCCTCCCACTGTGGTTGATGGGATTCTCATGTCTGCCACATTTCTGCTCTCAACCCTTTCCCTCCCTCCCAGAACCGCAATTGGATTTTCCTTGTCCTTTCCTCTTCATATTCAACAGATCATTTTCCATCGCCTCCACTGTGATGCTAACACCAAACGCATCCTCCTCTCCCTCGCTATTCTGAAGGGACCCCCCTCTGTGATACCCTGGTCAGCTCCCCAACACCACTTTCCACAGAACCTTAACTAAACACATGCAGGAAGAAATAACATCTGGTCTTCTGTCTTCTCTCCTCATTACGCAAGACTTCAAATACTCCTTGCAAGTGAAGCAGTGACTTGCATGCACTTCTTTCAATTTGGTCTGCTGTATTTGCTTTTGACAATCTGGTTTTCTGACATGGGGGAGACCAAATGCCAATTAGGTGCCCTCTTTGTAGATTACATCTATTTAGTCTGCAAGCATGACTCCGAGCTTCTATTTCCTGTCATTTTAATTCTCTACTTGCACTCACACTGACCTCTCTGTCCTTGGTTTGCTGCACTGTTCCAGTGAAGCTCATCGTGAGCTTGGGGAGCAGCACCTCATCTTTCGATGAGACACTTTCTGGACCCAACATTGAATTCACCAATTTCAGGCCTAAACTCTGTCCCTCCATCTTGTTGCTTTATTTTGCAAGTTTCGGTTTTTCTTTCATTTCCACATCTTTTGCCTCTTTTCTTGCTCCATCACCATTCCCTTTTCCTCTGTGAGACTAATCCTTGTGTCATTCAGTTTTTGTCTTGCCTTTCAGCCCGTTGCACACCTTCCTTTTTGTCCTTGCCGCACACATCCCTGCCTGAAAACCTTTAATATTGCTAACTATTTGCAGTTCTGATGAAGGGTCATCGACCTGAGGCGTTAGCTCTTTTTTTTATTGTCTCCAGACAGATGCTGCCTGACCTGTTGAGTAATCTCATCCTTAGTTTTATTGTATTTTAAGGCCTGTTGATTTGGGACTGCAATTATAGCAGGAATAATGTGCTGGGAGTGGAGAAGAGCTCCATATGAATGAACTGCCCCATGTGGGTGGCACGGTAGCACAGTGGTTAGCACTGCTGTTTCACAGCTCCAGGGACCTGGGTTCGATTCCCGGCTTGGGTCACTGTCTGTGTGGAGTTTGCACATTCTCCTCGTGTCTGCGTGGGTTTCCTCCGGGTGCTCCGGTTTCCTCCCACAGTCCAAAGATGTGCGGGTCAGGTTGATTGGCCATGCTAAAATTGCCCCTTAGTGTCCTGAGATGTGTAGGTTAGAGGGATTAGTGGGTAAATACATGGGGGTAGGGCCTGGGTGGGATTGTGGTTGGTGCAGACTCGATGGGCCAGATGGCCTCTTTCTGCACTGTAGGGTTTCTATGATTCTATGAATTAGTGGACATTCATGTCCATTCTTAATGGAGTTTTGTCTGGATGCACTGGGAAAGAGAGAGATGAAGAACCACTTTTCAGCAGCTGATGCAAAGTAAAATTAAGAGTATCAGTTTAAAAAGTTTAAAGTTTATTTATTAGCGTCACAAGTAGGCTTACATTAAATAAAAGCAAATTACTGCGGATGCTGGAATCTGAAACCAAAAGAGAAAATGCTGGAAAATCTCAGCAGGTCTGGCAGCATCTGTGAGCATCTCTCCTAACAGATGCTGCCAGACCTGCTGAGATTTTCCAACATTTTCTCTTTAGGTTTACATTAACACTGCAATGAAGTTACTGTGAAAATCCCCTAGTCGCCACACTCGGGGCGCCTGTTCGGGTACACCGAGGGAGAATTTAGCATGGCCAATGCACCTAACCAGCAGGTCTTTTGGACTGTGGAAGGAAACCGGAGCACCCGGAGGAAACCCATGCAGGCACGGGGGAAAACGGGCAGACTCCGCACAGTCACCCAAGCCGGGAATCGAACCCGGGTCCCTGGCGCTGTGTTCCCACCTCCATGGTTTAGTTTAAAGGAGTAAGTTTTAAATATGAATACTTCAGCGTTTCATTAATTGATTCCATCAGTATGTCTGACATTCTTGAAGTGATATTGTCGTGCTTTACAGTGTTTCATATTAGCCCTGTCTTTTGATGAGATGGTGCTGATGCTCCTTAATTATTCAACATCCTTCCATCTGTCATTTTCTGACCAGATGATTGGCTTTTACATTTATGAGAATGGATTGAAATGTGCACGTGACTTTTTATCATTCACTCTCTACTGCAGAGCTTGAATTTAAGCAGAGCCTAAGAACTAATTGCTCTCAGCTCAGAAGTGTTGAGATATTTCCTCTTAAAACCAGACTTCTGAAAGACTATATTTTCCTTGCAGTTAAATTGTCCTGCAAATCTCCTTTAAAGCCTTATTCGCTTGCTGCTGTAATCTTCAGTGCTGCTTTGTTCACAGCACAAACTCGTAACCCGTGAGCTGGGGAACCCTGACAAATGACGAATGCAAACATTGTGATTTTTCAAGAAGGTTAAATACACAGATGCGGAGTTAATTTGTCCATTACCCTAATGGTTAAATTGGCATTAGGACAGATACAAAGCGATAAAACCTCATTTAAAATGACTAGAATTTTCACATACATCATATATCAAAACAGGGGAACATTGGATCATACATAATTCTTAGATACAAAATTACCATCGATAATTTATCTAGGAAAAGCTAAAAGCTTTTTTTTTGAAATGATGACAGTCTAAAACACTTGCTTATTTGATGTGACGGTGCATTTTGCCTGATTCTTTAATGAATCGGAAGATTGCAAACTACACATTGTCTCTGCATAAGTGTTAAAAATATTGAAGAATGGAATGCTTTCATGACGGTGGAGAAATGAACTCTCAGGCTTTTGCTTACGTTCAGAACCAGCTGTCTGGAGTGATACAGTGAGAATTATCTTTATGACTTTATTCCACTCATGGATAAGCTGTAAACCTCCATTTAGTACCTTCTAACAGTGACATTGTTTCAGTAAGAAATGGAATTCCAATCAAATCTGTGACACTATCACTCTGGTGTATGTCTTGTTGCTTCAACATTCTCCTGCAATTACTTCCCATTTTTCCCCCATACAGTCCTCTCTGTAGACTCCTCAGGATCAATAATTGGCCTCTTCCTATTACTGAAATACACACTGCCCTTCTGCAACATTATCCAAAACCACGCTAGGTTCCACACCTGCACTCATTACACCCAGTTCTATCTCACCACCATCTCAACCCCTTCACTGTCTCCGTGTTATCAGACTGCATGTCTAATCCTTGATGGGTTGCAGCTTTCTCTAGGGACAACCAAAACTACTGTCTTGTGTCCCTGCCAACAAATCTGCACCCTAACCAAGAATTTAACTCCTTGGCTGGCCATTCTGAGGATGAACCAGAATATTTGCGACTGTGGCCTGGTTTGCCACTGAGCTGAGTTTCTAACCCTGCATCTCCTCCATCAGTGAGACAATCTACTTCCATCTGCACCAAGATATCTGGAAATGTTATTTTGTTGTGCGTGGCCTGTTCATTTAAGTGCATGGGACCTTTAAATGTTTTGCACAGTCGGTAACTTAACTGTTACTGACTTGTGCCTGGCCTGAGCAGGTGCTCGTGGTTGTGTTGATACCTTGATCGCCACTTATACCAACTATCTGTCAATAGTTCTATGGTCAGTGTTTTGTTTATTAATCCCATGGGCTGTTTCTGAAAATTCCTATGTTAGTGCACTGGAACTTCAACATGGTCTTGTTAAAGGAACATATAGAGTAATGCTGCTGTCTTGAGGTACAGGCAGAGTTAATGGACAGATGTACGTATCAGTACTTATCTGAAATGTGGAGCTGCTAGCCTCCCGATTTGATTTGATTTATTATTGTCACATGTATTGGGGATACAGTGAAAGGTATTGTTTCTTGCGCGCTATATCGGCAAAGCATACTGTTCATTGAGTACATGGGGGGGGGAAGGAAAGGAGAGGGTGCAGGGTGTAGAGTTACAGTCATAGCTAGGGTGTCGAGAAAGATCATCTTAACATATGGTAGGTCCATTCAAAAATAGGCTTCATTCCACCGAATGCCACTTTGATTTTTGATGCAGAATTCTTGTGAGTGGAAACATTATCTGGTTTCTCTCTTGCACATAAACATGGATGAGCTTAAAGATTTGCATTGAATATACAGGGCTTGGCTATAAACACACTACATTTACTTCTCCATCTACAACCTGCTGTATGTCAACAGCAAATCTGCTTCTCTCGTATTCCTTCTGGTCTGTACCTGAAAATCCGATTATCTTAACCTGAACTTTATTTTTTTAAAAGTAATGTTTTCTGATAATTTTAAGTTATCATAGGGGTGCCTGTCAAATATAAAGAAAAGCTGAGATAATACTTTACAGTACAAACCCCTAAGAATTACTATATCAAAAGTGTTAGTTTCATACTACTCCAAACACTAACATCGGGTTCTGACTTGCACCTTACTTAAGAAAGGATATGATGGCATTTGAAACTGATCAGAGAAGGTTCACTCGACTGAATTGTGGGATGAAGGTGTTACCTTGTGAAGAAAGCTTGACCAGGTTGAGTCTATACCCGTTAAAGTACGGACTAGACAGGGTGGATGCTGAGGTGATGGGTGGGATTTTCTCACCATGCTTGCCCCAAGGCTGGAAATTCCCACCCGAGGTCAATGGACCTTTGCATGATCTGCTGAATTTTCTATCCCGCCCGCTACGATTCCCATGGCGGATGGGACGGCAAAATGCCGCCTTATGTTTCCCACGGTGGGGAAGCTGAGAACTTGAGGGCATAATTTAGAAATTAGGGGTCTCCTATTGAAGAATGAGATGAGTAGATTTATTTTCTCTCACAGGCTTTTAGTCTGTGGAATTCTTATGCCCAGAGAGCAATGGAGGCTGGGTCATTGAATAAATTCAAGGCTGATTTGGACAGATTTGTGATTGACAAATGAGTCGAGGGTTATGGGGGCCAGACAAGAAACTGGAGTTGTGATCACAATCAGATCAGTCACAATATTTACCAAATGGCAGAGCAGTGCTCAACGGGCTGAATAGCCCACTTTGGCTCCTAAGTCCTCTGTCTTGCATTGAAGAAGAATCAAATTCAACTCAAAAACACAAACTCTATCACTCTCTCTCAGCTGCTGGCCAACTGCTGAGCATTTCTAGCACTTTGGGGCAAATCTTCCTGTTCTGACCACTGTAGTGGGCGAGGGACGGACCACGTTGACCTTGGGCAGGACTTTTTGGTTATGGGGCAAGCGCAGCTAGAAAATCCCGCCCTTTGTTTTTGTTACTAACATTTCGTTCCTGCTTATTTCCGGAGTACTACTTTAGAGGAGGTACTAACTTCAACTTCACTGGGTTTTTAAATAAATGATGCATGGTTTGAGGAAAACTCTTCAAAGCATTCACCTCATTAATGGGTAAAATTCCAAAATCTAACTTATCTCCAAGTCTGTACTGAGCTAATTAGTTTAAAATTAGAGCAATGCCTTTGAAGCATTCCGTGAAATGCATAATTAAAGTATCCTGTGTTCTGTCACACTATTAAACAACTAATTGAAAATCATATTGTTCCTGCATAACAAAATTATTGATGCATTTTTGTACTGCTGAAAAAAGTCAAGCTTTGTGTTCTATTTGAGACAAGGAGCCAAGGTCGAGCAAAGGAACTTTAGGTGCCCATGTTACAAATGCAGGAGTTAAAAAAAAATCAGAAGGCTAATGGAACATTGAACCTTCTTCTAACGGGAATTGGAATGGAAATGTCAGCAAGTGATTCTTCAGCTTTGGATAAAACCTTCGTCAAATTCCAGTCTCTTCAATTTTTGGTACTGCATCTCAGATATGATTTAGGGAAGATTGGACTTGGTATCTTCAACTGCTAACTACTACTCTAGAAATTCAAACTCATAGAATAGAATCATTAGACTCCCGACAATGCAGAAGGTGGCCATTTTGCCAATCGTGCCAGCACTAACGACAATCCCACCCAGGCCCTAACCTCTTAACCTCATGTATTTACCCTGCTAGTCCCGCTGACACTAAGGGGTAATTTAGCATGGCCAATCAACCTAATCCCCACATCTTTGGACTGTGGGAGGAAACCAGAGCACCTGCAGATATGGGGAGCATGTGCAAACTCCAAACAGACAGTGACCCAAGGCTGGAATTGAACCTGGGTCCCTGGCGCTGTGATGCAGCACTGCTAACCACTGTGCCACAGTGATGCCCCTTTCGGACAAAAACCACTGAATGCAGAGGCTGGTTCCATACAGAAGGTGATTGTTGAAGCAATCTCGATGGCAGGCAGCAACAGGTTTGCTTCAGATCACACTGTACAGGATCAGCCAAAGTAGAGAATAATACAACTCTGAGGTACACTGGAAGGCCTCTAAACCGTAACTTGAGAAAATATTTCTAAATGCCTCTAACTTTTCATTCCAGGACCTCTACTGTGGGGGCAATGAGTAACTTAGCTGGACCTCTATAACCATGCCTCCAGTGGTTGTTTCTCCATCTCAGGTCTCTCTCGACTCCTTCTCGGGAGAGGAATTAAAGGCAAAACATGCACACATCCCGCAGCAAATGCCAGGAGGCCACAAGACCACTACACAATTAAAACATCTCCTTGAACGAGGCCAGTGGTAGCTGAGAAAAGCAAAGTTGTCACCTAGAGGGCGAGGAAAAATGTTGTATTTGGATGCATAGTCATTCCAGTTGGTTGCCTAAAATATTCTCAGTGGTAATTAAAAAAGCTTTTAATTCCCACAAGATATTCTCAGGTTTATAACACGTAACGGGCATACGCATACAAGGAATGCAGAGCTTTGCAGGTGCAACGAGTGGTTAGTAAGACAAATGGCATGTTGGCCTTTAATTTTGTTAAAAGTTAATTAGCAGGCTCCTGTGAATTTGTTCACTAACTTTCCTCCACGGTTTTGAAAATACATAGTCAGGATCCTTCAAGCCAGAAATCTGATTTGTCCAGTATTAACATCAGCTGAGATCATAACACCATACCCAGAGTACCGTCTGCATTGTCCATCTCCACATTTAAAGAAGGAAGCTGTGTCGTGAAGGTTCCCTCGATTGGTCCCTCGGATGAGACAATTGTCCTATAACAAGAGGCTGAGTAAATGGGTATATATAAATGGGTCCTCGTCAGACCCCACTTGGAGTACTGTGCTCAGTTCTGGTCGCCTCACTATAGGAAGGATGTGGAAAAGATTGAAAGGGTGCAGAGGAGATTTACAAGGATGTTGCCTGGATTGAGTGACATGCCTTATGAGGATAGGCTGAGGGAGCTTGGTCTTTTCTCCTTGGAGAGACGAAAGATGAGAGGAGACCTAATAGAGGTGTATAAGATGTTGAGAGGCATAGATCGGGTGGACTTTCAGAGGCTTTTTCCCAGGGTGGAAATGTCTGCTACGAGACGACACAGGTTTAAGGTGCTGGGGGGTAGGTACAGGGGAGATGTTAGGGGTAAGTTTTTCACACAGAGGGTGGTGGGCGAGTGGAATCGGCTGCTGTCAGTGGTGGTGGAGGCGAACTCAATAGGGTCTTTTAAGAGACTCCTGGATGAGTACATGGAGCTTAATAGGATGGAGGGTTATAGGTCGGTCTAGAAGGTAGGGATGTGTTCGGCACAACTTGTGGGCTGAAGGGCCTGTTTGTGCTGTAGTTTTTCTATGTTTCTATATTTTTGGAATTCAGAAAAATGAGAGGTGATCTGGCTGTAACATACCAGCGGACGACGGGATTTTCAGGCCGCGCTCACCTCAGGACCGGAAAATCTTGCCCAAGTTCAACAGACCTTTGCATGGTCCTGTCCCGCACGATACGATTCCCGTGGCGAGCAGGATGGGAAAAATCCGCAGAGTCCGTCGTCCCTCCTCACCTGAGTTGGTAACAATTTCAATAGACATTGATAAAGTATAGAAGATTCCCCGCCACTAATGTAATGTCCAGTTTTTGAACTTTTCTACACAGTCAATTTCATTTTATCTCGCTGGCCTTTGCCTGTTTTTAGTGCAATAGCCTTCTCCATTCTCACATTGAATCTAACTATTTGGTCGCAGTTATTTCCCAATTAGTCCTCAATTATTTTGTCCAGTTGTAATTTCCCAGAACTAAATTGGGTCACGCAGCTTTCGTTGTTGGATCAGAAACAAACTACGCTGTAAAACATTCACCACGTGGACTGAATGTTATAGCTTGGAGTATCCGCTAGGTTGTGCTGGTAATACAGTTCTGCTGAAATCTATCAATCTGGTGCAACAGATCAGGTATTTCAAGAATGAGTTACATTCAGCATAAGCTGAGTTTCTGTGACCTTTTGAGCCAGCTTAAAAATCATCCAGCTGGAAGCCAGTCTCGGACTGAATTAGTTACTGTTTTCAGTGGGCAGTAAAGGGGGTGGAGAATCCAACAGGAGTCCCAAAATGATATTTACGCCAGTGGGATTTCCCATTGAGATAGCCCCCGCCGCCTGCCAATGAAATTATACAGTTTCTGCCAAGAAAGGTCGGGAAGCCATTACCCCGCTGACATGATGCCATGCCGGCAGCTTTACAACAGGTCTGGACAAATGGGTACCCGGAGAAGAGAACCCATCCTGGACACAAAGAAAAATACAGCGCCCGGAGGTGAGGATCATGTCTGGGCAGTACCCTGCCAATACCAAGAGGCAGTACCGGGGGGGGGGGCTTCTCTTGGGAAGGTTCAGGGTGCTGGGATTCCGTGGGGAGGAGGGAATTCTTTTTATATTTTTCAGATCGTCCCGATGTGTAAAGTGCTGAGGTTTCTGGTGGGACAAACTCATTCAGTGTCCCCTCTGCCAGCTTGATGTCATGGGACCCACCTCCAGGATTCTCTTTTGACTTTCTGTCTAAAATCTTTCAGGTGCTTTCAGGAAATTGGTGGCAAGTAGTTAGGTTCAGTTGAGTTTGAAGTAAAACAGAATAGTTAAAGCAGCACACATCTTGGGCTTTATATATTGTAGGATTTGGGGGCCATGTGTGGCATCACCTGTTTGCAACACCCTGACAGCGTGTTCATCTCATGCTTAACATGAGAGTGCGTGAGTGCTCAAGAGGGTCAGATATACGAGCCTCACAAGAAATGTAGCTTTACTAGCAGCTAACTGAAATGGGACATTTATACATGTCCAATGTGGAGGGAGCATCTCAGTAATGTAACATGGCTGAGTCCAGAGTATCACTGGACATCTCCAGGATTAGGTTACCTGATACGCTGATACTCTGCAGGAAAGGGTACTTGAGGCATGGTACAACGTACATGGTACATTGGCGAGACTGTGCAGACGCTACGACAACGGATGAATGGACACCGCTCGACAATCACTAGGCAGGAGTGTTCCCTTTCTGTCGGGGAACACTTCAGCAGTCAAGGGCATTCAGCCTCTGATCTTCGGGTAAGCATTCTCCAAGGCGGCCTTCACGCCACACGACAACGCCAAATTGCTGAGCAGAGACTGATAGCCAAGTTCCACACACATGAGGACGGCCTCAACCGGGATCTTGGGATCATGTCACACTATCTGTAATCCTCACGACTTGCCTGGGCTTGCAAAATCTCATTAACTGTCCTGGCTGGAGACAATACACACCTCTTTAACCTGTGCTTAACCCTTTCTCCACTCATTGTCTGCACCTGTAAAGACTTGATTACCCATTAAGACTCGCATTCCAGCCATTAACTTGTAATTGAGTTTGTGTCTATATATACCCTGTTTGTGAAACAAATCCTGCACTCACCTGATGAAGGAGCGATGCTCCGAAAGCTCGTGCTACCAAATAAACCTGTTGGACTTTAACCTGGTGTTGTGAGACGACTTACTACGAATAGAATAGTTTGAGTGCACTGCCCCATAACATCTTTGTTCTTCCATGACTTCTACAAGTGCTAATTACTTATGTGGCAAAATTGAGGGACTCCAGAAGCAATAAGATATTCCCTCATGCTATCTCACATTCCAAGGTTCTTTAAAAATTTGTTTGTGGGACATGGACATCGCTGATTGGCCAGCATTTATTGCCCATCCCTAGTTGCCCAAGGGCAGTTGCTGTGGCTCTGGAGTCACATTTAGGCCAGACCAGGTAAGATCAGCAGATTTCCTTCCCCAAAGTACCTTCGTGAATCAGATGGGTTTTTCCAACAATCGATACTGGTTTTATGATCATCAGTACATTCTTAATTCCAGACATATTTTATTAAATTCAGACTCCACCATCTGCCTTGGCAGGCTTCGAACCCGGGTCCCCAGAACTTTAGCTGGGTTTCTGGATTAATAGTCTAGTGATAATGCCACTAGGCTATCACCTCCCCTATGAAGATATTTAAACAATGTTTAACAATCCCAAGCCATACCTTGTAATCCTGTTAAACTTTGTTAAGTGTTCTGGTGATCTAGTTTGCTAACTGCTGAAGTAAAAACAAGATGAAAATAGTATTATGTTAATCTTATCCTAAAAAGTTGTAAGTCCTGAAATGAACTGGATGTGCAGAAAAGTGACATTTTAAAAGTATCTTAACTCTTTTAAATAATAACTTGTTCTGTGGTAGGCTGGGGAAATGTGACTGCTCTGAGAACAGTTCTTCCACCTCTGTAACAAGACTGTGAGCTGTGCAGCAGAGCACTGTGGCTATTTGATGGGCCTTCTGAAACTTCACAAGTTTAACAAGGTGTATCTGAAAAGCTTTTATGGGAGTTATTACCATCAGTCAGTGTGATTCTTTTAAGTAAGCTAGAGATAAATATTTAGTTTTCAGGGAAAATATGATTGTATTTTAATATCTTGAAACCGTTGGGTACTATTGTTTATCTCAACACATTAAGGATATTTCACTATTGGAATAGACAACAATGATTACTGTTATTCTTGCAATAAAATTGACAATGCTTTGAATTTTTAATCAAAGCAATTTGTCCCTGTATAGACATTTCTTGACTAGTCATCTGTAGCCTGCAGCACATGAAGATACAATCCTATCAAACATTTAAATATTAAATAGCAATTGTTTTAAAATGCAATTTAATGTCTTACACACAATATAAAATAATTGGCTTTAAATAATTAAAATCTCAGAATACCTTATCCAGTAAAAACATTTACTTTGGAATTTCTTATTCAGATTTTGAAACAGTACCCTTTTTTTCAACTTTCAAATGTGTTGAAAGGGGCACACTGACACAAAGGGAGGAGTTTTCCGTTACCATGGGAATTGCAGCCGGCAGGAGAGGGGACCATGCAAAGTCCGTTGACCTCAGGCGGGAATTTCCGGCCTTGTGGGGAGGGCGGCCAGAAAAATCCCTCCCAAAGTGACATTTGAACCATTTGTCAATCAAGGATGACATTGTTTCTTGGAGAATTGCTCCTTGGGGATTTTCAGCAGGTTGGTAAAGGAGCAGTAAGTGCTGTGATATTCATTATATCCATTTTCCTGAAAATAAATTAATACACGCAGGGTGAAGTTTGAACCGCAGCAGGTAAGAAGCCTTCTAGCGTGGAACCCCCCGCCCCACCTCCCTGCCCCCCGTGGTCAGGTACGGGTATTGATGTGACTGCTCAAGAGAAACAGTTCAAGACGTTTGATGGGGGAAGGTGTCGGCCTAGTGATATTATTACTAGACTATTAATCTACAAACTCAGCTAATGTTCTGGGAACCCGGGTTCGAATCCTGCCATGGCTGATGGTGGAATTTGAATTCAATAAAAAACATCTGGAATTAAGAATCTACTGATGACCATGAAATTATTGTGGATTGTCAGAAAAACACATCTGGTTCATTAATGTCCTTTAGGGAAGGAAATCTGCCCTTCTTACCTGGTCTGACCTACATGTGACTCCAGAGCCACAGCAACGTGGTTGACTCTCAACTGTCCTCTGAACAAAGTCAACTCGGGATTGGCAATAAATGATGAACAGCCAATGTCACCCATGTCCCACGAATGAATAAAAAAATGTCCCATCATTTGAAAGGTTTATGTTCCAACGCACCATCACAATGGTGAGATCACAAATGGTGAGCATGCTTTACAATGAGAGCCAACTAGATAGGTTCCAGCCATCCTAAATTTTGACATGTGTAAGAGGTCAAAGGCAATATAAACTATAGTTGGGGTTTTCCACTACACCGCAATGTGTATGGCCACCCACTATTGGCTGGCAGCAGGATATTCCAGTACCGCTTCTATCAATGGAATTTCCCGTTGTTTGCTGGGGAACCCGTGGTGGTTGTTGTCAGCGGGACTGGAAGGTCTGGCCGACGAGAAGGACTGGAAAATCCTGCCGGATGTTTTTATAAAGAAATTTAAGAGAAATTTACTTCAGAAATTATTTAATATAGCAAGAACAGTGTAACATGTGTCACACCAGGATCGTACTTTGCAAGAGTGTGAATGTAGAGGGCATGGGTGAGTATTTAGCATCAACAAGGAACATCCATGTGCAAAGACCAGCAGAGAGACACATTCTACTGCAGGAAATTCATCATGGGCACTTTGCATTTTTTTTAACTTAGTTCAGACAGTTCTTTTTTCAGCATTTCCTAAAGTTGGCTTCTACTTTCTGGGTGGAATTTTACCGGCACGTCCGCCCGAGGTTTGTACGATCTCGCCCGAGGCCAATGGAGAATGCCGTTCTCCAAGCCTCGCCCACCCCCAGAATCAGGGCGGGCGTGACGGTAAGATTCCGGGCTCTATATCTAATGGTGCAGATATGTGAACATTTGTGCTTGCAATGGGCAATCTGATGTACGGTGACTTCACTATGGGTAAGCTAAGTTGTGAATGGCGGGACTCTATTGTATAACCACCACCAGAAGTGGTGGTTTAAAGCCAGGACAGGTCATAGAATCATAGAATCCCTACAGTGCAGAGGGAGGCTGTTCAGCCCATCGAGTCTGCACCGACTACAATCCCACCCAGGCCCTCCATATTTACCCTGCTAATCCCCCTGACATTAGGGTGAATTCAGCATGGCCAATCAACCCGCAACCTAACCCGGTTCAATTCCGGCCTCGGCTGACTGTCTGCGGAGTCTGCACGTTCTCCCCCTGACTGCGTGGGTTTCCTCCGGATGCTCCGGTTTCCTCCCACAGTCCAAAGATGTACAGGTTAGCTCGATTGGTCATGCTAAATCGTTCCTTAGTGTCAGGGGACTAGCATGGGGGTTAATGTGTGGAATTACGGGGATCGTGCCTGGGTGGCATTATTGTCGGTACAGGCTCGATGGGCCAAATAGCCTCCTTCTGCACTGTTGGCATTCTAGATTTTAAATCATTTTAAAAATAGACTCTTCCCACCTCTCCACTCCTCCCTTCCAAAATAAATGAAGCATAATTTTGATCTAACCTAATTAAACACCACACCTGGATCTGATAAGTTTGTTTTTGGTTCAAACTTGCATGTGTGTGTGAATGGTATTGTTATGTCTTGTAGTTCCCAGCAGTTTGAAATGATTGCACGACTTTACACAGCTACAGGAACTGCCATCAAATATATTTCTGAAATTACAGTATATGCTGCATACTGTTACTTGGTATTCTGACTGCAGTACAGTCGTGAGCGATGTGAAAACTTGTGTACACATACGCATGCACAGATAGTTAATAATATAGCAATACAATAAGATATAATTCACATATGTGTTGCAGCTGCACAAAGCTGATTTTGCTTCAGAACAAGATGCGCAGGTTAGGTAAATTGACCATGCTAAATTGCCCCTTAGTGTCCCAAGATGTGTAGGTTAGGGGGAATTAACGGGGTACATACTTGGGGTTACGGCAAACAGGTCTGGATGAGATTTCCCCTTAGTGTCAGGGGGATTACGTGGGGTTACAACGATAGGGCCTGTGTGGGATTGTTATTGGTGCAGACTCAATGGGCTGAATGGCCTCCTTCTGCACTGTCAGGATTCTATGATTCTATGATCCTAAGATAAACTGATTTGTGACTGTTCCTTTAAATGGTTATCAGTATATGATGGCATCTTCATTTTTTTCTCATTGGTTTATGATAATTGGTACATTAAAATGCAATGAGGCATGGTTAAGGGTGTTTATTATTCACTCTTGCAGCCTAAGAGCACAGCCTTATTCTGTCAAGGTCACGTCAGTGTAGACAGGATCTTTGTAGATGGGCATAACTGAATGATTCAGTTCTGCTCTGCAAAAACTGTGATTGGTTTGTGACATTAGTGAGCAATATATGGCCAGAAGGTCATTTAGTTACGAAACCGCTAATCTGTCAGTAAAGTATTTGAGGGTGGAGTGGTGGTGGTCACACTACATCATGACTGTTCAATAATAAGAATAATGTTCTTCCTCAGAAAATCACTCACCCAATAGATTACCCATCGGCCTCAATTGAAACGCTGACTTCTGCTCTGGTCCACAAAGTGAAATGCTAGTGAATAAACTACACTGCTCAGCCCTGTAGTTTCATCACTACAGAGTCTGCTTATTACAAAACTGTAATTTTTAAATGACACAGAATTGATGTAAACTTGGCTATCATAAAGTACAGCTTGAACATCTTTGTATGGTATGGTGGATAGTCCGACATAAATGGATGCCCCGACACATGTCTTTACATGTGAACATTGAGGTCGAATTCAAAATAATTTCAGTAGTTCCACAATATGTAATGAGCCATTGTTCCCCATGGAGGTTCTCGCTAGGACTGCATCTGTAGCTGCTGCGTATTTGTTAGATTTATGCTGCTTTTTCCATTTTCCCCCTTTGGAAGGTGCTTTAGGCAGGGAAATCAGACAAAACAAATTTAGTTCTCAAAGTGCACAAGTTGCACTTACTCTCGAAAGCTGCAAGAAAGCAATTGGTAAAATTTAGTGGATAGCTGAGTCAGAGAGACCACAAAGGTCCCAGTGTCGACAGAGTCAGCTGATCACATAGTAAAACATAAAACGTATATCGCAGAAACAGGACATGCAACCCAACCTATCAGTGCTGACAGTTAGCCTCTAGGTAAGCAGACTGTTCTAATCATACTCGCCCTGTTCCCAAGTCCATTCAACTCCTATTACTTCAATTGATGGTTGAAATAAGTGGATGGGGTGGGTGTGTGAAATTTGCCCCGTTTTCATGATTCACAATTTTCAGTGACTCCTGCTAGAAGTCCATACGCATGGATGCCAGGCCATGTGGCTAATGTTCAACTTGACTGTGTCACCCATTGAGGTTGAAGAGCTTACTGATGCTCACTGACAAAGTTTAGGTATGAATACTGGTCACTTGGACAAGATATCAGAAGGGACCGGCTACCCTTGGAACCCGTTGCAAGGAATTGACAAAATAGAAGGCAACTTCTGGTTGCTACTTATGATGGCTCCTCCAATCTTATAAAAATGTCCAGGAATATTCAGATGCACGGACATCAAAGAACTAGCTACTGTCACATTTGTAGAGTTTAGGCATAGAAAACACAGCCTCAGAATTTGCTGACGGCACAAAAGAAAAGGTAAAGTTGTCATAGTCCCAGATGACTATACGTTGCTCTCCCTTTGGATTTAACTTGAGGGATCAACACATCTCAGGCAAGGGGCAAGGTTGAGAAGGCAGGGCCTTCACGAATAACCTCAGTCGGTACAGGAATTGAACCCATACAATTAGTGTCGCTCTGCATCACAAACCAGCTGTCCAGCCAACTGAGCTAAGGTTAATAGTTTGACAAATAACGACAAGGGCTGTAAAATCAAAAAGAAGTTCAGAATAATATAGACTAGTTTGTGGAATGGAAAGAAAATCTTTAGAGAGGATAAGAATTAATTCATGAATACTTCTTGAGCACAAACTAGTGCACCATTCATTTTCATCCTTCCAGGCCACATTGCTTACAGATACTGCTAACATGAGGCAAGAATTAGAATCTTAGAATCCCTATAGTGCAGAAGGAGGCCATTTTGCCCATCAAGCCCGCACTGACAACAATCCCATCCTGACCCTATCCCCATAACCCTATGTATTTAACCAGCTAATCCGCCTGACACTAAGGGGCAATTTTACCAGGCCAATCAACCTACTTGCACATCTTTGGAGAAGAATTGGTCGATGTGCAGTGAGAAATACAGGAAAAGAACCTTGGCACACAGCTATCAGTTGAATTATCCGTTTGTACACTCCCAGTGACATTAGCGTCCACACTGAGGGAGCGGTGCACTGCCGGAGGTGCCATCTTTCAGATGAGATGTTAAACCGAGGCCCTGGCTGCCTGCTCGGGTCGATGTAAAAAGATGCCATGGCACTATTTTGAAGAAAAGGAATTGAAATATTCCCAGTGTCCTGGCCAATATTTATCCATCAATCAACATCACCACAAAAACAGATTATCTGGTCATTATCACATTGTTGTTTGTGTAGTTTGCTGAGTGCAAATTAGTTGCCACGTTTCCTACATTACAACAATGGCTACACTTCAAAAAGTACTTAATTGGCTGTAAAGTGCTTTGAGATGCCTGGCGGTTGTGAAGATGCTATATAAATGCCAATTTTTTATCGACTGCAGAGAATCATAATTGAGGGATTTTGTGATCTAGCAGTGCAGTACTCTGGTTGGTCAACATCAGGACTTCATGATAAGAAACTCAGGGTATAATGAGTGGCTCTGAGTTTGCTAACAGTCCTTTGCTTGCGCCTACATCTGAACATGTGACTAGAGTAATCTGCGACCCAGTACCTGCACCTCTCCCACACCCGCAAAGCAGTTCTCCAAACAGGACCAGTATTTTATTTGTTCATGGATTGGGCATCATAGCCTCGGCCCATCCCTAATTGCTCTTGAGTTTAGTTTATTAATTAATTTATTAGTCACAAGAACATAGAACAGTACAGCACAGAACAGGCCCTTCAGCCCACGATGTTGTGCCGAGCTTTATCTGAAACCAAGATCAAGCTATCCCACTCCCTATCATCCTGGTGTGCTCCATGTGCCTATCCAATAACCGCTTAAATGTTCCTAAAGTGTCTGACTCCATTATCACTGCAGGCAGTCCATTCCACACCCCAACCACTCTCTGCGTAAAGAACCTACCTCTGATATCCTTCCTATATCTCCCACCATGAACCCTATAGTTATGCCCCCTTGTAATAGCTCCATCCATTACAGGAAGTAAGGCTTACATTAACACTGTAATGAAGTTGCTGTGAAATTCCCCTAGTCGCCACACTCTGGCGCCTGTTCGGGTCAATGCACCTAACCAGCACGTCTTTCAGACTGTGGGAGGAAACCGGAGCACTCAGAGGAAACCCATGCAGACATGGGGAGAACGTGCAAACTCCACACAGACAGTGACCCAAGCCGGGAATCAAATCTGGGTCCCTGGCATTGTGAGGCAGCAATGTTAACCACTGTGCCACCGTGCCACCCGTGAGAAGGTGGTGATGAGCCACCTTCTTGAACTACTGCAATCCATGTGGTGTAGGTACACCCACAGTGCAGTTAGGGTGGAGAACTTGTGGTGCAGTGGCAGCACCCCTACCACTGGACCAGAAGCTCTGGGCTCGAGTCCAACACTAGGACTTGCTGGCCACGGAAAGAGCATTCAACAGGCTGAAAATCAGCTTAGAAATCCTTTCAACGCTTCCCCTGCTGTTCCCCAAAGGGTAAAAACGGTATGGGTGTGAAGATACACAAAAGAGTGTTGTTAGGGAGGGAGTTCAGGATTTTGACCAGTGACAGTGAATCAGTGGTGACATAGTTCCAAGTTAGGATGGTGTGTGGCTTGGAGGGGAACTTGGAGGTGGTGGTGTTCCCATGCATCTGCTGCCCTTGCCCTTCTAGGTGGTGGAAGTCATGGTTTGGAAGTTGTTAGCGAGGGAGCATTAAGTTGTTACTGCAGTGCATCTTCCAGATGTACACATTGCATCCACTGTGTATCAGTGGTGGAGGGAGTGAATGTTGAAGGTGGTGGATGGGGTGCCTATCAAGCAAGATGTTTTGAACTGGATGGTCTCTTGTTGAAGCTGCACTCATCCAGGCAAGTGGAGACTATTCCATTACACTCCTGACTTGAACCTTGAAAAGGGTATACAGGCTTTGGGGAGTCAGGAAGTGAGTTATTCGCCACAAAATTCCCAGCCTCTGACCTATAGGTATACAGAGTTTTTATACGGCTGGTCCAGTTCAATTTCTGCAAATTGTTACCCCAGGATGTTGGTGATGTGGGATTCAGCGTTGTTATTCTATTGAATGTCAAGGGAAGATGGTTAGATTCTCTCTTGTTGGAAATGGTCATTGTCTTGTATGGCATGAATGTTACTTGCCACTCTCCATCCCAAGCCTGGATATTGTCCAAGTCTTTCTGCATATGGACACAGATTACTTCAGTACCTGAAGAGTCACAAATGGTGCCAAATATTCCCATTTCTGACATTATAATGAAGGGAAGGTCATTAATGGAGCAGCTGAAGATTGTTGGGTCGAGAACATTATCCTGAGGAATCCCTGCAGCGATGTCCTGAGACTGAGATGATTGACCTCCAACACCCACAACCATCTTACTTTGCGTCAGGTAAGACTCAAACGAGGGAAGAGTTTCTCCCTGATTCCCATTGACTTCAGTTTCTCCAGGGCTCTTTGATGCTACATTTGGTGAAATGCTGCTTTGATGTCAAATTCAGTCACCCTCCCATCACCCCTTGGGTTTAGCTCTTTTTCACATGGTTTAATCAAGGTTGGAATGAGGTCAGGAGCTGGATGATCTTGGCATAACCCAAACTGGGTGTTGATGAGCAGGTTATTGCTCAAAAGCATTGTTGATAACCCGTTCCATTGCTTTACTGTAGACTGATGGGGCAGTAATTGGCCGGGTTAGATTTGTCTCACTTCTTGTGGACAGGACATAGCTGGGCAATTTTCTATATTGCCAGCTCGACATCAGTGTTGTAACTGTACTGGAACAGCTTGGCTCGGGATGCATATAGTTCTGGTACACAAGTCTTCAGTACTATTGTCAGAATATTGTCAGGACCCATAGTCTTTCCAGTATCCAGTACCTTCAGCCGTTTCTTGAAATCAAGTGGAGTGAATCAAATTGGCTGAACACTGACATCCGTGATGCTTTGAACATCAAAAGGAGTCTGAGATGGATCTTCCCTTGGCACTTCTATCTGAAGATGGTTACAAATGCTTCAGCATTTGCTCTGATGTGCTCGGCTCCTCTATCATAAAGGATGGCGATCTTGTGAAACCTCCTCCTCCAGGACAGCAGATCTGATCTGTTGGTTGTAGGATTGCGTAGCTGTCTATCATACCCTGTTTGGCATGCAAGTAGTCCTTTTAGCTTCACCAGGTTGACTCTTTATATTAGGTTTGCCTGATATTGCTCTTGCAGTCTTCACTCAACCAGGGTTGATCCCTTGGCTTGATGGTAATGGTAGAGTCGGGATATGCTGGGCCATGAGGTTACAGGTTGTGGTTGAGTACAATTCTGCTGCTGTTGATGGCTCAAGTGCCTCGTGGATGCCCAGTTTTGAGTTGCTAGATCTGTTTGAAATCTAACACATTTAGATAGCATGCTAATCACTGATGCAGGCTATCCTCAATATGTAGTCTCCACAAGGACTGTGTGGTGGTCACTCCTGCAAATACTGTCATGGATGGATGCATGTGAGTAGTGAGGATGAAGTCAAGTATGTTTCTCCCTCTTGTTGGTTTCCTTACTACCGGCTGCAGAACCAGACTAGCTGATGTATCCTTTAGGACCTGGCCAGCTCCATAAATAGGGATATTACTTAGTGGTGGACATTGAAGTGCCTTTGCTATCCTTAGTGCTTCATCCAATTGGTGTTCCATATAGATTCATCAGCTTAGGAGGGGACGGTCCGTGGTAATCAACCCAAGGTTTCCTTGTTTATGCTTACTTGATGCGATGAGACTTTGTGGGGTCCAATACATTGTGGACTCCCAGGGCAATTGCCTCTCAGCATACCACTGTGCCACAATGTCTATGGGTCTGTCCTGTCGGTGGGATAGGCCATAGGCAGTGATGGTGGTGTCTGGGACATTGTAATGTATGATTCAGTGCATATGACTATTATCAGGCTGTTGCTTGACCAATCTATGGGACAGCTCTCCCAATTTTGGCACATGCCTTCAGATGTTAGTCAGGGGGACTTGGCAGACTCAATCGGGCTGCTATTATACCATGTCTGTTATATATATTAAGAGAACAGCTAAATTGCAAGCAGATTTTCAGGAGACACTCAGGAGACCTCCCATACCTCTGATTATTTCAGCAATCTATTACATCTAGTAGTGGAGTAGAAACATCATGATGCATTAGTTCATGTTCAAGGTAGGTAAATGGCATGACCCATTAAATGCACAGTGATCTTCAGTATTATTTTCGTAAAGGTCACAGCATCTCACCTTCAACATTATAGTCATGGTTTACTTTCAAGATTTATGCTTTCCACATCAACTGTACTGTTGGTTGCTTTATGTTTAGGAAAGTCAATGAAATACAAAGGCACGCCTTCAGGATAAATATGTTCTGTTTCCTTGTCATAGTTGCTGTGTCTCTGATAATTGTTCCTCTGCAGCCATGGCTTTGAGTTTGCTCCAGAAAAACACATGCCTTTTCCACTGGCGATGTTTTGCAGTTTGCAGCATGCCGTTAAAAAAAATGTTCAAATACCCGACTCCGGGGCATATTGGAAAAAGCCCCACCATGCATTCCGAATGTCAGCTTGCCAAATATTTCCTTGATTAAAGTCCTTGCCTCATGTGCAGTCGAATGGTTTTTTGGACACAAAGATTTGGTGATGGTGTTGTACCATTCGGGCAGTCAACAGATTCTACCAGTTTTATTTGAGGTGCATGAATAAATGATTGGATGTCCACATGAGTGCAGTTGGTGGTGTCGTAGTCCTGGGGAATGCTGCATTTTACAGGAAAATTGTCAGGCTCGCATGCTGCTGTTTATTTAAATGTGTTCACCAGCTTGTAAGAACTGATTGTGTATGACTTGAGTAATGCAGTAATAGATGCAAACCTTGGTGATCTTTGCAAATTCTCCTTTCATTTCCTGGAACAAGCCTGTGGGAGTACCATTCTCACCATCGTTGCTACTGGTAGCTGGTACCAATGATGCAATTTTCTGACTCTGAGCTGAACCAAACCTCCATTACAAATTTTGCAAGAGTTGTACTTTACTCTAGTCAGTGGCCTGGCAAAGAGCATTGGAATCATCAAATCTGGTAGTGAGAAAAGCAAGGTCGATAGTTTTAACAGCAGATGGGCAGAGGCAAGTGGGAGTAGAATGTCTTATATAATGAAGAAGTTATGGGATCGACAGGTCAGCTTAGGGCGTATTAGGATCTTAAGGTCATCTATGTGCGGATCCACAAAAGATGGATGATATTCTAAATGACCATTTCTCATCAGTATTTACTGTTGAGCAAAGTATGGATGTTAGGGAACTTGGGGAAATAAATAGTGATGTCTTGAGGAGTGTACATATTACAGAGAAGGAGGTGCTGGAAGTCTTAAAATGCATCACGGTAGATAAATCCCCAGGACCTGATGAAGTGTATCCCAGGACGTTGTGGGAGGCTAGGGAGGAAATTGCGGACCCCGAGCAGAGATACTTGAATCATTGATAGTCACAGGTGAGGTGCCTGAAGATTGGAGGGTGGCAAATGTTGTGCCTTTGTTTAAAAAGGACTGCAGGGAAAAGCCCAGGAACTACAGGCCGGTGAGCCTCACATCTGTGGTGGGTAAGTTGTTGGAAGGTATTTTGAGAGACAGGATCTACAGGCATTTAGAGACGCAAGGACTGATTAGGGACAGTCAGCATGGCTTTGTGAGTGGAAAATCATGTCTCACAAATTTGATCGAGTTTTTTGAAGGGGTAACCAAGAAGGTAGATGAGGGCAGTTGAGTTGATGTTGTCTACATGGACTTTAGCAAGGCCTTTGACAAGGTACCGCATGATAGGTTGTTGCATAAAGTTAATTCTCACGGGATCCAGGGTGATGGAGCTAAATCGATACAAAATTGGCTTGATGACAGAAGCCAGAGGGTGGTTGTAGAGGGTTGTTTTTCAACCTGGAGGCCTGTGACCAGCGGTGTGCCTCAGGGATCGGTGCTGGGCCCATTGTTATTTGTCATTTATATTAATGATTTGGATGAGAATATAGGGGACATGGTTAGTAAGTTTGCAGATGACACCAAGATTGCTGGCATAGTGAACAGTGAAAAAGGTTATCTCGGATTGCAACGGGATCTTGATCAATTGGGCCAGTGGGCTGACAAATGGCAGATGGAGTTTAATTTAGATAAATGAGAGGTGATGCATTTTGGTAGATTGAACCAGGGCAGGACGTTCTTAGTTAATGGTAGGGCTTTGGGGAGAGTTACAGAACAAAGAGATCTAGGGGTACATGTTCAAAGCTCCTTGAAAGTGGAGTCACAGGTGGACAGAGTGGGGAAGAAGGCATTCAGCCTGCTTGGTTTCATTGGTCAGAACATTGAATACAGGAGTTGGGATGTCTTGTTGAAATTGTACAAGACATTGGTAAGGCCAGACTTGGAAAACTGTGTGCAGTTCTGGTCACCCTATTATAGAAAGGATATTATTAAACGAGAAAGAGTGCAGAAGAGATTTGCTAGGATGCTACCGGGACTTGATAGTTTGAGTTATAAGGAGAGGCTGGATAGACTGGGACTTCTTTCTCTGGAGCGTAGAAGGCTGAGGGGTGATCTTATAGAGGTCTATAAAATAATGAGGGGCACAGATCAGCTAGATAGTCAATATCTTTTCCCAAAGGTAGGGGAGTCTAAAACTAGAGGGCATAGGTTTAAGGTGAGAGGGGAGAGATACAAAAGTGTCCAGAGGGGCAATTGTTTCCACACAGAGGGTGGTGGGTGTCTGGAACAAGCTGCCAGAGGTAGTAGTAGAGGCAGGTACAATTTTGTCTTTTAAAAAGTGTTTAGACAGTTACATGGGTAAGATGGGTATAGAGGGATATGGGCCAAATGCAGGCAATTGGGACTAGCTTAGGGGTTTTAAAAAAAAGGTGGCATGGACAAGTTGGGCCGAAGAGGCTGTTTCCATGCTGTAAACCTCTGACTCTATTCCTTAAGGTTGAGAATAGTAGTTTATATCTCCCTAGCAATGGGGGTAGAATTGGTGCAAGTCCACAGAACTTGCTTGAGTTTGGGTGTAGCAGAGTCGTTCTACATCAGACACATGTAAGTTTACACCGTTGGTTTTGGAAAGAGTGAAAATTACATAGAATCTTACTGCTGTTTGGACAAACGAGTGTATATGTTCCTCGTGAGCCTCCTCTCCATCCTATTTCATCTCGCACCATCCGCAAAACCTTCTAACCTCATATTACATTAACAAATGAGAAAACACCAGCATTGGAAATGTTGTTTATAGTCACGGAGTTTATCTTTTAATCATCAACTGCAAAAGCTGACCCTCAGAAACTGTTGTGGTGTTGATACCCACTAGATGATAGCAATGGATTTTCACTATCCAAGCTTACACTAAGATTGGTCCCCCAGCCAAATGCCCAGAGGGCTGTTGATGCCCCATGGAACAGTTAAACCGCCAGTATGAACACCTGCAGCACAGTGGCGTGGGGAGTTAAAAGAAACTGGAGCAGTGGTTAAGCTGCAGGTTTGTAGCCATTGGGGATTGGTTGAGACTGTTGCTAAATACTTTCCTTTGCACAACGAAGCTCGAGAGGGAAAGCTTCACCCTGGCAGTCAGGGCCAGTCCCACTTCTGCTTTTAAACCATGAATATTTTATGGCATGACATGAACACGTTGGAAGATATCATAGCGGATGGCCATTCCAAGCATTTGTGACACCCAGCCCAGTTTAATGCAGAAGATCCCAACATTTGCTATATCTCTTGTGGAAGGGGCACAAATCAGTCACAAACAACGTAACTTTCCTCAAATATCACTGGGAATAGTCTTTAGATTTTGCTTGGATTTATCTCTAAAGCATTGAGTAACCTCCCTCGCTTTGAAAATTGGGGAAAGAACCCTGTCTTATAAGAAGTTTCTTTGGAAACTTTTCAATATTATCTTTATGGTTGTGTGAAAGGACAGAGGCATTTGCTTCCAATGATGAAGTTGTCTTTCAGTACTGAACATATTAAATTCTCTTACCTTTCTTCAATCTCACTTATAAATCTTTCTTCAATTTCACTCACTTCACATTGTAAATATTGTTTTTTACGTTCAAGGGTAGAAACACAATGATGTAATTGACACCATAATGTTATGAAAAATTCAGGAGTCTTGCATGGAGCCAAACCCAAAAGTAGAACCTGGCAAAAGTTAGTGGCATGGCCAGAAGAGGGCAGAGTACTTAAATGTAACAACTATCAGGGTTAATGTTGTGCCAGGAGAGGCAGGTCTCCTCATCTTCATTCCCATCCAGCATTGGTATCGTCTGTGTCAAATCCTCCCCGTCCAGCAGTAACTTCTTTTGGATATGCCCGGTTACCACTATGGGGGAGGGAGGTGCCCTTCAGGGTTGTTAGAAGTAGACACAAATATACATGAAAAGTGGCTAAACCCATTGGAACTGTCAAGCTATCAAGATTTTTGAATTCATGTGCTCTTTAATTAAAAAACTAATTTCCCATCCCAATTTCTGCTCCCCACCCCCCAGGCCCTGATGGCTCACCCTCCTGCCGATTTCAGCTGATAAATGGTGCTCCACTATTTCAGTGCGGCTAATGAGCTGGCATAGGGTGGGATCTTCATGGAGGTTTCTATCCCATCCTACAAGTGCTCTGAGTTTTTTTTTAAAAACTTAAAGTGTTTTGTTTAAGTTACATTTAGAAAGTGTATTGTTTTCACATCCACTGAGTCAAGCATTTTATCATTGAGTCATTTGGAATTGGGTTTGGTCATATTAGCAAAGGGCATGCATGATTAAGGAACTCATTTTATAAATGTCTTTTAGAAACACAATGTGCTTTATATTCTCACTTTTGACTTGGGTTTCCTTGTGCTAACTGCACTTTGAAAGATTGAACAACTAATGCTTTGGTTTCTCGTGCTTTGTCTGCTTTGAATTTCTACTGCTGCTAAAATGGAATATTTTGTTGCCAGCAGCTGCAATGGCATGTATCTTTAGTCATAATTGAGATGTTAGATCATTTAAATTGCGGCTGGATAATGCTGAAATTGTGCCATCATAGCCATTCAGAACCCACAAACATGGTCAGCTGACTGAGTTACTTATGAGAGCTTTGCCATTGTCATTTTATACAGTACACAACTGACCAATCAAAGCTTCAAGCCTTGTGTTGCCCACAAACCCTTTTTAAACATGGCACCCTGATGATTCCAACTGGTGCAGTTATTCACTCTGGCAGATTCAGATTGGAACCTAGCACAGAATGGTCTCATGGAAGCCCTCACTGGCATGGGAGATCATTGAAAAAATGTTTCAAGCAGTCAACCAGTATATTATGTTAGTTGCCATGTTTAAACAGTTGTCATGCATCACCAATTCCAGTGTTTTACAAGAAAGTTGCCATCCATTCCAATCATGGCAGAGCTGAACTGTCAGAACAAACAAATCAGTCATTTATTTTAAATGGACGAACAAAATAGCAGATAGGTGGCAGTCATGAGAACATACATGGCAATTGCTTGCTATTATTGTTTAAGAACAGTGAGACCCAAATTCTCACCAGGACTGAAGGAGTCTCCGACTGAGTCAAAATGGCACAGGAGCCCGGATTTTGGAGGTCCTATCCATTTTATCTTGGTGGGGATGAGGGGGAGAGGGGGGAGGGGAGGGTGGTTGGGGGTGGGGGAGAGGGGGGAGGGGAGGGTGGTTGGGGGGGAGCAGATGTAAATGAGTTAGAAGCAGTTGGATTAAATTAAAGAATTTTGCCTCATCTCAGTTTTAAGTGGGAAACCATGTATTTTTAAAGAGTGACCCCTAGTTCTAGATTCTCTCACAAGAGGAGGTAACCTCTCCACATCCATCCTGTCAAGACCCCTCAGGATCTTATATATTTCAATCAAGCCACCTCTTACTCTTCTAAACTCAAGGGGATGCAAGCCTAGGTTGTCCAGGTATTAATCTGGCAAACCTTCTTGTGGCTTTAGACATCTGAGCAAAATGTCTAAAGCTACCAGAGTCATCTGGAGAAGTAGGGTATTCCTTTTGGAGAGGTAAGGAATCTCTTTTGGCCCAGTTACTATTTGGGGGAGGGAGGTGCCCTTTGGAAGGGTAAGATGCCCTCCAGTGTTAGAAGTAGATACAAATATATGTGAAAAGTGGCTAAACCCATTGGAGCTGTCAAGCTATCAAGATTTTTAAATTCCTGTGGCCTTTAATTAAAAAACAGCCTGTTGTTACTGCTTGTAATTTCACCAAGTCTGTTGACATATGCTTAAGGCCCATCTTTATACGATTAGTGCTGAATGACTGATTCTGCAATGTATCATATCACAGTGGTGGTGGGGGTTGGTGGGAGATGCTGGAACTTCCATTTGATTAATGGCTTCAGGTGATTATAGAGTCTTTGATGTGGGGCTACGAACACAAATGCTTATTTCGATAAGGGATTAAATACTTGAAGTAAATGTTTGTTTTCTTGTGGATTTAGTAGTCAAAGGAATTTAAACATGTTGAATGGATTTTTATAAATTAGACATCTTTTAAAATACTGAAGTCATCAACGCTTTATTTTATCTCACAATGGTTCCTGAGGACTGCCCATGGTGAATTCAGATGAGTTGGCATTGAGGATATAATGGAAAGTGATGCTGGATGGGGGCCATGGACTGGCATAAGTTGCACTAAGTTGACATCGGGGCTATACAGGTCATGGATTGGCATTGAATTTGCATAAGGGCAAGAAGGGACCATGGGGTTGAGTGGGAAGAATGGGCTGCCGTGAGTTGATACTAAGTTAGCATTAAGATTATAAAGGGCGAGAGGTGGTTAGAGGGGAATAACTTGATATGGAGAGTATGAGGGGCTGGGGGTGAGAGGGGGGCATTGCTTGGCATTGAGGGTATGTGGAGCTATGGGGCATGGGTGGGTGGCATGAGTTGACATGAATGGGGTGAGGGTTAGAGGGTGCTTCACTCGTTTTGTGGAGGTGGAACAAAGTCTGCTTGTATCACTTGATCAGAATTCAGTTTTGAGATTTTATATGAATGATATTCATCCTTGGCTCTTTGTGTCATTTAAACATAAGTGTGGCTTGTTTAAACTGTTTAAATGAGAATAGCCCTAATTTGAGCTCCCTTGGACTTCCGTGTGGTCTGATGGATGAGTGTAGAGGCAATCGTGATTTAGTCTTGTCAATATAGCACACAATGCCATTTGCTGTTCATTGTAAATCACCGTATTGTATTAATTTGCAAGAATAAAAAACAGTTATGTGGAAATACCTATAAATACTTTAATTTCATATTTGTAATTTTTTTAAAAGCCCAGTTACATGCAGCTCAAACACTGGAAAAAGCATCAAATACATGTCAAAAATTATAATCTTCGTGGGTGGGGTCTGTGGGGGGAAAATGCCTGGGTTTAACTTCAGGAATCCCTCCAGTGTTGCATTCCTCCTTCAACAATTCTAAATGTAAGTGGTGTGCAGATTTAAGATTCTTTTTTTCTATCATAAAATGGTGAAAGATTGTAATGAACACATGTAGCACTAGTGTAGCTCAATCATTTTCCATGTATCGTGACACCTATGTTCAGTGCTGTTTCTGAGTTATCAACGGTTTAGAAAATGTGCCAACTATTGGTCTGCAGCTTCCTAGATTTCTGGGGTGACATTTTGGAACCAATTTCTGGACCGTTTAAGCCCAGAACATAAAACTCTTTCTAATTTAGTACTAAAATAACCTTATTCACGAACATCTCAAGGATAGGAAGTGTGGAAAAAGGTGGGGGTCACACAGGTGCAGTACAGGATGAAGGCACATTGTTGGGACTTTATAGAGGGAGCTTTACTGGATGTCTATGTAAATGCAGGCAATTGGGACCAGCTTAATGGTAAAACTGGGCGGCATGGACAAGTTGGACTGAAAGGCCTGTTTCCATGCTGTAAACCTCTATGACTCTATGTCGTACTTGACCTTTGCAGCATTTCTTAATAATGCTGGTGATTAAATGAAGGAAAAGCTATCTAGGAATAATATTTGTTTTCCTGATGATCTGAAAGAACCATCAAGAATCCTATCCTCTTATCTGACAAATTATACTCTGAGGGCTTACCTGCTTGGGCTTGGAGCAACTGTCAGTAAGCTCATATCTCCTGCTGTCAAAGAGAAACGAAAATCATCCCTTTAAAACTATTGGCTTCATCTGGTGTGTCACCTTATGGATTTATCAATCTTCTCATCTCCTTTTGCTGGTTGATGAAATACAGTTGTAAGAACAGCGTACATAGCTCCAAAATGGAAAAAAGAAATTCCAAAGCAATTACTGCTAACTTCTATAATATGCAAAAGCAGGTTCTACTGAACCACATCATGTTACATACTAGCCAGACACACACATCCGCGTTTACTAATGACAACTCCTGGTCTGTGACTTTATCATTTTTCGGTAGTCGAGAGACATCAGTTGCTTCATAAGCAGCGAGATGAAAGATCAAAGTCTATCTTGTTAGCCTTCTACCTTCCTGGTCATCGTGTGATACAATGAGAATGTAATTGTTGATTAATTGCAGCAATCAATCTCTATCAATTAGTCTACAACAAAACTAACGACATAGGAAAAACCCCACTGTTGCTGGAAAGGTTTGGGAACCGTGGCACAAGATCATCCGTTTCTTCCAAGCATATTCCACTCAGCACATGCCATATCTCAAAGTTCTGCATTTGCTAATATGACGTCATATATAACATCGGTAGAGAAAAATATGTCTCTCTCAGTGCGCAAGGTTGGCTATCGAAAATGTGAGCAAAGGAAGTGAAGCATCAGAAAATAACCAAGGGAGATACTTAAAAAAAAAGCTGTCCATCAATAATTTCTATAGATTTGCAATTTAAACTTGTTTGGGGAAAAAAATGCAAAGATTGATTTTTGTCAGGGCTGATTCATATAGGATGAAGTGATCCCATAGATATTCACTATATTTTATCAATGAAGCCATTTCTAGAGGGTTTGATGTGGATGTGTGAATATGAATGGACACCAGCTGTTGAAACAAAAATGGTCTAATTGAAATGTTTCTAACAGCTGTTGTCCCCTGGTAATGGTGTTGAGTGGAACAGGGGATTTACCGTGTTGTCCATGCTTATTAGTATTGATTTCAGACAGACCCGCCATAGGACCTGAAATCAACCTCGTCCTGTTGGTACTCTACAGACTAAGCTGTTTGACATTGGGGATCATGTCATAATTTATAGACCTGTAACTGTTCAACAGTAATGGGTTAAATGGATTCTTTGTCCACTTAAGCGAAGGACCAAGGATGAGAAACCAGGCACAATGCTGTGATATTGTTTCCAGTGAAAAGACGAGGTAGATTCTGGGAGCTGATATCCACATTTTAAGTACGATCATGAATAATTCCTTTCATCTTTCATGCAGCATTTTATTATTTAAATACATCTTCCATTTCATGGCATTTTGACGCGTTATCATGAATACATTTAAGTACCAAATGTTACAGGTGTTACAACTAGTTAACAGAAGAAAACCATGGAATTGAAAGAATGGACGTTGTGTCAAATGGAAGGTTGTCTGCTTCACTTTGCAAGTAGCGGAGTTGTGACTCAGAAAGATCATTGATATTAAAGAAAGATAATAGAAAGTTATTTCAGCGGGAAATGGGTTAAATAGCATTAAAAGGTCAAAGTAATGGCCTTGGACATTCCTGAATCAGGCTGACGTTTACTGCATGCATATACAGCCTTTGTGGGTGCTTATTTTCAGCTTGTTTTGACAAATAAGCCTATCTCCTAACCTCACAGTCGGTTGCCACTGTAGAGGTTCTATTAAATTTATACTCCTTTAATAAAAATATCTAGTGTTTGTTTAGTATATACTGTATAGTTTGCGGAACAAAATATCTCCCTCATGTCTGAACCTTTCAAAAATATAAATGTTCCAGTTTAAGTGTATTTTGTTTCTTTAAAGGAGTGAGTGAGCTTAACACAGTTCAGTGTATCTTACTGGCAGACAGGTCACTTCAGCTGATGGGAGTTAGGGAGTTTGAGTCGCCTGTGAATGTGGTGTACTTCAAAGAGTCCAGAGAGTTTTTGAGCAAAATTGGCAGGATGTAGTCTCTTGCATTTGTGCAAATTGGATGTGCACCAATACTCCCAAGTATTAGCCTCTGTGCAACATCAGCCATTTCAAATGTCAGAACTAATTTACCCCAATCTAGCAGCAGCTTCGCTTGGAATAGGCTGCTTCAGTTTGGACTGGTAACCCTTTGTAGTGTCCATCAGTCCAGCATTGCCTGGTTGCATCGCATTTTGGCAGAACATTACATCTGACTTTTATTGTCACACTGCTTCAATTGGTAGAGTTTCCAAGAAACACCGGGACTCGGAGTGCAGCAAGATGAGTGCTTGAACTGAGATTTACCACGTGCGTCACGTTGTGGCAATAATCTTATTCAGTTAATAGTCATAGAATCATAGAATCCCTACAGTGCAGAAGGAGGCCATTTGGCCCTTCGAGCCTGCACCGACAACAATCCCACCCAGACCCCATCCCCGCAACCCCACGCCTTTTCCCTGCTAATCCCCCTGGCACTAGGGGCAATTTAGCATGGCCAATCAACCCAACACGCACATCTTCGGAGTGTGGGAGGAAATCGGAGCACCCGGGGGAAACCCACGCAGACACAGGAAGAACGTGCCAACTCCACACGGACAGTTACCCAAGGCCGGAATTGAACCCGGGTCCCTGGCACTGTGAGGCAGCAGTGCTAACTACTGTGCCACCATGTCATCACACTGCCAGGTAGCGGGGCAGTGAGGCAGTGGGGTGGCGCGGTGAGTCCTTTTCTCGAATCATTTTATTTTCAGTGATTGATTCAGAACTCAGTTGTTACACAAGAGCTCATGATTGGAGAATGAGGGAAAAGTAAACAAATTGATGTCATGGAAATGTGTCACTGTTCAGCGTGTGATAAGGTTGTATTTTGAAGTTCTCATGATGTTTCAGCAGGGGTGTGAAATTGGTTCAGGTCTGTGATTGAATGATGCACAGACTTTTGTTGTGGTCCATTAGGCCAATTATTTTATTGTACTTGCTGGGAAATCTGCAGCTTTTACATACTGTTATGGTCCATGGTTGATAACCTGTGTTTGAAGTGAAATGAAGCAGTGATAAAGAAGAGCTGTAGTCATGTGAATTTGTCACAAACAACAACTTGTACTTATTTAGCACTCTGATCAAAATGCTTCACAGATACGTTATTCAACAAAATTTGACACTGAGTCACGTTAGAAAATATTGGGGCAGATGATAGAGGTAGCTTTAAAGGATCATCTCAAATCTTTTATGGTCTCACCCCTCTCTGCCTCTGTAATCTCCTCCAACCCCACAACTCTCTGCGATGTCTGTTCAGTGGCACAGTGGTTGGCACTGCTACCTCACAGTGCCAGGGACCCAGGTTTGATTCCCGGCTTGGGTGACTGTCTCTGCAGAATCGGTATGTTCTCCCCGTGTCTGCGTCGGTTTCCTCTGGGTGCCCCGGTTTTCTCCCACAGCATGAAAGATGTGCTGGTTAGGTGCATTGGCCATGCTAAATTCTCCCTCAGTGTACCCGCACAGACGCCAGAGTGTGGCGACTGGGGAATTTTCACAGTAACTTCATTGCAGTGTTAATGTAAACCTACCTGACCACAACAGGTGGCTGTGACTTCAGCTGTCTAGAATTCCCCTCATTTTCCCCGCACTCCCCAGACCTCTCCACCTCCCTAACTCTCTCTACCTTTTAAGATGTTCATGGGTTGCTGATGTTTCTTGTTGAGCTGTTTTACTCATTCACTGTTGACTCTTCTCATTAGACTTTGGAGGACTAAGGATGCATGTCTGACATTTATTCTGCAGGAAAGCCTCCTGCAGCAACGCTTTAGGCACTAATTATTTTCAACAGCAAATTCTGGGGGGAAGAGGAAATAATTTTAAATTCCAGTCAGCGCTTTTGAACTTTGCATAATCTATATGGTAGCCGCTTCAATAGAAAGTACCTTCCGTTGCAGGTCCCATAACTCTGTCTACTCTATTGCCCCTCAGGCTTCACATTTGAAACCAGATGAAATGTTTTTCATTGAAATGTACTTGAAGAATTTAACAGATATTAGCAAGCTTCCTAATTAAATGAGTTGTGCATTATCACCATGAATGCAAATCTCACCAAACAAAATAAAATACATGAAAATGCTCATTTAACACTATTGGTGCATCCATTTGTTGAATTGCTCTTTGCTGGAGGCTTTTCCCAGTCAATTCTACTCCGGTTCGCCAGTTTCTGCCATAGGTTTCCATGTGAATGAACAAGTCGATTCTCAATCCACAGATCTTTGGACGCGAGGCAGGCAGGATATCCCATGAGGTAGTGGGATCCGGAGTGCAGGATTTGGTTCCTTTTTCCTTCCCTGCTAGAACTCTGCCTCATCGCTAAGGCGTTAGGATCCAAAGTGTGTTGCATTGCATCTTGCATCAGATGATAGTTTAGCAAGGATTGTCAGACAGATCAGTTTGGGTTTCAAGTTCGGTTCTGTGCCTCACAGTGCGGGACCTGGGTTCGATTCCCTGCCTGGGTCACTGTCTGTATGGAGTTTGCATGTTCTCCCCGTGTCTGCATGGGTTTCCTCTGGGTGTTCCAGTTTCCTCCCACGCTCCAAAGATGTGCGGGTTAGGTAGATTGGTCATGCTAAATTACCCCCGAGTGTCAGGGGGACTAGCTAGGGTAAGTCCGCGGGATCGCGGGGATGGAGCCTGGGTGGGATTGTAGTCGGTGCAGACTTGATGGGCTGAATGGTCTCCTTCTGCACTGTGGGGATTCTATGACTCTATGATCTTTAATCAGCTCAAGCACAGATCTACCCTCTTTCCCACTATATCACTGAAGTTGGATAGAAACTGAAATATAGTTATGCCCACTAAAAGACCGCAGTTAAAGTAATCGCAGTCTCAAGTTTGCATTTGTAATAACCTCAGGCTTTATCACGTTGGTGAGATTTTATTGGAATGTACTTTTAAGGGTGGTTTTATAGATTCTCCACTGTGGGTTCTAATGCAGCTTAATGAATGCCGTGTTATCAGTTCAGATATTCTGGTTGTGATCATGCTCATGCTTTTCATCTCTATCCATGCTGCGATAGCCCCTGTTATCCCAGCGTAGGAGGGACAGAATTCTGTTTGTTGTATTTTTTTTATTTATGTATTCACTTTCAGCACAGAGCAGATCAACAAGGGGGAAAAAAAATCTGTGCAGCATGAATCCAGCTATCAACAAGCACCAGATTAAAGGCAGCCCTTCAGGAATAATGAAGATGGAACAGCTACTTAAAAATGTACAGAGCAATGATCAGTACATAGAAATGTACATAGAAAATAAAAGTAGGAGAGGCCATTCGACCCTTCAAGCCTGCTCCGCCTTCATTTTGATCATGGCTGATCATCAAATTCAATACCCTGAACCCGCCTTCTCCCCACGTCCCTTGATCCTTTTAGCCCCAAGAGCTACATCCAATTCCTTCTTGAAATTGCACAACATTTTGCCTTAACTACTTTCAATGGTAGTGAATTCCACAGATTCACTATTCTCTGGGTGAAGACATTTCTCCTCATCTCAGTCCTAAAAGGCACTTTAACTTTACATAGTAATCTGTTATGTGAAACCTTTATCCTCAAACTATGACCCCTAGTTTTGGACTTCAAGAACATTCTTTCTGAATCTACCCTTTCTAATTCAATTAGAATTTTCTAAGTATCTAGGAGATCTCACTCCCACTCTTCTAAACTCCAGTGAATATAATCCTAACCGAGTTAGCCTCTCCTCATATGACAGACCTGCCATCCAGGAATCAGCCTGGTAAACCTTCACTGCACTCCCTCTATAGCAAGAACATCCGTCCTCAGATAAGGGCATCAAAACTACACACAATACTCCAGATGTGACCTCACCAACGCCCGATACAATTGCAGCAAAGCATCCCATCCCTATCCTCAAATCCTCTCGCTATGAAGGCCAACATACCATTTGCCTTCTTTACTGTTGGCTGTACATGCATACTTACTTTCAGCGACTGATGCAGGAGGACACTAAGGTCTTGCTGAGTATCCACCTCTCTCAATTCACACCCACGGTAGCACAGTGGTTAGCACTGCTGCTTCACAGCTCCAGAGACCTGGGTTCGATTCCCAGCTTGGGTCACTGTCTGTGTGGAGTTTGCACATTCTCCTCGTGTCTGCATGGGTTTCCTCCGGGTGCTCCGGTTTCCTCCCACAGTCCAAAGATGTGCGGGTTAGGTTGATTGGCCATGCTAAAATTGTCCCTTAATGTCCTGAGATGTGTAGGTTAGAGGGATTAGCAGGTAAATGTGTAGGGATATGGGGGGGCCTGGGTGGGATTGTGGTCGGTGCAGACTCGATGGGCTGAATGGCCTGTTTCTGCACTGTAGGGTTTCTATGATTCTATGATTCAAATAATAATGTCTTCCTATTATTGCTACCAAAGAGGATAACTTCACATTTATCTACATTATACTGCACCTGCCATGCAGATGCGCATACACTCAGCCTGTCCAAATCACGCTGAAGAATCCCTGCATCCTCCTCACAGCTAACCCTCCCATCCAACATTGTATCATCTGCAAATTTGGAGACAATAAATTTAGCTCCCTCATCCAAATCATTAATATATAATGTGAACAGTTAGGGTCCTTGCACCGATCCCTGCAGTCCCCATGAGTCACTTCCTGCCAATCAGAAAAAAATCAATTTTTTCCACCTCTTTGCTTTCTGTCTGCTAACCATCTTTCTATCCATCTCAAGACACTAGCCACAATCTCATGCGCTTTAACTTTACATAGTAATCTGTTATGTGAAACCTTGTCAAAAGCCTTCTGAAAGTCTAAATAAACAACATCCACTGATTCTCCATGGTCAACTCTACTAGCTACATCCTCAAAGAATCCCAATAGATTTGTCATGCATGATTTTCCTTTCGTAATTCCATGCTGACTTTGTCGGATTAATACCATTGCTTTCCAAATGCTGTGCTTGAAATCCTTGATAATGGCCAACTTCCCTTCTACTGACATTAGACTCACTGGTCTATAGTTCCCTGTTTTCTGTCTACTTCCCTTTTTGAATAGAGGGCTTATATTAGCTACCTTCCAAACTGTAGGAACCACTCCAGAGTCCAAAGAATTTTGGAAAATGACCACCAATGGATCTGCTATTTCTTGGGCTACTTCCTTAAGTACTTTGGGAAGAAGATTATCAGGACCTGGAAATTTATCTGCCTTCATGGCAATGTAGGTGGAGAAGGTTGTCAAGAAAGCATATGGCATGCTTGCCTTCATCAGCCGGGGTATTGAGTTTAAACATTGGCAAGCCATGTTGCAGCTTTATAGAACCTTAGTTAGGCCGCACTTGGAATATAGTGTTCAATTCTGGTCGCCACACTAGCAGAAGGATGTGGATGCTTTGGAGAGGGTACAGAAAAGATTTACCAGGATGTTGCCTGATATGGAGGGCATTAGCTATGAGGAGAGGTTGGAGAAACTTGGTTTGTTCTCACTGGAGCGACGGAGGTTGAGGGGAGACCTGATAGAAGTCTACAAGATTATGAGAGGCATGGACAGAGTGGATAGTCAGAAGCTTTCTCCCAGTGTGGAAGAGTCAATTACTAGGGGGCATAGGTTTAAGGTGTGAGGGGCAAGGTTTAAAGGAAATGTACGAGGCAGAATTTTTACACAGAAAGTAGTGGGTGTCTGGAACTCGTTGCCAGGGGAGGTAGTGGAAGCGGATACGGTAGTGACTTTTAAAGGGTGTCTTGACAAGTACATGAATAGGATGGGGAACAGAGGGATATGGTCCCCGGAAGGGTAGGGGGGCTTAGTTAAGTCGGGCAGCATGGTCGGTGCAGGCTTGGAGGGCCGAAGGGCCTATTCCTGTGCTGTAATTTTCTTTGTTCTTTGTTCAATTGCATCAATTTCCCCAGAACCATTTCGCTACTAATACTGATTTCCTTCAGCTCCTTGCTAAAACTTGTGCTTCTCAGAGTTTCCAGTGCATTATGCATGTCTTCCTTTGTGAAGACAGAACCAAAGAATGAATTTAGTTCCTCGGATATTTCTTTACTTGTGACCAGTACAGTAGTCTACTGCTTGCTTTAACTGAGCCTTAAATTTTAAGAATGTTTCTCATATGTTTATTATTGATTATACATGAAAAAAATACTTCAACAAAATCATTATCAATTGGTATATTTAAATAAAATGGTGCTGTAATTGATAGAAGTGTTCTTGGACGTGTTTCTGTAAATCAGCAGGAGAGTGAAAATTGTACAACTGAACATCAATCTTGAGGCAGATCAATTGGGTAAAATTAATTCCACAAATGGGATAGAAAAGGCGTGGACCTGCTCTTTATTAACCCAAGACTCTGAGATCATTCAATTTCCAGCCCTGATTGAATGATCTCAGAGTCTGACATACACTGAATGTACTTTTCAGATTCAAAAGTAATTTTCCTGTCCAGGTCAAGTTTATTTGCAATCTGCGTGAAGCTAGAAAGATGAGAACAATGTTGTATGGTGCCTTTCACGACCTGAGGATATCCCTGTGAAGTACTACTGAGATATAGCCCCTGTTGTGATATAGGAAACGTGGTGGTTGTTTTTGAAGCTTTCTCTTGTCGCTTCCAGGATATCACATAGCTGCAGGTTTGTGGGGAGGTGGGAGCAGGAAGCAACTAGTCATGATGCTGCAGCCAGTGCGAGTGTGGGACAAGTTTGATGGACCAGCTGGTTTTCCTGCCCATCATTTGTATGTGTTCTGAACTTGGTTTAAGCTATGGATTATACTGAAATAGTGATAAATGAAATTATGAATTGCACTGTATCATCAATGTAGCAAGACAGTACTTGCTTGGCACAGAGGATTATATAAAGTGTCTAAGGCAATGACACTCCTAAATATGACTAGAGTATCAAACCAACTGCATAATAAATACAAATGGGCTCCTTGCCAGCAGGAGAACCTGACAGCATTCTTGTCCCTGAGGACTGGAAACCCACCGAGTAGGCAAGACATTACTGTCCATTGTGATTAGGATGTGCAATTGGCATCAATCTGTACAGCATATTTTGATTTTCAGGAACAATTTAGCCATTCTTGATCATTAATGTCCAATAGGAAGTCACCTTTCTCAGAACCTTGTCACTTTAGTGGATAACGTGAACTGACTAGTAGTTTGCTTTGGATTTGAGAATGAAACGATGAAGAAAATTCAGTCAAAAGAGGGCCAGAGACGTCGACATTTTCAAACTCGATAACTAAGGATCATTGAATTGTTGTGCTAAAGGATTTAGATGAATCATAAAGGGAGCCAATGGTGATTCTCTTGCCAAGAGAATCAGACCAGAGAGTTTCCTCCCACAGTCCAAAGATCTGTGGGTTAGGAGGATTGGCCATGCTAAATTGACCCTAGTGTCAGGAGGACTCGCGTGGGTAAATGTATGGGGATAGGGCCTGGGTGGGATTGCTGTGAGTGCAGATTCGATGGGCCAAATGGCCTCCTTCTGCACTGTAGAATTCTATAGTTCTATGATTCTATAAAGGGCTCATTATGGGAAATAAAAAAACTACCAGAAACATTGAAAAAGAGGATTAAATTTCTGTTAAAATTATCAGAATTAAATTTTGGGGACAAATAAAATGATGATTGGATACAGAAAGAATGCAATAATGTTACATTTGGATCCAGAAGAAAATGTCCTTTAGCTTTGTAAATAGAAAGATCCATTGACTCTGTCTACACTTCCCGCTGCCTCGACAAAGCAGCCAGCATAATTAAGGACCCCATGTACCCCGAACATTCTCTCTTCCACCTTCTTCCGTCGGGAAAAAGATACAAAAGTCTGAGGTCACGTGCCAACCAACTCGAGAACAGTTTCTTCCCTGCTGCTGTCAGACTTTTGAATGGACCTACCTCGCACTAAGTTGATCTTTCTCTACACCCTAGCTATGACTGTAACACTACATTCTGCACTCTCTCGTTCTCTATGAACGGTATGCTTTGTCTATATAGTGTCCAAGAAACAATACTTTTCACTGTATGTTAATACATGTGACAATAATAAAATCAAATCAAATCTTTCATGCCACCTAACACTCAGCTTTGAGTCAGAGATGAGTGCAAAAGGTCCCGAAGAGGAAGACATTGCATCTAAACCTGTGTTTTTACCTTCAGTATTGAGGCACCATCTGGCTGAATTGCAGAACTGACGTAGATTTTCTCCCCTTGTTTTTGAGTTAGCTTTTTCTCCCTCTTTTTAGGGCTTATTAGGCTACAACCCATTCCTTGATCAAGAGAGAGAGAGATGGGTTTCACTTATGATTAGTGTTGTACTTTGGATCAGGTAATTGGGACCAGACCAAAGCAGGGACCACCTTCTTCTCAATGGCTTGGTAATGCACAATGCGAAACAAAAAGAAAGGTGAGAAAATCATATCGAGCCCGTCCTTATCAGGTTCAGTTGTTAGTTGGTAAAGCCTTCTACAGCACCCTTGTCAAATGTTAGAAACACCCTCTCCAGGAAGAAGCAACATAATCCTCTTGGCTTTTTCAGGAGAAATTTGTTCCGCCTCCCAATCCAATATCTTTCAGAGTACCACCATTACCAAAATTCATCAACAAACAAGTGTAAATGACCTACTCCCAAATTCCTGAAGGACATTTCACTGGAAAGACGGAGGCTGAGGGGAGACCTGATAGAGGTGTACAAAATTATGAGAGGCAGGGTGGATAGTCAGAGGCTTTTCTCTAGGGTGAGAGTGTCAATTACAAGGGGGCACAAGTTCAAGATGAGAGGGGGAAAGTTTAAGGGAGTTGTGTGTGGAATTTTTCCACACAGGGAGTGGTGGGTGCCTGGAACGTGAATCATAGAAGAATCATAGAAACCCTACAGTGCAGAAGGAGGCCATTTGGCCCATCGAGTCTGCACTGACCACAATCCCACCCAGGCCCTATCCCCACATATTTACCCGCTAATCCCTCTAACCTACACATCTCAGGACTCTAAGGGGCAATTTTTTTTTTAACCTGGCCAATCAACCTAACCCGCACATCTTTGGACTGCCAGAGGTAGTGGAAGCAGGCACATTATCAACATTTGAGAGACATCTGGATGGGTACATGAATAGGGAGGGAATGGGGGGATATGGACAAATAAAGGCAGACGTTATTTTAGTTTAGTTAGGGCATCATGATCGACAAGGGCTTTGAGGGATGAAGAGCCTGTTCCTGTGCTGTTCTTTTCTTTGTTCTTTACTCTTTGTTCTTTGACATACAGGAATACAAGACAGTACATACATCTGGGCTGTTTTATTAATTTTATGTCGTACTTTATTTCTCTTGCCTTCCTGAAGGAATTTTTAATCCAGTTATAATCCAGATTTTTAATTTATTGCCCCAATTAACGATTTTTGAATGGGATAGAGCTGTTCATTTCAGACATAAAATTCGCTGGAAGAATTTTTTTTATATTGGAGTCTGATGTGTGATAATCCAATGCCAAGTGGCAGCTGTGAAAGCTTGAATACATTTACAGTTGGCACTGATGGGCTGCAGATTTTTGGCAATGTACACTGTTACTATATGATTACAATAATAACACACCAAGGGGTAGTTCAGAGGCTCAGATCCAGTTATCTTCCAGTTCAAACTAGAAACACAATTTTGCAGCAGGAGTTTTGCATGTACACAGAGCATGAGGTAGCCCCATGTCAAAATAAATAACCAAACAGCCATAGATTAAACATCCAAGGAAACCATAGAATCCCTACAGTACAATGGAGGCCATTTGGCCCATCGAATCTGCTCCGACAACAATCCCACCCATGCCCTATCCCTATAACCCCACGTATTTACCCCGCTAATCTCTCTAACATAGGACACTAAGGGACAATTTAGCATGGCCAATCAACCTAACCTGCACATCTTTGGACTTTTGTTGTCGCGTACACACTCGTACAGAACCAAGCGAGGCATTTATAGCTGGTCAGTGATAATTCATATCCAACCTTGGAGACAATTTTAAATAAGATATTCCTGAGTTCCCTCTTGCGGTGAATGTAGCATGTGATTTTTGTTTTAAACTGGTGAGTAAAATCTATACTTCCACTGGCTTTAATACCAATGCTAATGCATCTGGGTAGAAGAAGCAAAATTGGGTAACCAGTGATTTGCCAACCTGCTCCTGATTAACCTTTTTTAAACACCAGTCAGATTTTTTTTTAAAGATGTCAGATGCATTGAGTATTATGCATATTGTCCAAATTTCAGTTTTCTCTTCTTTGGTTTCCTTTGTATCCTATGGATCTTCCTCTTCCAGATCCCAAAACCAGATATCTGGTTTTCCCTACATCCCAGACTAATTTTACATCCCTTGGCTTTTTGCCTTGTATTTGTTGTATTCAACAAACTCACTTTTACCCTCTTTAGTGTTTGTGAATTATTTGTAAGCTATGGACTCCTCACCTTGTGTTCCCTCAGTGATTACTGTTAGATATGGATAGGAACTGAGCATCTGACATAATCCATGTCATTCAGGTTCAACGTTCTTCCCCTGAACTTAACTGTTTTAGCTGAAGCAGACTCCAAGGAAACATCTGGTTATGAAAGAAAGATTGAAGTCTGATACAACTTGCTCTGTGCAGTAATGCCTTCTGGCATACAGTGCAGCAATTTGCTAATGAATAATTGTTCCTTTTTGTGCTGAATAGGTGCCTCTGTCTAAAACTTTACATTAGAACTAGTTTTACATAGACAAGAGATAGGAATATTGATTCTGTTTTCCTTTCAAAATACAACCACAGTTATTGCACTTTTGTAAGTAAGTTTCTTTTTGAGATATTTTGGACAACCTCGTGTATTATTTGCAGCTTTATCAAGAATATTTTCCTTTATGTTAACAAAGGAAAAAGAAAAGTACAGCACAGGAACAGGCCCGTAGGCCCATGCCAATCATGATGCCCTAACTAAACTAAAATAAAAACCTTCTGCCCTTACATGGTCCATATCCTTCATTTCCCTCCCTATTCATGTACCCATCCAGATGCCTCTTAAATGTTGCTAATGTGCCTGCTTCCACCACCTCCTTTGGCAGCGTGTTCCAGACATCCACCACTCTGCATGAAAAACTTCCCCCGCCCATCTCCCTTCAACTTTCATCCTCTAACCTTGAACTTGTGCTCCCTTGTAATTGGCACTTCCGCCCTGGGAAAAAGCCTCTGACTATCCACCCTGTCTATGCCTCTCATAATTTTGTCGACCTGTCAGGTCTCCCCTCAGCCTCCATCTTTCCAGGAAAAACAATTCTAGTTTGTTCAACCTCTCCTCATAGTCAACGCCCTCGAGACCAGACAGCATCTTGGTGAACCTTCTTTGCACTCTCCCCAAAGCTTCCATGCCCTTCTGATAGTGTGGTGACCAGAACTGCACGCAATACGGCAAATAATATTTTCATATCTAAAATCTGGAAGATTATCCTGTGTTGATTTTTATTCTGCCTACCATTTGTTGACTTTGTGATATATTTACCACTGTCCCTTGCATTGTTGCTATCGTTCATTATCAGGAAGTAAACATTCACGTTCCTCCCTTTTTATGCATTTCTAATTTGAGATTTGTATATTAACAATTGGCCCGTAACATTCTGGCTCCCGAGCTTCAGATTTGGGGGTACCCAAAGAAGCGCTGGGGAATCCATCTTGGAGGTTCCCAGGTAAGGGTTTGTGTGACAATTGTCCACAAGTGCTGACTTCCCCTGGACATTCACAGTGCACTTGGAACCATCCGACAAAACGATCTTGCCAGTTTTCCACTCATAGTTACACCGAAAGAGTTAGAAGAAATATGAGCACTTCTAACTTCAGTGTAACTATTTTAATACCCAGTCCGTGACCTGCACTGGGCACCCCACACACTTCCGATATCCCAAAAGAACCTCCACCACCCCTCCCAAAACCTGAGACTTCCCTCGCATGATGTCCAACTTCCCCAGATGGTTTCCAACTCTCTCATCCACCCCAATGTCCAACTTACACCCCTGATATCCGAACCCCCCCCATCCCTCATTTATGACTATTTCCGCCCCCCCATCCCTGATATCCAACTTCAAACCCCCTCCGATGTCCGACACTCCCCCACCCCAATAACAGAACCCATCCCGCACAATGTCCATACCCCCTACATGCCATTCACTTGTCTTAGACACTCTCCTTCTGCCTGGCCTGTTATTTTCAGTGCGACATTTAAACTCACGGCTTAGGGGCTTGTCTTCCTTCATTTCACTCTCTTTACACTTCACCTTTGGAGCTGGGGATGATGTTTGAACCTCACCTTGCCTAACTCAGGAAAATTGGGCAAGACGGACACCAAAGAATTTAAGTATCCGAGGAAGTTATGGCCCAATTTATTTTGTTCGTGATTCCCATTTTAAGCTCATTTTATATGGTAACTGCCAGCAGAGCATGAACTGAACCATGTAACATAAAGTGTATTTTAGCATGTGCAATGGGATTGTCAAGGAGAACAGTGTAGTTGTGATGATACACAAGGGACTGATGCCTATTGATTAGAATCCATTTATGTCAAGACTGCGGATCTTAAAAAAAAATCAATTCTTACCACCAAATACCAATTTGCAATTCTAAAGGCAGTATCTCTAAATAACACAACTAGCACTTTTATAATGCACTTGCTGTTTCCATTGAGTCCATGGTACAATGTACATCAGCCCTGTGCAGCAGGGAGTGTGTGGGTTTAATGTCTTGCCCCAAGAGGTAGTGGCTGTGTAGTTTAGTCTTGCCCTGTGTATCCTGCAACTTCTCTTGTGCATCCGATGTCCCATAGGCTCCTCAACCTGTTCATACCCTAATGTCATGTGTTGTGTTAGCTAGCATATTTTCTTACCACCATCTTCATAAAGTCTCCTTCTCATCTAGCAGCGTCACAATTATTGGAAATAATCCCCGGTTTAAAACTTAATCCACATTTTCTTTCAATGCTTTTAATAAAGGGACAGTAAGTAGTCTCACAACACCAGGTTAAAGTCCAACAGGTTTATTTGGTAGCGTGAGCTTTCGGAGCGCTGCTCCTTCATCAGGTGAGTACCTGATGAAGGGGCAGCGCTCCGAAAGCTCATGCTACCAAATAAACCTGTTGGACTTTAACCTGATGTTGTGAGGCAAGTTACTGTGCCTACCCCAGTCCAACCCCGGCACCTCCACATCATTTAATAAAGGGCATTAAGCAAAGTAGGAATGCTGACAGAGGCCATGCATTTTGCTGCTGCAGGTAGCTATGTCAGAGAACTGCTGCATCTACAGCGCTGCAGGTTTAGCATCTGCTGCATTCATTGCTGCAAATAACCCCTAATTGTATTTCACTCTTCAATATTTCTGACTTCAGTTTGCAACTAAATCTAAGGTGCTATTAGCTTGGTTGTTGTTTGTTCATGCAATCCTGAAATTTTCCAGTTATCGAGTTATCCTGCCTTATATTTCTTTAACTCCTTGCTGACTAAAACATCTATTCCAGCAATGTTCCCACATTGGTGGAAATCAGCTGTCACTATTGTGAGAGAAATTAGTTAACTGGAAAGTGAGAGTTAGGTTGATTGGCCATGCTAAATTGCCCCTTGGGGGAAGGGGGATTAGCAGGGTAAATACAGGGGCTTTTGGGAATAGGGCCTGGGTGGGATTGTTGTCAGTGCAGGCTTGATGGGCTGAATGGCCTCCTTCTGCACTCTAAGGATTCTATGATTCTGTTCTATGATTCTATGAGGGAGATGCAGCAAGATTGGAAAAAATAAATACATATCTCCAATTAGATTGTCTTTTGCTTCTGTACATCGGAACTGTTCCTATTGAAAATGTGAAAGTACTGAGACCTAGAAACACGGGGGCAACAGAGGGAGTTGTGTGGAGCACCATTTTCATTGTTTGTATATTTTATTATTTTTTATTGGTGTCACAAGTAGGCTTACATTGACACTGCATTGAAATTACTGTGAAAATCCCCTTGATTACAAAGGATGCAATAGCTTCAAAGGCACCTGCAGCAGTGGAAAACTTTGCATATTTTGCATTAATTCCAGCGATATTTTAACATAGCGACAAAGGGGATATCACATGATACTGAAGACGTTACGCAAGTTCAAGAGAATGAGAGAAGACTGCCAATTTACAGTTTATGCTATTTTATTTGTAACTTGATGCTACAGATATATCCTGAATGAGAATAAAAAATGATAGTAGACTTCCAGTTTTCACATGTTATCTGTTCAACTGTTACCCAGGAAGAGCATTTTTTTTAACCCAGGGAGGAGGAAACAAAAATATCATGGCTTATTAGTTCTGCACCTTTATTGTGGGACTCCCACAGTGAAACTTGACCCCTGCCCCCCCCCCCCCCCCCCCCCCCCCACCACCACCACCACCACCACCACTGATTGCAGTGTCAGGTTGGAAGGTTGCTAAGACAGAATGCAATTAGGAGTCTAAAGGATAGTTAATAAACATTTCCTCCTGGATACAATGCCCATGTGATTCATTTTCCCTTGGAGGTGGGCTCTGAGATGGGGAGGGGCATAAAAAGCCATTGTAAGGTTTGGATTACAAGATTACTCAGAATTTCATAGATAGGGCTATTTGCCAGGATCCAAGGGAATGAAAGGAAGCAGATTGAGGCAGCAAGTTTCTTTGGTTCACTGTCCAAGTACATGGATGGGAGCTCATGCTTGGATTGGAAAGACCAAATTTGGAAGGATTTAAAATGAGACTGAAAGATTCACCCAGCTTGAGCAAGAGGAAGAATTTCCAGGAAAGCCCAAACTGTGAAAGTTAGTTCTAAGGTTAAAAGTTACCAATCTGGGAAAGGACAAGGAACCCTTAGGAGCTAAGAATCACTTTGGACCCATCCAAAGAGAATTGAATGTCTACTTAAGGGACAGTGTAAAGTAGAACTGTGGAGTGGGATTTTTCATAGAATCATAGAAACCCTACAGTGCAGAAGGAGGCCATTCGGCCCATCGAGTCTGCACCGACCACAATCCCACCCAGGCCCTACCCCCACATATTTACCCGCTAATCCCTCTAACCTACACATCTCAGGACTCTAAGGGGCAATTTTTAACCTGGCCAATCAACCTAACCTGCACACCTTTGGACTGTGGGAGGAAACTGGAGCACCTGGAGGAAACCCACGCAGACATGAGGAGAATGTGCAAACTCCACACAGACACTGACCCGAGCCAGGAATCGAACCCGGGACCCTGGAGCTGTGAAGCAGCAGTGCTAACCACTGTGCTACCGTGCCGCCCTCACTGTGTTAAAAGTAAAAGAGCAAAGTTCTATGCTTTAGCCCAAAGTTACTTTAAAAAATGATGCTTAGTCAGTGTTGCTTTTAGTTTGATTGTTGCAATAAAAGTTTCAAAACTTGAAATTATCTTGTGTGATCCTTCAAGTTGGTCACTGGAATTTCAGATTTTTAAACATTATCGGTCTCTATGGAGATGGTAACAGTTGTCAACAGAAAATATCAGTTATGGTAACCTAAGTGAAAATCCAGGCTTCCCTTTTTGTGTTCATGAGAGATTAATTGTATAGCAGCTTAAAAATACTTCAATTTTCAAGGAAATATTTTTTTCTCTGGTTGTATATTGACATAACAGAATTGGTGGCATCCTGATCTCAAGATTAAAGCAGAGGAGAGTTCATTCGGTGGCACAGTGGTTAGCACTGTTGCCTCACAGTGTCAGGGACTCGGGTTCGATTCCCAGTTTGGGTTGCTGTCTGTGTGGAGTTTGCATATTCTCCCCGTGTCTGCGTGGATTTCCTCCGGGTGCTCCGGTTTCCTCCCACAGTCTGAAAGATGTGCTGGTTAGGTGCATTGACATTGCTAAATTCTCCCTCAGTGTACCCGAACAGGCTATGGAGTGTGGCGACTAGGGGACTTTCACAATAACTTCATTGCAGTGTTAGTGCAAGCCTACTTGTGACACTAATAAATAAACTTTAAACTTTAAAGATTTCAACCCACTGTGCCCGTGCTGGAGAGATGTAATGGAATAGTTAGCCCTCCCGACGATTCAATAAAAGCAGCTGTGCAGTCTAGAAAGACCTTGCTTCAGATCCCTGACCTATTCAGTTAACTGATTTCAGCTGCGGCAGCAGTAGTGCCTCTGCAGATGAAACAGGAGCCAGATCTCTCATTCCTCATTACTGTCCAGTAACCCCTGTTGGCCTGAAAGCATGTATGGATTTTGGATGGAGACCAGATCCAGTATGCATTGTCATGCCCTCTCTCCTATTACCCAGAGTGAAGTAGCCTGCCAAACATTCATTACGTATGCTGTCAAGGAAAGGAGTCCAACTTGGCCGAGGGACCAGAAAGCAGCAAGGTCTGCGAACCATGTCCCAGCAAGGAGGAAATTAGAGGTCTGGGATATAAAAGATCCAACACTTTCTAATTTTGGTTGCCAGTCCAGTCAGAGGCAGCTGAAGGACAGCTCTTCAGATGTTCACAGAGAGTGGAGCTGAATTACTGTCGCATCAGCCCTGGGGTTCTTGCAACATCAAAGGTTTATATCCCATTCTTTAAAATAAAAACTTTCATTTCACCAGCGGGAAAACATTTGTACAGATTACTGGCGATTGATCAGTAGAAAGTGCACTCACTCGATATTATAGCGTGAAATTAAGTTCCTTCTCTTTTTCCTTCCTTATAGCGTGAAAATCAATCTGGAAGCAAATTAATTATACACTTGTATTTGTGTTTGTGGAGGCGGTTATTTTGCTCAGTTTGAAGTCGGGCATTCGTTATTAAAGAGCTTAAGTAACTAAGAGATTGGAGTGCATCTGGTAATCTTAAACAATGGATAATTAAAATAAAATATTGGTTCTGGTCACGATACTGTGGTTAGACTGTCAGTCAAATCGTGTGATTAAAAGAGGTATCTGGATGATGAGAGCTTTGCTTTGTGCATCACCAATTAAGTTAATTTCAGATTAATTGCAGATAATGAATGCTGATATTACTCACGTAATTGCAGACTGATTTTCTTTTCTTGGCTGGCTGCTTATTTCAATGTAGATTTAACAGTTGTTAAAGTTTTTGGTGTTGACAGCTTGGCCATTGATTTACAGTAAAGTGTTCCCCTGAATACTGAAAGTGTTTGGTGGCAGTCTGTGACTGTTAGCTTGGCCTCGCTACTGTACATCAGGCAGAAGCAGGTGCTCCCTACTGTATACATATTAACAGGAGCCTGGTCTCTCTCTCTCTCTATTGTGTCCAACAGGAGTTTAGGATTCCTGTAATCAAAGAAGGGTGAAAGAACAGTAAGGAAGATCTGTATACTGGATGACAATGTTTGCATGGCTTTTGCAGGCCTCACAGCTGATGCCAGGATAGTTATAAATAGGGCTCGTGTAGAGTGTCAGAGCCATCGACTCACTGTGGAGGACCCAGTCACAGTTGAGTACATCACACGGTACATCGCCAGCTTGAAACAGCGTTACACTCAAAGTAATGGGCGAAGACCATTTGGCATTTCTGCACTTATTGTGGGTTTTGACTTTGATGGAACTCCAAGGCTGTACCAGACTGACCCATCAGGCACCTACCATGAATGGAAGGCCAATGCCATAGGAAGAAGTGCAAAGACGGTCAGGGAATTCCTGGAGAAAAACTACACTGAAGAAGCCACTGCTACGGATAGTGGTACCATAAAGCTTGCCATCAAGGCTTTGCTGGAGGTTGTACAGTCGGGTGGAAAACACATCGAACTGGCAGTGATGAAGCATGAACAACTCTTGCGGATCTTAAATCCTGAGGAAATTGAGGATTACGTTTCAGAAATCGAAAAAGAAAAGAAAGAAGCTGAAAAGGAAAAGACACCAAAGACCTAAAGCGCTATTAATTAGACATAAGATATGGTCGTGTTTTATCATTGGTAAAAGCTGAACATTCCCCATTTTATGAATTGTCAATCACTTGAATAAATTGAAGAGTTTTACATTGTGAAAAAAAAAAGAAGGGTTGGAGTAGAAGAGTAAGTAAGTCTTACTGCAGTTACAGGGTATGGGATATTACAGTGCAATGTCCCTTTACACAAGGAAGGATATACTTGCTTTCGAAGGTTGAGTAGAGTGATTCCTGGAGAGGGTGGGTATTGCCCGAGGAGCAGTGTTGAGTAGATTAGACCTTTACTCTTCAGAGAATGAGCGGTGATCTTATTGAACCATAACATTCTTATGGGCTTGAGTGGGTAAGTGCTGGGAGGATGTTTCCCCCAGGCTGGACTGTCTAGGACTAGGGGTCAGGGTCTTAGAAAAAGGTGTTGGGCATTTAGGACTGAGATGAGGGAAAACTTCTTCAGTCAGACCGTTATGAATCATTGGGATGTTCTACCCCAGAGAGCCATGAGTGCTTGATTGTTGAGTATATTCAAGACAATGGTCGATAGATGTTTGAATATGAACGGAACAAGAGATGTGGGGATAGCATGGGAAGGTGGAGTCGAGGTAGGAGATCAGGCATGATCTTAGGGAAAGGCGGAACAGGCTTTAAGGGCCAAATGACCTGCTGTTTCTCCTAGTTCTCTGTTCCTGCCATCTTTCAGAAGTGTAGCAACTGATTTCTTGCAGGACACATTGCTCTCTCTCCTGGAAATGTGACAGTATTCTAGCCCCTGGTCTGAGTGCTCGGCAGCAGTGAATCTTTCTGATGTTGGTCTTCCTGAGCTATAAGAAGGGTGAAGGCACAATCTTCCTATGCAGCAAGTTGGGTTGACTGTACTGTATGCTGGATAGCAGAAGGCCTTGTTCCATGGTAATCTAATGCGTGGCACAGTGTTTTAGCACTGCTCCCTCACAGTGCCATGGACCCGGGTTCAAGTCAGACCTTGGGTGACTGTGGCCAGGATTCTCCCAAAAAAATTCTAAGTCCCCAACATGTGGGAAAATAGGAGTAAATCTGGCCGTTTTTTTTCAGTGTGATTTCCAGAATGAATCTCTGACACACTGTGCATTGCAGAGTGCTTTAGTATGATTCACTCTGGAAATCTGGGGGTAGGGCCTATTCCCGCTGGAGAGGCCGGCAGCATTGCACTGAGCAGGCCACTACGCATCCGCCAATTTGTCAGTGCTGAGATTGGAGCATGTGCAGTGGCCCCGCATTGGCAGCCTCCCAATCGCTGGCCAGCCCCACGACCGTCCAACGCTGGCCTTCCAAAAGCCCAAAGCCAACCTCACCTCCCCCCACCCCCGATTGCTGGTCTCCTGGACCTCCCCGGGCCAGTCGCTATGTGTCATTCCAGCCCCGATCCCCCCGACTCCCCCACCTGGCCAGCCCAGATTGCTCTTTTCCCTCCCTTTGCCAACGATCCCAAGGCTGACTGGCAGTGGATCCCCCCCACACCCACCGACCGCCCACCCCCTTGTCACTGCCAATGCCCAGTGGGCAGTGCCAGTTTGCCCCTTGGGCAGTGTCAGCCTGGCCCTCTGGCACAGCCCAAGGGCCACCCCCGCCTTATACCCAACTGCCTGGGGTTTTCAAGCGCATAGCTGATTACGCTGTAAAACCTGGCTCCGGAGGTGCGTGGAGCCTGTGCCGCCCAGTGGGAAGCCCAAGAAACTGGCCCGCTCATGTCTCCCAGCCCACTGTGCTATTCAAGCAGTGCAGTGGGCTGGGAGACTCACCCCCCCGCCCCCCCATCTGTGTGGAGTTTGCACATTCTCCCGGCATCTGCGTGGGTTTCCTCCGGGTGCTCTGCTTTCCCCCCCCAGTATAAAGATGTGCAGGTTAGGTGGATTGGCCATGCTAAATTGCCCGTTAAGTGTCCCACGACGTCTAGGTTAAGATGGATTATCCATGTTAATGCGCAGGGTTATGGGGATAGGGCGGGGGAAAGGGCCTGGGTTAGAAACTGTCAGAGAATTGGTGCAAATGATTCCTGCTTGAGGGGCCAAATGGCCTCCTACTGCACTGTAGGGATTCTTTGGTGACTCATGCTCGTAATTACGATTTTTTTTTACAATTAATTTGTTCTAAAAAAAAATACAACTTTCTTTCCTAACAATCATTTCTCCTTCATTTTCGCCAGACTTTTCCAACTTTTTATGATGTATTATTATATGATTGGAACCTAGGGGGTGATTCTCCCAAAAGTGCTGAATTGGTGGGAAAACTGGTCTAGATCACAACTTTTTTCAGTGCAACTTCAGACTCAAATCTCCGCACTCTGTACACTGCAGAGGTCACAATGGTAAAAATCATTAAAATCCCATGGGGGCGGGGTCTATTCACGCCAGAGCCTGACTGTTCTGGAACTCTACTTACTGTCAGTCTCCCCATTTGCTGGCCAGTTCGATCACTGGCCAGCCCGGGACACCCGCACTGCTGCCCCTCCAGTCCCCCCCCCCACGGCCCGATCGCAGCCCCCACGACAATTCCCAGGCCAGCCCCGACCCCCCCACCCCCTGTCCTGGAGCGCTCCGATGTCCAGCCCAACCCCCCAGCAGTGGCGATCCCAACGCCCACCACCCCCCAACTCACCAGAGGCAGGCCCCCCACAGACCCTCCCTCCAACCCAGACTGAACCCCATGCAGAGTGACAGCAGGATCCCCCCCTCCCTCACCAATTGCCCCCTAGGCCCCGTGCACAATATGCCCCACCCCCTTGTCACGGCCCCTTGCCCGGTGGGCAGTGCCAAGGTGCCCCCTTGGTGTAGGCACTTTGCCCCTTGGGCAGTGCCAAGGGGCACAGGCTGGCACTGCCAGGGTGCCCATGCTCATGGGGTACCACACCCTCTGCCGCCTGACTCCCTGGGAGAGGCCCTGACTGCCCCCCCTTCACTCTCTAGTTCCTCAAACCTGGGGAGCTACTCTAAATCCCGCCGGAGTGAAGTACTCCTGGCGGGGTGGGAGATGCTATCGGGCCTGGCAAGTTCCATGCCGGACCTGATAATGACATTTAAACTAAATTTAAAATATATTTAAAACAGATTAAAATAACTTACCTCTCTTTCCGCTGGTTTCCAGCGCGGTCCCGACTGCGCCTGTTCTCTGGCTCTGGGAGACGGGCATGCGTCAGGAACACATGTGCAAATCCCACAAAATGGCCGACACACGATTCTCCCAACCTAACCCGCTAGAAAATCTGCGGGCCGCGATGGGAGATTCCCCCCCCCCCCCCCCCGTCCAGTTTTTTTACTAATTTCAAACTGAAAATATTTCCAGTTTTCAAAAAGAAAAATTCATTTAATGCTGCAAAATAATAATGCTTTCTGATTTGGAAACACCATTAACTCAGGCTGCCCCTTGTCTCCAAGCTGAGGAAACAGGAGACCACATAGTATACTTATACCTTAAACTGGCGACGTCTGGCTTAGCAGCTGTGGCTAAAGCTTCTGAATACAAAACTAGTTTTCTACATTGGCAGTGGAACAGACCGGGCCGGCCAATATCTTGGTAGCAAGATGCTAAATCAAAGGCCCAGAATCAAACTCACATCAAAAAGCAAGACCCTTTTGTTTAACAAAGCTCCAGGAGGAGGAGCGAGTTCCAGATGTTATAGCAGAATCTGTGTCCGATTCTGAGCTGGACAGCCTGTGTGCCGAGCTGAAAGAGCCACTGACAACTCTGTGTCTCAGTAGTGAAGCGTGTTTCTAATACAGAGAAGTTAACTCAGAAATTCCTGCTTAAACATTACAATTGGTTGTGATGGTTTGTGGTCAATCGTCTCAGTTACAGGATAACACTGCAGGAGTTACTGGAGCGGTATGGTGGCACAGTGGTTAGCACTGCTGCCTACAGTGCCTGGGACCCGGGTTCAATTCCGGCCTCGGGTCACTGTCTGTGTGGAGTTTGCACGTTCTCGCCGTGTCTGTGTGGGTTTCCTCCGGGTGCTCCGGTTTCCTCCCACAGTCCAAAGATGTGCAGGTTAAGTGGATTGGCCACGCCAAATTGCCCCTTATTGTCCCAAGATGTATAGATTAGATGGATTGGTCATGATTAATGTGTTAAATAAATAAATAAAATAAAGTTTATTTATTTAGCGTCACAAGTAGGCTGACATTAACACTGCAATGAAGTTACTGTGAAAATCTAGTCGCCACACTCCAGTGCCTGTTTGGGTACACTGAGGGAGAATTTAGCAAAGCAATGCAACTAAGCAGCGTATCTTTTGACCTCTGGGAGGAAACCAGAGCACCCGGAGGAAACCCAGCAAGCACAGGGAGGATGTGCAGACAGTGACCCAAGCTGGGAATCGAACCTGGGTCACTGGAGCTGTGAGGCAGCCGTGTTAACCACTGTGCCACCGCGCCACCCCAGAAGTACTAATCTCAGTTAAATCTATGTTTAAATTCATTTTAGATCCCTGACATTTTTACCACCAGGTCTTTTGGCATCTCGCTTCTATGTGCAACTAAAGACCATTTGCTAAAGCCAGTAACTCAGGTTAATTTGCACAACTTTCACCATGATGTCAATTGACAAAACATTCAACACTAATGAGACAAAGCCATTGTTACCATTAATGAATTATGAATGATTAAAAATGATCTTTGGAGGTTCACATCCTTACCAGATGTAGTTTATTTCTTGAGTGATGTTGTGTTGCTTTGCTTGTGACTTCAATCTGCTAGTCCCTTCTGCCTTGGCGCTTCACTCTCACAGCTTCTTATCACCGCTGCTCCTCTTCCTATTCTATTATTATTGAAGATCGCCACACTACCAGAAATACGGGGAAGCTTTGGAGAGAGTGCAAAGAAGGTTCACCAGGATGTTGCCTGGTCTCGAGGGTGTTGACTATGAGGAGAGGTTGAATAAATTAGGATTTTTTCACTGGAGGGACAGAGGCTGAGGGGAGACCTGATAGAGTTATATAAAATTATGAGAGACAGAGACAGGGTGGATAGTTAGAGGCTTTTTCCCAGGGTAGAAGCGTCAATTAAAAGGGGGCACAAGTTCAAGGTTAGAGGGTGATGCATTATCAATCAAGCAAAGACTAGTTTGTATGCAAGAACAAATAGGCTTTTATTTGCAAAAGACTTGGAGCACACCCATGCCGATGAACTGGTCCAGACTGAGGCAGAGGGGTGGGGAGCAGTCACCTTTATACCCGGACCAGGGGGGGAGGAGTCTCAGGCAGGGCCGGCAGGGGCATGTCCAGGCATGTCACACACACACAGGCAATAAGCTTAACAGTGGTTTACCACAGAGGGCGAAAGTTTAAGGGAGATGTGCGTGGGAAGTTTTTAACACAGAGAGTGGTGGATGCCTGGAATGCGCTGCCAAAGGAGATGGTGGAAGCAGGCACATTTGCAACATTTAAGAGGCATCTGGATGGGTACATGAATAGGGAGGGAATAAAGCGATACAGTCCGAGTAAGTGAAGAAGGTTTTTCTTTGGTTAGTTAGGGCAACATGATCAGCACGGGCTTGGAGGGCCAAAGGGCCTGTTCCAGTGCTGTGCTTTTCTTTGTTCTTTGTAAGATAAGAACATGCGCAGTGGAAAAGGCCGTGTGGCCTTTTGACAGAAGTAGGTTCTTTACGCAGAGAGTGGTTGGGGTGTGGAATGGACTGCCTGCAGTGATAGTGGAGTCAGACACTTTAGGAACATTTAAGCGGTTATTGGATAGGCACATGGAGCACACCAGGATGATAGGGAGTGGGATAGCTTGATCTTGGTTTCAGATAAAGCTCGGCACAACATCGTGGGCCGAAGGGCCTGTTCTGTGCTGTACTGTTCTATGTTCTATGGTCCTTCTGAATGTCTGTGAAAAGCCTATTGGCTGTGCTGATGCTGACAAAGCCTTGATTATATGTCATGCAGGTCTCAATAGGGGGCAAAAAATTGTCAGGAAACTTTTTATCAAACTCCAGAAATCTCAGTTACCCCAATATAAGGTCGCTTCAGGCCTAACTTTGTGCAAGTTCAGGTAGGCTGATGTTTTGCATGGTAGCAGAGCTAAATTAGTGGCAGATAGTTCCACCAAACAAATTAAGAGGCGGCGGTGCACAGTGATATTGTCACTAGACTAGTAATCCATAGACCCTGAAGAAGATTTGGGGCCTGGGTTCAAATCCCATCATAGCAGATAAGTCTAATGACCATTGTTGATTGTCATAAAAGCCCATCTGGTTCATTAATGTCCTTTACCTGGTCTGATCTACATGTGACTCCAGATCCACAGCAATGACTCTCAAATGCCCTCTGAAATTGGGTAGGGATGGGAAATAAATGCTGGACCCACCATTGACGCCCACATCTCTTAAATTAATTTAAAGAAACAAATGCATCTTGGAAGCAGAGTGAATAAGCAAAGAGAAATAGCTGTGTTGCCATGCTTCTTAATAAACGGACATTTTGTGTGGCAATTTTCTTGGAAGAAAATAGCACAATGCCTGTATAGTGACGCTGAAATGTTGCAAGAAATTGCAGGCGACCGTTTCAGAGTCTTTGGACTTTGCAGATAATCAGAGCAAAAAGTCCAGAGATGTTACCATGTTTGAATGCTCAATGTAGGTTTTTCATGTTGTATACAGCTTCTAAAATGTAATGCAGTTACTTAACCCCTTCTAAAGCAAAACCCTATTATGCTGACTACCTGGTGTACTAGTGAGTGTTCTGTTCATTCACAATTAACTCCTGAAGGAATGGGAAAAACCTTTGGTGAGCTGCCAGTATGTGAATATCAGTCGTCTAATGCTCCAATGGGTATCTGATCATTGAATGAGTGGTTAAGAATAAGAATCAGCTCAAAAGGGGAGAACACATTCAAATCAATTTTAGAAGAGGGAGATACTATTGTCTGATAACTTGTCTAAATTAAATTCTTTCAAAGGTAAAGTGCTCTAGTGAGAACTCAATAGAATTGCTAAAATGACTATACATGTATACATTAGTCTGAAAACTAATCTCACTGTAGCAGATCTCTGCTCTGCAGTCTGTATACAAGGAAGTCTGTTTTTCTTCACTGAGTTAAGGATGTCAACATTTTAAACTTTGCTAGTGTCCTCCTCAAATATATGGGAACTCTGGTCCCCTCCCAAGGCAAGTGCAGTACCTCGGAGATGTTTAGGCATTTGGATGCTTTTAAACGTTTGTTTTAATAAAGTAGTTTGTAATGATCTCATAATTATGAATCTCTATCGCTGCTGGAGTTTGAAGATGCCAATATTGAAACAGTTTTTAATGGTTCTTAATTAGTTCTTTCTCCTATGTTTTTCTTACAATAGGATTGGTGAAGCTGGGAGTCCACTGTGTAACATGTCAAAAGGTCGCAATAAAGATTGTCAACAGGGAGAAGCTCAGTGAGTCGGTGCTAATGAAGGTAATGGCCCAATGGGAAGGTTTCAATAACATTTTCCACTTTAAGGCTACTCCTTAAAAAAAAATTAATTTAATTCATTATATTAAACAACTAATGGTCGTAACCCATAATGTATCTGCATATGAATCCATAATTATTGCAGAGATACTATGGAACCAAATACAGTATTAATCTTGTTGCTGGAAAATATACCATTAAATTGTACCTGGTGGGTACAATGCAATAAACAGAATTTGATTATGAAGTGTTTTGGAGTTTTGCTGATGCTACGTTTCGTGTCCAGTGCCCCAGGTTTACTATTCACGCATGGCTTTCTGCACAGTATACTACACAGTATATTGGGAAATTTACACAGGGCAAAATATTTGCAGAAGAGAGCCTGGGGAAATTCACATTGTTTAGTCTTCACACCTAGCATGTGCGTGCTGGTGGAATTATTGACAGGAGAAAGCATGCAAGAGATTTCTTTTCATGATAAATGGGCTGTCACAAAATTTGTGAAATTAAAACCCAGGTGAAAACAGTTCAGTTTGTGGTGGATAGTTGTGAGGGTGCTCGAAGGAGCTAATTAAACCAAGGGAGTTGAGATAACACCGTAAACACATAAACAGTTTTGGCTGTCAGCTGAACCTTGGATATTGAAAATCTGCTTTATACCACTTCCCCCAGTGTTATGCATAGCATGAGGACATTATCAGTGCTTGCTGTTGTTCCATTCTCACTGCCAATGAACTTCGTATCCATTGTTCTTTCGTGAGTTTCTCTCTTTGTGATTCTCAGCTGGAAGGAAAGGCAAGGAGGCGTACACTTTAGAAGATGTGCCACAGTAATAACTTAGCACTGAAGGGACCACTTAAAGTTCAAATGAACTTTACTCAGACTTTAGCAGAATTGTGGGATAGATTAACGTAGGCTGCAGTAACAAGGAAGGTCTAATTGGTTCAGATCAATTTTGATCTGAGTAAGCCTAGTCATGTAGTTGATGCTACAGTATGAGCCCCTTCCACTCATTAAGCCAGAGAAACGTACAGCACAGAAGGAGGTCACTCAGCCTATCACACCTGTGATGGTGCTAGTTCTTCAGCTGGAGCTATCTACTCTAATCCCATTTTCTGCCTCTTTCCCCAGGGGGCATTTCAAAGCTTTGTGCTCTAATAGCATACATTCTTGGCCTGTTGTCAGTACAATCACACGTACAAGCATTTTTGGTCAACTAATTGCCAATTCACTACCTATTTTATCCAGTTGAAGATCTGTGCCTTTGTGTCAGCTTTAGATAATAACAGTTACTTAATTTTAAATGACTACATTGAAGTCTGAAATAGTTTTTACAATCAACATTAACAAATATACGGCTAATTATATTCTTAGGTTGTGTGGTTTGGAAGTGCTGTGTAGGATCATGCTGCTTCATATTCTTCTGAGTAAGACAATAATTTTCGATGAATGGGCATTGAAAGCTATGTTTTCTTCTTGCTGAGCTCAATTTTAATTCACATTCCTCCTGGTCCTAAATGTTCATTTAAATAAATTGATTAAATGCGAATTGACAGAAAAAGCCCAGGCACATGAATACAGAATTGATCCTACAAGTTATGGGAACTCCATAACTCAATAACCAGAAGTGAATGAGGGGGCTAAATTCCAAATCTAATTATCTGCTGTTAAAATCTTTTTGGGAGAATTGCCCCCCACCAAATATCTAAGTGTCAAGTTCGCATGAAAACTGGAGTAAATCAAGCTGTTTTTTTCAGTGAGATTTTAAAAATGAATCTCCCACACTCTGTGCACTGCTGAGTGCCTCAGCATGTAAACCACATGAAAAAATCAGGGGGCGGGCCTATTCCCACTGGAGAAGCCGGCAGCATAGCACTGAACAGGCCACTGTGCGTACAGCAAACTGTCATAGTGGAGATTGGAGCGTGCGCAGTGGTCCCTGTCTGCCGGCCTCCCTGTCGCTGGCCAGCCCTGTGACCCCTGCATCGCCAGCCTCCTGTCCCCGCAAGTGGGGAGCTATAGTAATCCCACTGGACTGAACCACTCGAGGCGGTGGGTGGGGGAGATGCTAGCGGAGACTTCAGTCCCGGGCATTAAAATGAAGGGCTGCATATGTAATGCAGACCCCATGCCTATTTCTGGTGCGGAGCAGATAATGCCCAAAATCTGGCGATGGGAGATGCTTAGAGGCTATGGCACCCAATGCGGATTGTGCTAATCCAGCCCCACTTAAATCTTCCAGCCTGCTGCGCTAAAAAATCAGTGCAGCGGGATGGGAGAATCGCTCCCTTGGTTTGTACCCATTTTTGGGTTCTTATACACATATATTGCAACCAACATAAAAGGAATTCCCAAAGTCTTGTATGGGCATATAAATAGTAAAAGGATGGTAAATGAGTAGTAGGGCCGATTAGGGACCAAAAAAGGAATTTACACATGGAGACAGGGTGCATGGCTGAGGTGTTAAATGAATACCTTGTATCTTAACCAAGGAGGGAAATGCTACCCAGGCCATAGTGCTAGAAGAGGAAATTCTGTCACTAGAAGGGTTCAAAATTGATGAAGATCAGGTATTTGATAAACTGTCAGTACTTGAAGTTGAGAAGAAGGCACTGGGACCGGATAAGATGCATCCAAGGATATTGAAGGAAGTGAGAGGGGAAATTGCAGGGGCACTGGCCATAATCTTTCAGCCTTCCTTTGAGCCAGGAGAGGTGCCAAAGGATTGGAGGATTACAAACACTACACCCTTGTAAGGATAAGCACAATATTACAGAGCAGTAGGTTTAACTTTGGTGGTGGGGAAGCTTCTAGAAACAACTGTTCAGGATAGAATTAGTAGTCACATGGAAAAATATAAGTTTATTAGGAAACGGCAGCATGGTTTTGTAAAGGGGAAATCATGTTTAACTAACTTGCTGGAGTTTTCTAAAGCGGTAATAGAAAGGGTCAGTGAGGGCAATGCTGTTGATGTGGTATACATGGACTTCCAAAAAGCATTTGATACAGGGCACACAACAGACCTGTGAGAAAGGTTATAGCTCATGGAATAAAAGGGCCAGTAGCAATGTGGATACAAAATTACCTGAATGTTGGCCAGTTTACTCCGGGCAAGAGGAAGGTATGTAGTGGAATTCCCCAAGGGTCAGTATTGAACACTTGCCCCTGATGTCTATTAATGATCCGGATTTGGTGAGCAGGGGACAATTGCAAAGTTTATGGAAGATATGAAACTTGGAAGTTGATAAACTGTGAGGACAGCATAGAACTTCAAAAGGAACTTCAGCTTTGACGAAGGGTCATCTGGACTCAAAACGTTGGCGCTATTCTCTCTCCACGATGCTGTCAGCGCAACTGAGATTTTCCAGCATTTTTCTGTTTTTGTTTCAAAAGGACGTAGGCGAGTGGGTGGAGTGGGCAGATAGCTGGCAGATCAATTTCATAGCTAGTGGAGAAGTGTAAGATGATGCATTTTGGTAGGAAGTACATGGAGAGACGAGATAAAATAAAGGGTAAAATTCTTAAAGGGTGCAGAAGCAGTGGGACCTGGGTGTATATGTGCATTGATCATTGAAGGTGGCAGGACAGGTAGAGATAACAGTTAATAAAGCATATAGTGTTCTCATCTTTATTAATAGGGACAAGGAAGTTATGCTGAATTTATGCAACAAACTAGTTAGATCTAAGCTGGAGTGTTGTGTACAGTTTTGGGCGCCACACTATAGGAAGGATATGAACGCATTGGAGAGATTGCAGAAGAGGTTTACAAGGATGGTTCCAGGGAAGAAAAACTTTAATTATGAGGATAGATTGAAGAAATTGGCACTGTTCTTCTTGGAGAGAAGAAGACAAAGAAGAGGAGATCTCAAAATCATGAGGAGTTGGGCAGATGGATAGGGAGAAACTGTTTCCTGCTTGTAAAAGGATTGAGTCCAAGAGGGCACAGATTTAAAACAAAAGAAGCAAATGTGACGTGAGAAAAAGCTTTTTCACACAATGAGTGGTTTGGGCCCCCTCCTTGCTTCCGAAACATTTCTTCTTTGTCCGTTGGAAAAGAGCTATATGTCTGTCTGGGGATGGGTGCAGTCCTCTTCTGGGTCAGTCTATTAAAGTTTTAGGTAGGTAGACGTCAGAGAAAATAAATGTGGTGATTACTGCCTGGAATCTGAAATACAGTGTAAATATGGCCCAACAAAAACAACTGAGTAGAGTTTCTCCGCATTGCAAAGGCAAAGAACATGGCAAAGAACGTGTACTATTCCTGGTTAAAGTGGAATCTCTCCAGCTTAATGATTGTACCTCAACAAGAGTTAATTCCGTTTCAGTTAATAATGAAAAAAAGAAAAAAGTGCCATTCAATAAAAGAATAACTGGACCCTATTGTAGTAGCTATTTAAATGTATACACATCCCATAACATTTTACTTCACAGTTGATTCACTTTGGTGTTTGATGAGATGCATGGTTAAAGAGCAGCATGCAGCAGATTAAGAAGAACTATACAAAGGTGTGTGTGTGTGTGTGTGTAGTTGATCCTCGATTACTTATTATTGTAAATTGACGACTGTGAACCAGTGGAGAAGTAATTTAATAATCTAATTTTGATAACTTCCCCTCCCCAGTGCAATGTGCCTCTAATTCTGTGCAAATTCCACTGGTTTAATGCGACAGGCATGTAATTAAATTTTCATGTCACGATTAGTTAAAGTGATTGTGATGTTTCCAGTATGCAGCTGGCTATGACTTGTGAGAAGGGAGTTATCAATTTCATGGCACTGCCCATCAAAATGCTGCCTTCCTACTGAACATTATACGAACAGCCTGCCCTGCGTCAGATTATCTTTGCACACACTCCTATTATGTTGAATTACTAACCAATCAAGATCTGAATGACAATGCCAGGCACTCCAACAACCAACTGCGTGTTAACCAGTCAATCCCATTGTTTGACTCTTGCTGGCACAGTGAACACTTTTTCATTTCTTGGTTACGTGTTATCTGTGTAGTGTTTGAGGCAGTGTAGTATCTGTAGAATCCTGCAATATTCTCAGGCAGTGTAGTCCAAAGAGAAATATGTAAATTTTATGCTGAGTACCTACAGTTCCAGATTTCTCATACTGCTGTCGTCAGCAGGAAAGTGAAAAGTCAACATTCTATCACAGCATTTGCACATTTAGAGCCATAACTTTGATCGGGCAATTTCTTGTGCTCAGCAAAAAATGTGAAGTTTCCTTGGAATATAATGTCTGACAAGATATTAGAATATGCACATTTATCCTTTCCTTTTGAAACTTGGAATCGGTATGAACTTGGCTCGATGTTTACATGTTGCTATAAGCACTGGATCCTGAATGCACAACTGAGCAGGAGCTTTCATAGGAACTCGGAGCAGGAGTAGACAATTGAGCCCTTCGAGCCTGCTCCGCCATTCAATCAGATCATGGCTGATCTCTCCCTGGTCTCAAACCCACCTTCTTACCTGTTCCCCATATCCTTTTAACCTCTTTTTAAAATCATAAATATATCTGGCTCCTTCTTGAAACCATTTCAATAGTAGCTTTCAAAAGGGAAGGGGATAAATTAAAAGAAAGTCAGGGGAGTGAGACCAACTGGATCACTCTTTGAAAGAACTGGCACCTGTCCTGATGGGCCAAATAGCTGCATTGTGTTGTGCTATTCCATGAAATACTCAAAGGAGTGTTGGAGAGCAAGAATTGACTTCAAAGCAATTCACATATGTAACCCTGCACGAAGGATGATGTGGAAATAAAACTTACTGATGCCAATCCTGCAGCTGCCAGTTTGAACAGTGGCCCTTGTGCTAAAGAATCTAACAGGGATGTCATAGAATCATAGGGCCCTATTTTACCAAACATTCACGCCCGTTTTTGGGCGCGAAATTGCGGTAAAGTCGGGCGTCGGGCCTTTAACATGATCTGCACCCGAATCCAAGCAGATTGCGGCTTTACCGACACCCGATTCAGGCACAGGTCCAGTCCGCGCCCGAATCGGGCGGCCCGACGTTTTAAATGCATTAGCATGCATTTAAATCGACTTAATGAACCGCGCGCCCAACTCTACCGCCAAATCTCACTTTACCGTCTTCTGGTCCGTTCCGGATCCGCGCTGTAAGCAACCTGCCGAATAAAAATCTGAAGCGGATTTCTATTCTGCAGGGGAACCTCCGAAGCCCTCTCTGCCCTTGTGAAGTCACCATCATCCTCGACCATCCTTCGCAGACCTCCCCGCTAACCACCCTGGCAGACCCCACCCCCCCCGGATCGGACCCCCCTGGGAGGCAGGCCCCCCCCCGCCCCCCGGCAGACCTCCCCCCCGCCCCCGGGATCGGACCCCCCTGGGAGGCAGGCCCCCCTCGGCAGAGCACACCCCCAACCTACCTCGATCACTGGTCTCCCTCCACTATCCTTCCGACCTGCAGTCCTTCGAGAGCCTGCAGCACCTTCCTGGCCTTCCGCTGGCGTCCGCCGGAGGTGGGGGTGGGCTCAGATGGATCTCTGGTTGCGGGGGGAGGATGGACTTGGGAGAATCTTGCAAACTGAAAATAATGTAGCATCTTCTTTGTGCTGCCTAATTATCTATGGGAAAAGTAATTAAACTACAGTGTCCTAGTGAGCAATTAGTGACCTGTATAATACATTTGTGATCTGTAACTGGATTGTTGATGTCCCTGTAGCCATGAGCCAGCTTGGAAGAATTGTCCCCGTGGTGGAACTTGGTTGGAAATAAGATTCAAGGAGATTACTAAATCTGGGAAATCAACCATAGTGAAAAGAAGTTTGTATTGGCAACTCTTCTCTCACATTCCATGGCAGATGTTAAGAATGAGATTTGCATGGGCAACGTTGGGTGCAGCTAATCTGCCTCTGGAGCATCCTTGGATCCTTTCTTTCATCTTGTTTTCATCTGAACATTGCACAGAATTAGAGGAATTCCTTTTGGAGGATAATGTCAAAATTATAATCGCAGGAACTAAAAACCTGACAGTCAAAAATTTGGGAAAATATTTCAAAATATATATCCCCCCATCCACAGACATCCCAGCCTCCATCCCCATAACCCCATGAACCTACTCTAGCTAGTCCCCCTGAACCAAGGGGCAATTTAGCATGGCCAATCCAACTAACCCGCACATCTTTGGACGGTGGGAGGAAACCGGAGCACCCGGAGGAAACCCATGCAGACACGGGGAGAATGTGCAAACTCCACACAGACAGTGACCCAAGCCAGGAATCGAACCCGTGTTCCTGGCACTGTGAGGCAGCAGTGCTAACCACTGTGCCACCGTGCCTTCCCATCACTGCAACATGAGAGGATCTCTGCTGCTGTACTTAAAGGAGAAGACGAGTCTGGTTTTGGATGATTTATCAATCTACTTTCTCAATCAGGAAATACCAAGGCCATTGGCATCGCCAGCTTGGGGCATAGAAATATAGAAGATAGGAAGAGGCGGGAGGCCATTTGGCCCTTCGAGCCTGCTCTGCCATTCATCACGATCATGGCTGATCATCCAACTCAGTAGCCTAATCTTGCTTTCTCCCCATAACCTTTGATCACATCTGCTCTAAGTGCTATATCTAGCTGCCTCAGGTGATGGGTCGACTATCGCCTTCCATCAATGATCCTGAGGAGGGGTGGGGTGGCAGGATTCAATGATTGGGATTCATGGTCTGCTGCATGTAAGGACAGCAGGCAAGAAAATGGTCAGCCGCAGCCCTGGGAAAGAAGGAAAGGCAAAGTTGTGGGGCAGAGGTAGGAGTAGATCCCATTTTCCAGCCTCTTTAGGAAGTATCCCAGCTGATTTAGGCAGTGAGATGACATTCAAGTAGGCTATGTCTAAACCACTCATCAAGTATGTATCTTGCCCATCTTCCTAAGCAGAATTGTCTAGATTTAACCTTCAACTGTTTTGTTCAGCCCAATCACATATCTTTTGTTCATGTTGATTCTCTTGTTATCTGCAGTCCTAGTTTGAGAACTGCAAAAATGCTGCCCCATTTCCGTTATCCCACACACATTTATAGACAAAATCCACCCCAAATCAACTTGTTTTAATTCTTCTCGCAGTTGTTTGAATGGAGCTCTTTTCTAGGTGTTTTGAAAAATGTGATAATTACTTAATCGATAGAAACTTAACTGGACCAACTCTATAATGCTGTGTTAACAGGCTTGGAATTCTGAGGAGAGTAACTCACTTCCTTATTCCCCGTCCGCAAGTTATAGGTCTGGAGGGTGATGGAATGCTCTCCACTTGCCTGGATGAGTGCAGCTCCAACAACACTCAAGAACCTCAGCATCACCCAAGACAAAGCAGCCTGCTTTGGTACCCCATCCACCAATTTAAGCATTCACTCCCTCTACCACCAGCACACAGTGGCAAAAATGTGCACTGGACGTAAGATGCAATGCAGTAAATTGTATTTGAAAGCTGAGCTGACTTCTCAATCTGCAGTGTAAGCCAATGGCAAACTTAGATCCTTTCGCATTAGAGATTTTAACCAGAGTATATGTTTCTGCAGTTTATCCCGTCCCTCAACTTTATGTACCTTGTGGTTGTCCCTGAGATATACAGCTATACCGCTCCCCCCCACCCCCATCCTCCCACCCCCCACTCCATCTTTTTTTCTGCTCCTTCTTGCCTTTCTGAACACCCTGTATTTTAGGACATTAAGTTAATTTCAATCGTTTAGATGCAGCCCATTTTCTGATCATTCACTTTAGTTCTGATCAGTGCGATACTCTGCCTTAATGGTGCAGTGTTTCATCTGTCTGTACCTTGGGGAAATTTTACCCTTTACCCTGCAATTAACTAAACCAGATTGATTTGGTGCTCTAAGCCAGAGTAATGTGTCCTGTCCCACTAGAAAATAGAATGTAGGAGTAACTGTGATGAGAAAATGAGGATGTGTATAATTAAAACTTGAAAACATTCAGCTTTGACCAGTGGCATATGAAACACACTGATTTCAGTGTAATAATCGCTTAGGGTGTCTTTCTAAGAATAACACTGTAACCAGATTACCTTGGGTACGTATCCTAGCAAGACGTTGAGTGTACAAGCTGAACACATTCTGTGGTTTTTATTAATCACAATGCTGGTTATGAGACAGTCATCTAATTATTGTAGTTTTATCCCAAAACTAATCATACACTCGTGGTCTTGCCAGATGTTATCAGCTTGATAGCAATATAAACACATCATTTCTCCTTCAGGATTACCAAGCTCCTTTGGAGGCTGGACAGTGGGCCGCACACAATGTTATAGTCCACAGCATCGTTACAGATTGAAAAGGTACACAACACAATCATTGCTAATCTTGCAATGTGTGTAATTTAAAATGAAAAGCCTCTTCGAGTCCAGCTGTAGGTACGTGCACGCAGTCGGGAGTAACAACCCACATCCTTCTTTCAGTTAATAACTCAGTATTGCATTAAGGCTCCATCTATTTTGAAAGGTTGAATTAAGTCTGTCCCAAAGATGTCTGCTGTACCTTTTCTATGTTTAGATTTAAGTTTGAGAAATGCTGAATGTAGCCAGTGGGGGCGATTTTGAGCCCGCACTCTCCATCTGCAGGAATGGCGGTGGGGGCTCAAACTCCGGAGAGTGCGATTCACACCGAGTTCCGATCTTACCAGCCCTTTGCCGGTGAAGTGGTGTGAAACCCGCTGCGACTGCAGAAACCTCATTTGAATACATTAGCATATCATTAGCAAGCACTCTCCAGGTATTGAGACTGCACAGAAGCCTCAGCGGGCACCGGTGTGATGTCACGTCAGTGCCATTTACAACGGGTCTACAGAAGCGTGAACCTGGCACCTTCACCTCTGAGGGGGAGTTTTGGAGGTGAGGGCTCAGGCAGCCAGCACCCTCTGCGGTGTGCACTGCTCAGAGGTCACCGGAGAGGAGATAGCTTCAACTCAAGGCCGGCGGGGGTGGGGGTCCTAGAATTGGCTTTCTGGGGAGAGAGGTCGGGAGAGGCCATTTGCAGGCCTTCCCTACCGTTCATGTCAAAAGGCGTCCCTTGCTTTAAAGAGGTTGTGCAGGCTGGTATGCAGACAGCACTTTCTGTGTCCTCCTTCCTGGGTTCCTGTCCAAATCTCGGCTGAGGGAGTGCCCCTCCTTATTCGGGGCTGATAAGAGGGTGGCAGGGACATAGCACCACCATACTCACACTCCACAAAGCGCGTTGGTTCCCCCAAGCTTGGTGGCAGGAACAGACAGGGTGGAGGCTGTGTGGATGGATTGGGCTCAGCAGAGCCCTGGGCTCCGGATCCCTCCTAATAGTGATTTTTATTTGCATTGCTCAACACACTACATCTCGTGAGTACTCATATGAGAATATGGTTGTAAACCTTTAAGATGCAGTTGTTTTTATGATGTGGCAGTGTTTTGAGAAATGCCCTATCATTCCTTTCACTCTATAGTTTGGAAGAAATTAGCTTGTGTGTGTGTGTTATTTGTATTAGTTTGCTACTTTCCTGCGCCACCAGCTCCCATGCATCATTTGCTACAGTCTGCTAGTCAGAACCCCATTAGTAGAAGCAGCCTGTGTCTTAACAAGCTTCAGCAACCTTTCATTGGTGCTGCGTGTCTCGCTTGTAGTTACCTGTGTCAATATCCACAGGCACGTGCAAAATAACTGATGAAGAGATCGCTAGACACAGCACTTCTGGTCATTAGCAGATTATGAATAGCTCGGCATTCAAGCTGTGACAGTGTGTCACGTATGATGCCTGACCTGGAGAGTGTAACTGATCGTGCCTATCTATAACCACCAAGAGATGAAGACAAATGATTAACTCTCTGGGTAAGGTCACAAAGCAGTTCAAAGGTTGCGAGTACCATGGACAGATAAAACATGCTGTTGCAGCATATAAGTACTGTGGCTACAAGAACAGAGCAGAGGCTGGCAATTCCGAGGCGGGTAACTCACGTTTTGACTCCCCTAAGCCTGTCCAGCATCTGTAAAGCACATTAAGTCTGGAGAGTGAAGGAATATTCCACACTTAGCTAGGTGAGTGCGGCGTCAACAACACTCATGAAACTTGACACCATTCAAGAACAAAGCAGACCGCTTGATCTGCATTCCATCCACCAACTTAAAAATTCATTCCCTCCATCACTGATGCACAATGGCAGCAGTGTGTATTATGTACAAGATGCAATGCAGCAATTAACAAGGCTTCTTCAACAGCACCTTCCAAACCTGCAATCTCTGCCACCAAGGACAAGGGTAGCAGATGCTTGAGAACACTACCATATGCGAGTTCCCTTCCAAGCCACACACCATTCTGTCCTGCAACAATTTCATCATTTCTTCACTGTCGCTGGGTCAAAATCCTGGAATTCCCTCCCTATCAGCACTGCGGGTGTCCCTGCACCAGATGTATGGTGACACTTTAAGAAGGTGATAAGAATAAGAATAAGAGGTGGGAGCAGAAGTTGGTCATTCTGCCCATTGAGTCTGCTCTGCCATTCAATGAGATCATGACTGATCTGATATGATCCTCAATTCCACCTTCCCGCCTTATCCCCATAACCCTTGATTCCCTTACTGTTTAAAAATCTGTCTATCTCACCCTTGAACATACTCAATAAACTAGACTCTAGAGCCCTCTGTGGCAAAGTGAAGAAATTCCTCCTCATCTCTGTCTTAAATGGCTGGCTCCTCACTCTGAGATTATGCCCCTTGATTCTAGACTCTCTCCCAAGGGGAAACAACCTCACAGCATCTACCTTGGCCCCTGAGAACCCTGTATGTCTCAATAAAGCCCTTTCTCATCCAATGAGCCCAGGCCCAAGCTACGCAATCTCTCCTCATAAGAAAATCCCTCCATACCCAGGACCAACCGAGTAAACCTTCTCTGGACTGCCTCCAATGCCAGTATATCTTTCCTTAGATAAGGGGACCAAGGGCGGCACAGTGCACAGTGGTTAACACTGCTGCCTCATAGCGCGAGGGACCCAGGTTTGATTCCTGGCTTGGATCACTGTCTGTGTGGAGTCTGCACATTCTCCCCATGTCTGCATGGGGTTCCTCTGGGTGCTCCGGTTTCTTCCGACAGTCCGAAAGACGTGCTGGTTAGTACTAAATTCTCCCTCAGCGTATCCGAACAGGCGCCGGAGTGCGGCAACGAGGGAATTTTCACAGTAACTTCATTGCAGTGTTAATGTAAGCCTACGTGTGACACTAATAAATAAAAAAAACTGTTCACAGTATTTTAGGTGTGCTTTTACGAGTGCCTTTAGTTTTAGCAAGATATCCCTATTTTTATGTTCCATTCCCTTTGAAATAAAGGCCAACATTCCATTTGCCTTCCCCATTACCTGCTAAATTTGCATGCCAGTGTTTTGTGACTTAGGCACACCACCTTCCCAAGGGCAATTGGGGATGGGCAACCAACGCTGGTCTAGCCAGCGACACCACATGCCATGAAAGAAGTTTTTTTTTAAAAAAAGCTGGGCTCCATAACATACAAAGAATAGTTTTTGTCTTGATGTAGAGATGTCAATTACTGTCACTTGCAGCTGCGGCCTCTGGACTCACTCTGACAAACACTGAAACCTTCCTTATAATAACCGTGTGTTTCACTTTGGAGAACAAAGAGAAAACAGAAGACCTTGGACCTCTCTTGAGTAAGGCTTTGGATGATGAAAATAGATCAGGCCATAGGCTGCTATTTTTAGCCTTAATCTGTGCCATTTCATACAGAACTCATCAGCCCTGCATTGATCTGGGGCCTTGGAGCTCTGCACACTTTGACTCACCTCGTAAATGAAGTGTACCGGATGTAGGCAAAAAATTAACATTCTCTAACACAAACTAGCGCAGTCCAAATTAATCTTCCTTCAACCTGGCAGAAAACCGGGTGCAGTCACGTGAGGAAAGTGTTCCTAATGTTCGTGTTACACAAAACATTCCAAATAATTGTGTAGTTTTTATTATTTCCTTTTGTTTTTAAAGCTAGATATATTTAAATTGCCATGCAAAACTAAAAAAAAAGAGATGGCATTGGAAAATCTAAGACGTAGACACTACCTATAATTGAAAGGTCTTGCCAGAAACGTTATAGGAATCACGTTTCAAAATCTGCAAATGTTTGCAACTGGCTGCAGCTTTATCGGCTGTGAAGTCTGATGTGAGAAAAAGTCAGAATCCTCAGGGAACCAGGAATCTTTTAACAAGGAAATGCAGCAAAGGGATCGCAATCTTTAAGTTATTTAAGTGGTGGAAGGAATATTATTTTTTTCTTTTGTGTGCTTGACACAATACATGAAAGCATTGCCATGCTATTTTATAAATTTCTGAACTGGCCCTCGGGCTGCCTATTTGGATCTTTTGCTCCTGGGCTTTAACCTGAAGGTCTTGCTAATTAGTAAGTAATAAGAGTGCATGTTGTTCCAAAGTGATTTATTTTTCTTTGTTGACTATGGTAATCAAACATTGTTTATTTCCTTTCCAAATTTTCTCCCATGCACCCTCCCCCCCCTTTATGAACACATTAGAGACACATGTACCAGCAACTGTGCCATAGCTTGCTTAAGTTTAGACCAGTGGTCCCAAAGATATTTTCACTTGACATCCCATCTCCGTGTTCTTTCTATTGGATGCGACTAGATGATGATCAGGAGTGGATAGCCAGTGCTGACTTTCTAATTAGCTCAGTATCCTCGGGGTCAATTTGTATACCAACTGCAATCTCTGCTACCAAGAAGGACAAGGGTAGTAGATGCTTGAGAACACTATCATATGCAAGTTCCCCTCCAAGCCACACACCATTCTTCCCTGCAATAATATCGTCATTCCTTCACTGTCGCTGGGTCAAAATCCTGGAATTCCTTTTCTAACAACACTGTGGGTGTACCTGCACCAGATGTGTGCTGGCACTTTAAGAAGGTGACCATATGATATGGGAGCAGAAGTAGGCCATTCGGCCCATTGAGTCTGCTCTGCCATTCACTGAGATCGTGACTGATCTGATTTAATCCTCAATTCTATCTTCCCACCTTATCCCCATAACACTTGATTCCCTTATTGATTAAAAATCTGTCTATCTCAGCCTTGAACATACTTAATGACCCAGCCTCTACAGCCCTCTGTGACAAAGTGAAGAAATTCCTCCTCATCTCTGTCTTAAATTAGGATGGTAGAATGAATATTTCACTGAAATGTTATGTCTGCTAATGAAAAAGATCAGTGCTGAAAACCTCCGACCTCATTTTCTCATGCCAACTTCTCCATTCTTGTTGGTAGTGGGATGGGTACAGATGAGATTGGAGAATCCTGCCCCAGGGCTTTGATTTTAACTCCAGAAAGATTTTGGACCTTTAGGCAGGAATTAGATCTGGACCATTTTAATTCCTGGTCCTCTCCATCGTGCTGACCATCAACTTCCCACCTCCAGTGGCTGGTCTCCAGGAACCATGCATAGCTGACACTCGGGTAAACCTGAGGAATGGGATTGTAGGAGGGAAGGAGCTGGAGAAGGATGAAGTCCGGAGTACAGGAGGTCAAAATATTTATAGGGAAGCAGTGGCGCAGTGGTATTGTCACTGGGCTAGTAATTCAGAGACCCAGACCAAGTACGGTGGAACAGTAGTTAGCACAGCTGCCTCACAGCCAAATGGGAAACCTAATCAAAATATAAAATTATTCTTTGGTTTGTTTTCCCTTGTGATGACAGTGTTTCAACATCATGGGGCCTCACGGAAGCACAGTGGTTAGCACTGCTGCCTCACAGCGCCAGGGACCCAGGTTCGATTCCCGGCTTGGGTCACTGTCTGTGTGGAGTTTGCAAGTTCTCCCTGTGTCTGCGTGGGTTTCCTCCGGGTACTCTGGTTTCCTCACACAGTCCGAAAGACGTGCTGGTTAGGTGCATTGGTCATGCTAAATTCTTCCTCAGTGTACCTGAACAGGTGCCGAAGTGTGGCAACGAGGGGGTTTTCACAGTAACTTCACTGCAGTGTTAATGTAAGCCTACTTGTGACACTAATAAATAAACTTTTTTAAAAAGTCTGGGGTCCAGGGTTCAAATCCCACCACAGCAGATAATTAAAATCTGGAATTAAAAGTCTTATGATGACCATGAAACCATTGTCGCAAAAACCCACTTGGTTCACTAATGTCCTTTAGGGAAAGAAATCTGCCGTTCTTACCTGGTCTGGCCTACATGTGACTCCAGACCCACAGCAATGTGGTTGATTCTCAAATGTTCTCTGGAATGGAGAGCAGTTAGGGCCAGACAATAAATGCTGGGTCAGCCAGCAGTGCTCACATTGTGTAAAACTGAATTTAAAAAAGAAATTTTTGTGTCGCCTGCTTCTCCGAGACCCACAAAGAGAAATTTGAAAAAGAACATACCTGTATGGGCCTTTCCATCTTCCTGACAAGTCCAGGCTCTTTGCTAAAATTGCAGTCAAGGCCCCTGGACATCATGTGTTCTACAAAGCAAAAGAGAGATCTACTCTCTCTCCAGGCAATGACTTTGATTTATAAATTCACCTCTGGCGGTGATTAGCAGTAATGATGGGCACGTATCAAAGAAAATCACCCGTTGAATAAACCTGTTAAATCTATCCAGTGTTATGGAGATTGCTGCGATGCTTTGATGTCACTGCTAAATGAAATGAGCGTTTCTGTGTTGCCAATCTGATACTTCAATCCTGAAAATAGGATTGGTGAAGCAGTGGACGTGTCTCTGCTTACAGTTTGTGACACTTTCCTCTTTAATCCTTCTCTTGCCCATGATATGAGTTTCTGTCCATGTTTAAGCTACTGTTTCACACTTGGGTGAACAACAAATATTGGATCCTTGTGCTAAAGGTATCTGTGTTTAGATGTGTCTAAGCAAAATGGGTAGCTATCAGCTAAAGGCATGCTTTAACTTTGAGTTGAGTTGCCAATTTATTAAAGTTTTGATGCTTTAAAGTCAGTTCAGGGGATTTGATTTCAATAATGAAGTGCTTGGCAAATCCTCATTTGAAAAGGAAGTGGTGTGTGGCACCCCATTTTTGATGCATTGATATCAAATAATGTGAAGCCAACTATTACAGATGCAGTCGACAAAGTTGCATTCACTTGCAGCACCCTCTTAAGCAGTTCACATGATGACAAGTTCAATAGCAGATCAGCTAAAGCTGACATTGTCTTTGGCAACATATGAAGTGTCTGGGAGTAAAGAGGAAACAGTCTCAGTAAAATCAAAGGATCTCTACAGTGCAGAAGGAGACCATTCGGCCCATTGAGTCTGCACCATCTCTCCGACAGAGCATCTTATCCATGCCCACCCCCTGCCCTATCCCCCTAATCCTTCCTCATTTACCCCACTAATCCCCCTAACCTAAGCACCTTCCGACACTAAGGAGCAATTTAGCATAGCCAATGCACCTAACCTGCACATCTTTGGACTGTGTGACAAAACCGGAGCACCCAGAGGAAACCCACGCAGACACTGAGAGAACACACAGACTCCACACAGACAGTGACCCAAAGCTGGAATTGAACCCGGGACCTGACGCTGTGAGGCAGAAGTGCTAACAACTGTGCCACCGTGCCACCCTAACCACTGTGCCAATGTGAAGGTATACAGTCTTTCTCACATTCTCTTCGATGTATGTGAGACATGAACAGTTTAGTTCAGGCACGCAAACAAGCTACACGACTTTCACATGACCTACTTGCAGACAGTATTCAAGATCAACGGCAAGATATGGTTCCTAATATTGACCGGCAGGAAGGAAGTTTCCCTTGGCTGGGGGTGGGTGGAGTGGTCTAGAACCAGGGGACATTATCTCAGAATAAGGGATAGACCATTTAGGACTGAGAAGAAGGGGGATTTCTTCACTCAGAGGGTGGTGAATCTTTGGAATTCTCTACCCCACAGGGCTCAGTCACTGACCAGAATTTTCCTGCCATTCTCGATGGCAGGATCTTCTGGTCCAGGCGATGGCGAACCCTTTAGTGGCGTTGGAGCTGTATAGAATAGGAAACCCTGTTGTCAGTGGCGGGATCAGAAGATCTCCAACACGAAAAATGCGACAGGGAGTGTGGAAAATCCCACCCATCGAGTATGTTAAAGACAGAGCTGGATAGATTTCTAAATATTAAAGATATCCAGAGATATGGGCATGCTCCAGATAACTGGCATTGAGGTAGAAGATCAGCCATGATCTAATAGAATGGCAGAGCAGGCTGAAGGAACCAAATGGCCTACTTCTGCTTCTAATCCCTTTGTTCCTGGCCTCACTAATGCTCTGTATGTCCACTTGTCTCCACAAAGGTGAACTGAGTAGATGACTGACTGCATGTGAGCATGTCAGACGTATGTTACTGTACCATATTATGCTGCCGAATAGCATGTTGCTTTTACATTGTGCTTCATGTTATTTATTAATATCTCTGTCAATGCTGATACTCGTCACGCTTGTCGAAGCTTGTCTCTCCTCTGGCTCTCTTCATGTAGAATAACCTGAACAAAATGCTTTTACAAGGACCAGAGTACAATGCTGGGTCAGAAAGAGCTATTCTGAGAAATTAGTGATGGTATTTAATGGGGAAAAAACAAGTAGTTTTTATTGATTTTATTCTTTCACAGGGTGTGGACATCAATGGATTCACCAGCATTTATTGTCCATCCATAATTGTCCCAGAGTAGGTCATGGTGAGGCACCTGCGTGAACCTTTGCAATTCACAATGCAGTTAGTAAGGGAGTTCCAGGATTCAGACCAAGCAACAGTGAAGGAACAGCGCGATAGTTCCAAGTCAGGATGGTGTGCGACTTGGAGGGGAACTTGCAGGTGATTGTGTTCCCAAACCATAGAACGATAAAAAAGTTAAGATGCAGAAAGTGGCGATTCAGCCCATTGAGTCTGCGCCAGCCAAAAGAAGAGATAATAGAAACGAACCACTCATTTTAATCCCATGGGCAGTACGGTGGCACAGTGGTTAGCACAGCTGACTCACAGCGCCAGGGACCGGGTTCGATTCTCGGCTTAGGTCACTGTGTGGAGTCTGCATATTATCCCTGTGTCTGCGTGGGTTTCCTCTGGGTGCTCTGGGTGCTCTGGGTTTCCTCCCACAGTCCGAAAGACATGCTGGTTAGATGCATTGGCCGTGCTAAATTCTCCCTCAGTGTACCCGAACAGGTGCCGGAGTGTGGCAACTAGGGGATTTTCACAGTAACTTCATTGCAGTGTTAATGTAAGCCTACTTGTGACACTGATAAATAAACTTAAACATTTTCCAGCACCTGGTCCATAGCCTTGCAGGTTCCAGCACTCCAGATGCAGATCAGATACCTTTTAAATAATGAGTTCAGCTTTTTGGCCTCAAACACCAAATTAGGCAGTTAATTCCAGCAACGCACCATCCTCTGGGTGAAAAAGCTTTTCTTCATAACCCTTCTAATCCTTCTACCCATCACCTTAAATCTATGTCCCTGGTGATTGACTTCTCCGAGGGGAAACCTGTTTAGGCCCCTTATAATTTTTGTACTCTTCAGTTAGATCACCCCTTCACCTCCTCTTTTCTAAGGAAGACATACCTAGCCTATCCAAACATCTGCTGCCCTTGTCCTTCTCGGTGGTAGAGGTTATGGGTTTGGTTTGTCCCAGTGAAGCTAGATTTTTCCCTCCTTTAGCTGCCTATGAAGTAAAGATAGAACAAAAAATATGGAGCTTATCACAATTTCTTTTAAATGTGCGAACATTCCTTGATGATTGATATGAAGTTTGAAAATGTCTCTCCTTGGTAATCTTTTTGGTGGTACTACTTTTCAGAGTGTATGTTTATGGTTTCCATGGTGAATTAAACACGGTTATCATACATTGCTGCATGATGAGTAAATACCAATCGCAAGAATTAATTTTGGAATAAATTAACCCGAGCAGCCATGTTCCATATGAAATACCATTGCACAGCTGAGGCGAGCTGTCTGGTGAATTGTCAACGGTTTCATGCTAACCTGAACTCTCCTCTTAGTTGCGACAGTGCTTGCTGAGATATAAACTGTATTATGGTATGTGCACCAGGCCCAGCTGCATATCGGAGGGCACAGGTGCACTGTCATTGCGCATTCCAGATTTATCCAGTGGCATCAAGTGGAAGAGCAGCAAGTTTTACTTGAAGCAATCTGGATTCTGGGTATAGTGGATATCACCAGTCAGCCTTTCTTACAGCGGAATTCCCATTATAGTGCCACGTGCTGGTATTACTGGCAACATACACATGTGTAAGTGTGTATTTTAACATTGGAATTCCCATGGTAAATGCTTACACTGCACGGTCCAATGCAGGCTCAGAGTACATAGCCTTTGATAGATCCAAATTCCTGCACTTGGCCAGAGTCAGGAGCAGTTGTGCATGGGCTGGCGGCTGCAGTGTGAGCCAAGTGTACAAACACAACAGTTCCTGACACCTTTCCGGTCAGTTGCAGGGATTACAGTATTCATAGAATCATAGAATCCCTGCAGTGCAGAAGGAGGCCATTCAGTCCTTCAAGTCTGCGCTGACAATAATCCCACTCAGGCCTTATCCCCATTACCCCATGTATTTACCCTGCGAGTCCCCCTGACACTAAGGGGCAATTTATCATGGCCAATCCACCTAACATCATTAGACTTTGGGAGGAAACCGGAACACCTGGACGAAACCCCCACAGACATGAGGAGAATATGACCCAAGGCCGGCATTGAACCCAGATCCCTGGCACTGTGTGGCAGCAGTGCTAACCACTGTGCCATTGTGCCACCCCCTGGCATTGGAATGAAGCTGCGGGAGTTCTTCCACAAACCCCAAGAGGCCAACAGCGAACACAATGAGACAGCCAATGAACCGGAACAGCCAACAGAGAGATCCACAGTGCAGCAACTGAAGAGGAAAGAGTCGAATTGGACTCCTCCGGAAGTCCTCTGTCCTCGACTTGACATGTATGCCCAAGCCGTCAGGGGGTGCGTCAACACCAGATTCATCAGCCGCACTCACAAGACAGCCCCGAACATCACCCAAGTACAACGCAATGCCATCCGCGCTCTCAAGACCAACCGCAACATTGTCATCAAACCAGCAGACAAAGGAGGGGCCATCGTCATACCAAACAGAACGGATTACTGTAAAGAAGTGTACCGACAACTGAACAACAAGGAACACTACAGACAGTTACCCGCAGGTCCGACCAAAGAACACACCCGTCGACTCAACAGACTGATCAAGACCTTTGATCCGGACCTTCAGAGCACCCTCTGTGCTCTCATCCCACGTACTCCCCGCGTTGGAGATCTCTACTGCCCCCGAAGATACACAAGGCAAACACACCCGGCCGTCCCATCGTATCGGGCAATGGGATCCTGTGCGAGAACCTCTCCGGCTACGTCAAGGGCATCCTGAAACCCATTGTACAAAGAACCCCCAGCTTCTGTCGCGACACTACGGACTTCCTACAGAAACTCAGCACACATGGAGCAGTTGAACCAGGAGCGCTCCTCGTTACAATGGATGTCTCGGCACTCTACATCAGCATCCCCCACAACGATGGCATTGCTGCAACTGCCTCAGTACTCGACGCCGACAACTGCCAGTTTCCAGATGCAATTTTACAACTCATCCGCTTCATCCTGGACCACAACGTCTTCACCTTCAACAACCAGTTCTTCATCCAGACACACGGAACAGCCATGGGGACCAAATTCGCACCTCAATATGCCAACATCTTCATGCACAGGTTTGAACAAGACCTCTTCACTGCACGGGACCTTCAACCAATGCTATATACTAGATACATCGATGACATTTTCTTCCTTTGGACTCATGGTGAACAATCACTGAAACAACTATATGATGACATCAACAAGTTCCATCCCACCATCAGACTCACCATGGACTACTCTCCGGAATCGATTGCATTCTTGGACACATGTATCTCCATCAAGGACGGTCACCTCAGCACCTCACTGTACCGCAAGCCCACGGATAACCTCACAATGCTCCACTTCTCCAGCTTCCACCCTAAACACGTTAAAGAAGCCATCCCCTACGGACAAGCCCTCCGTATACACAGGATCTGCTCGGATGAGGAGGATCACAACAGACAGCTCCAAACGCTGAAAGATGCCCTCATAGGAACAGGATATGGCGCTCGACTCATCGATCGACAGTTCCGACGCGCCACAGCGAAAAACTGCACCGACCTCCTCAGAAGACAAACATGGGACACGGTGGACAGAGTACCCTTCGTCGTCCAGTACTTCCGCAGAGCGGAGAAGCTACGACATCTTCTCCGGAGCCTTCAACATGTCATTGATGAAGACGAACATCTCACCAAGGCCATCCCCACATCCCCACTTCTTGCCTTCAAACAACCGCACAACCTCAAACAGACCATTGTCCGCAGCAAACTACCCAGCCTTCAGGAAAACAGTGACCATGACACCACACAACCCTGCCACAGCAACCTCTGCAAGACGTGCCGGATCATCGACATGGATGCCATCATCTCACATGAGAACACCATCTACCAGGTACACGGTACCTACTCTTGCAATTCGGCCAACGTTGTCTACCTGATACGCTGCAGGAAAGGATGTCCCGAGGCGTGGTACATTGGGGAGACCATGCAGACGCTACGACAACAGATGAATGAATACCGCTCGACAATCACCAAGCAAGACTGTTCTCTTCCTGTTGGGGAACACTTCAGCGGTCATGAGCATTCGGCCTCTGATCTTCGGGTAAGCGTTCTCCAAGGCGGCCTTCATGACACACGACAATGCAGAGTCGCTGGGCAGAGACTGATAGCCAAGTTCTGCACACATGAGGATGGCCTCAATCGGGATCTTGGGTTCATGTCACACTATCTGTAATCCTCACGACTTGCCTGGGCTTGCAAAATCTCACTGGCTGTCCTGTCTGGAGACAATACACATCTCTTTAACCTGTGCTTAATGCTCTCTCCACTCACATTGTCTGTACCTTTAAGACTTGATTAGCTGTAAAGACTCGCATTCCATCCATTATTTTGTAAATTGAGTTTGTGTCTTTATATGCCCTATTTGTGAACAGAACTCCCACTTACCTGGCGAAGGGGCAGCGCTCCGAAAGCTAGTGGCTTGTGCTACCAAATAAACCTGTTGGACTTTAACCTGATGTTGTGAGACTTCTTATTGGATTTGAATCCAGAGCATCTGGTCCAGAGGTAGAGATGCTGCCATTGTGCCACAAAGCCTCTTAGGCTAATTATTATATGTGTTGAAATGACATATTATCATATGCCTATGAGACATAATGTGGAACTGATTGAGAATTCATTTTTATTTCAAATTGTCCAGAATTCCAAATGTCTGATTGTAATATTTCAGTCAAAAGGCATCCATGGCACCTGAGGTCTGTTTTATCAGCTGGACATTTTTTCCGCCTTGAGTTCTTTTCCATGTTCCCTTGTGTAGACATTCGTTCATGACTCACAAAACTGTATCAATTCTTTTCATGAGGAGTATTTAACCCATACACTGCCCACTTAAATCTGTGGATGTGTAAAACCTGACCTCTACCCAGCCTTCATTTTGAGGAGGCCTGAATAATTCTCTCTGGAGAGGCGGATCCGTGGTTACAGTATTTCAATGAGGCTCCGTTCCTCTGTCAACCATTCATATAAACTGCCAGGTTTCTCAAAGGGGTCAAGAGACCCGATCTTTACCTGTTTCATTTTCCAGCATTTCCTCCTTTCATTAACGATTGTTGGCATCCATGGTATTTTGCTTTTGACTTTTGTTAATCAGTTTTTCAATGGAAACTTCCTTTGGTCAGTTAAATCATTAAAGCTGTGGCTCAGAGATACATAATTCTAAAATGAGAGACATCTATCAGTCCATTGCTCAGATCATGTACAATTTGTTCTGTCAAGGACTCCATTTATAGTGCAGAGGAAAATGAGAGAAAAAGCTTTAAATCTAAATTGAAAATGGAACATGTTGGAAATGTGTCGATTGTTAGTCACAGATGAAGAAGTTAACATTTAGACAGATATTTCTGAAATGAAGTATAACTGGAGAGTTTGGTCACCTGAAACTGTGAAAATGCCTCAAGCCTTTGGATTATGAGGAATTTGTGTTGTAGATTTTCTCATTTGTTCACAATATACAATAAGCATTCTGCCCAGTTGACGTGGCAGTGAGTAGAGAGATAGTTAATTATAAGCTGAATCTGGCTCTTCTGCTGCTTTGCTGAAAATGATGTTGAAGTATGTGACCTCCTAGAACAAAAATGAGCAGCCTTCATTGGCTGGCAGAACAACCCAAGGTCACAAGTCAAGAATGTAGCTTTCCAACAGATCCTGGCTGACGTCCAAAGACGAAATGGAAGAGGTTAGCACTGCTGCCTCACAGCGCCAGGGACCTAGGTTCAATTCCAGCCTCGGGTCACTGTCAGTGTGGAGTTAACACGTTCTTCCCGTGTCTGCGTGGATTTCCTCCGGGTGCTCTGGTTTCCTCCCATGTGCGGGATAGGTGGATTGGCCATCCTAAATTGCCCCTTAGTGTCCAATGATGTGTAGGTTAGGGGAACTAGTGGAGTAAGTCTGTGGGGTTACGGGGATAGGGCCTGGGTGGGATTGCTGTCTGAGAGGCGATGCAAGCTTGATGTGCCAAACGGCTTCCTTCTGCACTGTAGTGATTCTATGATTCTAATATAAAAGTGGTGGGAAGAGAAAGCTCGAGAAATCCAACGACATGATGCTTTTTTTGAAACCACAAAGGCCATCTGTAGACCAAGGCCAAATGGACAAAACCTTAATTTCCTCAGAATGGCAATGTCATCCATCAAAGAATGTTTTGAACAACTCCTCAACTATAACTCCACAGTGGTAGCTGATGTTCCCCCAAGCCCTGTGGTAGAATCAATGGACCGAATCGTAGCGGGCGGATAGAAAATTTGGCAGACCATTGACCTCGGGTTGAACTCCCGACCTTGGGGTGAGCGTGACTAGAAAATTATGCCCAATGGGTGAACCACCACTGATGGAAGGGCAGCATCAAGCAAACAAACAGATGAAAAACAACAAAGTCCGCCACCCCGAAACTATTCCAGGTGAGGTCTTCAAATCTGGCAGAATTCTTACTCATATCAGAACTCCATGCATTTGTTCTACAGATTGAGGAGGAAAAAGATTTCCATCCCCCTGTGACCTCCTCCAGCCCCACTCCCGTTCAGAAATGCAACAATTGTAACTCGCCTCAAGAAGGGAGATAAATCTTGTGGTGGGAACTACTGAGATATTTCCCTCTTGCCCAAAGCATCCTGACATGCACTCTCCCAAATTGTCTCCTCAGGAAGTCGTCCCAGAGAGAGAGAGAAAGTGCTGCTTTAGACCTATCAGAGGATAGTCTTTGTGGCACATGAATCTAAGAATAATGTCAAGAACAACAGCAGGAACTCATCGCATTCATTGATCTGACCATAGCATTTGACTCAATAAATTACAAAGCTCTGTGGCCTGTGCCTCCCAAGATTTGGTTTTCCAAGAAACTTCATCACAATCCTGCAGTTGCTTCGTGATGACAATGACTGCAACTGTCTCGAGGGGGAGATATGAAACAAATGACTTTAAAATCCAGATCAGGGTCGAGAAAGGCTGGGCGGTCGACCTCATACTATTTACAATTTACTTGATGTGGAGATGCCGGCGTTGGACTGGGGTGGGTACAGTAAGAAGTCTCATCGTAAGAGTGACTCATCTGATGAAGGAGCAGCGCTCCGAAAGCTCGTGATTCCAAATAAACCTGTTGGACTTTAACCTGCTGTTGTGCGACTTCTTACTGGACAATTTACTTGACAGTGGCTACTCACTTCATCAAGGATCAGAGGCCTTCTGGTTTCAGTGTTGATTGTTGACCAGGTGGAAACCTCAACCACCCCAATGCCAAACCTAAACTGACCACCGTACAAATACATGATCTTCAGTTTGCAGATGACCACAATGCATCAGATTTGCAAGCCACGCTCGATCATTTCAATTCTGCATACAAGAAACCTGGTCTGTCCTCGAATATTGCCCAAAGAAAATTCATATATCAACTCACACCTGATCAGCTAAATATTGCACACCCCATATGTGTAGAAAGAGAGACTCTAGAATGTGTTCCGCACTGGCCTTACTTTGGCAGCCACCCAGCTCAAAATGCCACCATCGATGAGAAGATCCAAGACCAGACCAGCTGCACCAACTCAGCCTTCTACAAACTACAGCTGCGAGTGTTTGACAATAAAGACCTCCACAAATTAGCAATGGGGCGCCTCCGTGGCCCAGTGGTTAGCACTGCTGCCTCACAGCGCCAAGGGCCGGGTTCGATTCCTGGCTTGGGTGACTGTGCGGAGTCTGCATGTTCTCCCTGTGTCTGTGTGGGTTTCCTCCGGGTGTTCCAGTTTCTTCCCACACTCCAAAGATGTGCAGGTTAGGTGGATTGGCCATTCTAATTTGCCCCTTAGTGTCAGGGGGACTGGCTACGGTAAATACGTGGGATTATGGGGATAGGGCCTGGGGGGGATTGTGGTCTCTGCAAGCTCGATGGGCTGAATGTCCTCCTTCTGCACTGTAGGCATTCTGTGATTCTATGAAATGCCTTAAGTGTATGGTGCAGTTGTTGTCACCACACATTTTGTACTAAGAAAGACCTGGACTGTGTATCAACAACACATGAGAGTACAGGATAATTTACATACGAACAAGGAGTAGGAATAGGCCATTCGGCCCATCGAGACTGCTCCGCTATTTAATAAGATTTTGCCTGACCTGATATTAACCTCAAATCTGCATCCTACCTACACCCGATAACCTGACACCTCTTTGCTGACCAATCCACCTCTGCTGAACTTCATCAGCAATGTCTCCACCGCATCCTTTGAACTAATGCTGGGGTCTATATTGAAGATGTGGAGATGCCGGCGTTGGACTGGGGTAAACACAGTAAGAAGTTTAACAACACCAGGTTAAAGTCCAACAGGTTTATTTGGTAGCAAAAGCCACACAAGCTTTCGGAGCTGCAAGCCCCTTCTTCAGGTGAGTGGGAATTCTGTTCACAAACAGAGCATATAAAGACACAGACTCAATTTACATGAATAATGGTTGGAATGCGAATACTTACAACTAATCAAGTCTTTAAGAAACAAAACAATGTGAGTGGAGAGAGCATCAAGACAGGCTAAAAAGATGTGTATTGTCTCCAGACAAGACAGCCAGTGAAACTCTGTGGGGGTTACAGATAGTGTGACATGAACCCAATATCCCGGTTGAGGCCGTCCTCGTGTGTGCGGAACTTGGCTATCAGTTTCTGCTCAGCGACTCTGCGCCGTCGTGTGTCGCGAAGGCCGCCTTGGAGAACGCTTACCCGAATATCAGAGGCCGAATGCCCGTGACCGCTGAAGTGCTCCCCAACAGGAAGAGAACAGTCTTGCCTGGTGATTGTCGAGCGCTGTCCATTCATCCGTTGTCGCAGCGTCTGCATAGTTTCCCCAATGTACCATGCCTCGGGACATCCTTTCTTGCAGCGTATCAGGTAGACAACGTTGGCCGAGTTGCAAGAGTATGTACCGTGTACCTGGTGGATGGTGTTCTCACGTGAGATGATGGCATCTGTGTCGATGATCCGGCACGTCTTGCAGAGGTTGCTGTGGCAGGGTTGTGTGGTGTCATGGTCACTGTTCTCCTGAAGGCTGGGTAGTTTGCTGCGGACAATGGTCTGTTTGAGGTTGTGCGGTTGTTTGAAGGCAGGAAGTGGGGGTGTGGGGATGGCCTTGGCGAGATGTTCGTCTTCATCAATGACATGTTGAAGGCTCCGGAGGAGATGCCGTAGCTTCTCCGCTCCGGGGAAGTACTGGACGATGAAGGGTACTCTGTCCACTGTGTCCCGTGTTTGTCTTCTGAGGAGGTCGGTGCGGTTTTTCGCTGTGGCGCGTTGGAACTGTTGATCAATGAGTCGAGCGCCATATCCTGTTCTTATGAGGGCATCTTTCAGCGTCTGGAGGTGTCTGTTGCGATCCTCCTCATCCGAGCAGATCCTGTGTATACGGAGGGCTTGTCCATAGGGGATGGCTTCTTTAACGTGTTTAGGGTGGAAGCTGGAGAAGTGGAGCATTGTGAGGTTATCCGTGGGCTTTCGGTACAGTGAGGTGCTGAGGTGACCGTCCTTAATGGAGATGCGTGTGTCCAAGAATGCAACCGATTCCGGAGAGTAGTCTATGGTGAGTCTGATGGTGGGATGGAACTTGTTGATGTCATCATAGAGTTCTTTCAGTGATTGTTCACCATGAGTCCAAAGGAAGAAAATGTCATCGATGTATCTAGTGTATAGCATCGGTTGAAGGTCCCGTGCGGTGAAGAAGTCTTGTTCGAACCTGTGCATGAAGATGTTGGCATATTGAGGTGCGAATTTGGTCCCCATGGCTGTTCCGTGGTGTCTGGATGAAGAACTGGTTGTTGAAGGTGAAGATGTTGTGGTCCAGGATGAAGCGGATGAGATGTAAAATTGCATCTGGAAACTGGCAGTTGTTGGCGCTGAGCACTGAGGCCGTTGCAGCAATGCCATCGTCATGGGGGATGCTGGTGTAGAGTGCCGAGACATCCATTGTGACGAAGAGCGCTCCTGGTTCAACTGCTCCATGTGTGCCGAGTTTCTGTAGGAAGTCTGTCGTGTCGCGACAAAAGCTGGGGGTTCTTTGTACAATGGGTTTCAGGATGCCCTCGACATAGCCGGAGAGGTTCTCGCACAGGGTTCCATTGCCCGATACGATGGGACGGTCGGGTGTGTTTGCCTTGTGTATCTTCGGGAGGCAGTAGAGATCTCCAACGCGGGGAGTACGTGGGATGAGAGCACGGAGGGTGTTCTGAAGGTCCGGATCAAAGGTCTTGATGAGACCCTGTGCGAGAACCTCTCCGGCTATGTCAAGGGCATCCTGAAACCCATTGTACAAAGAACCCCCAGCTTTTGTCGCGACACGACGGACTTCCTACAGAAACTCGGCACACATGGAGCAGTTGAACCAGGAGCGCTCCTCGTCACAATGGATGTCTCGGCACTCTACACCAGCATCTCCCATGACGATGGCATTGCTGCAACGGCCTCAGTGCTCAGCGCCAACAACTGCCAGTTTCCAGATGCAATTTTACATCTCATCCGCTTCATCCTGGACCACAACATCTTCACCTTCAACAGCCAGTTCTTCATCCAGACACACGGAACAGCCATGGGGACCAAATTCGCACCTCAATATGCCAACATCTTCATGCACAGGTTCGAACAAGACTTCTTCACCGCACGGGACCTTCAACCGATGCTATACACTAGATACATCGATGACATTTTCTTCCTTTGGACTCATGGTGAACAATCACTGAAACAACTCTATGATGACATCAACAAGTTCCATCCCACCATCAGACTCACCATAGACTACTTTCCGGAATCGGTTGCATTCTTGGACACACGCATCTCCATTAAGGACGGTCACCTCAGCACCTCACTGTACCGCAAGCCCACGGATAACCTCACAATGCTCCACTTCTCCAGCTTCCACCCTAAACACGTTAAAGAAGCCATCCCCTACGGACAAGCCCTCCATATACACAGGATCTGCTCGGATGAGGAGGATCGCAACAGACACCTCCAGACGCTGAAAGATGCCCTCATAAGAACAGGATATGGCGCTCGACTCATTGATCAACAGTTCCAACGCGCCACAGCGAAAAACCGCACCGACCTCCTCAGAAGACAAACACGGGACACAGTGGACAGAGTACCCTTCGTTGTCCAGTACTTCCCTGGAGCGGAGAAGCTACGGCATCTCCTCCGGAGCCTTCAACATGTCATTGATGAAGACGAACATCTCGCCAAGGCCATCCCCACACCCCCACTTCCTGCCTTCAAACAACCGCACAACTTCAAACAGACCGTTGTCCGCAGCAAACTACCCAGCCTTCAGGAGAACAGTGACCATGACACCACACAACCCTGCCACAGCAACCTCTGCAAGACGTGCCGGATCATCGACACAGATGCCATCATCTCACGTGAGAACACCATCCACCAGGTACACGGTACATACTCTTGCAACTCGGCCAACGTTGTCTACCTGATACGCTGCAAGAAAGGATGTCCCGAGGCATGGTACATTGGGGAAACTATGCAGACGCTGCGACAACGGATGAATGGACAGCGCTCGACAATCACCAGGCAAGACTGTTCTCTTCCTGTTGGGGAGCACTTCAGCGGTCACGGGCATTCGGCCTCTGATATTCGGGTAAGCGTTCTCCAAGGCGGCCTTCGCGACACACGACGGCGCAGAGTCGCTGAGCAGAAACTGATAGCCAAGTTCCGCACACACGAGGACGGCCTCAACCGGGATATTGGGTTCATGTCACACTATCTGTAACCCCCACAGAGTTTCACTGGCTGTCTTGTCTGGAGACAATACACATCTTTTTAGCCTGTCTTGATGCTCTCTCCACTCACATTGTTTTGTTTCTTAAAGACTTGATTAGTTGTAAGTATTCGCATTCCAACCATTATTCATGTAAATTGAGTCTGTGTCTTTATATGCTCTGTTTGTGAACAGAATTCCCACTCACCTGAAGAAGGGGCTTGCAGCTCCGAAAGCTTGTGTGGCTTTTGCTACCAAATAAACCTGTTGGACTTTAATCTGGTGTTGTTAAACTTCTTACTGTGTCTATATTGAAGCCAGCTCCACAAGCATCCAAGCAGCAAACCCCAACCAGATTAACTTTGATGGGTTAGATACTGTGTCTGGATGGCTGAAAATCGTCTCTCCCCACCAGGGTGAAAGATATTCCACCCAGAACAAGATTTGTCCCTCTTGCCATTTTGTTCTCACTGATTGTTGGTGAGACCTTCACTTGTGGGCCTGTGTTATTATGTGATTTTCTTTTCACTGTCTGAGAAGCTGCACTTTTATACTTGAGTTTTCAAATCCTTAACAAACTACGACTTAAATACAGGAGAGGAGCAATTGGTTCAAACCTCCTCTGCTTGTTAAAAGACTCTTCAGGTCCAAAAATTCCAAATTGCGCAATTCAAAGAAATTAAATGAGAAGAATATCAACATAAATACAATTAAACTAGATAGGTTATTTTTAAGAATCATCTAAACATTGCCATGGCAACCCATGAGAGTTCAGGCAATACATGATGGAAGAAACTGAATCATAACTTACAGCTGGAATCTACCATTTTCCACATTAAGTTCAAAAATTGCTGGTTTTAGAATTTGTTGCAGGTATTTAGTTTCAGAGTATTTGCGTCAGGTGGTTGGAGTAACTGTAGCACAACGACTAAAAATAACTTAAAGCTGTAATATCTTGTGTGCATGAATGAGCCTGACAGGGAGCAATGGTGTGCACAAAACAAGCGACTAAGTTCCTGAACTAAATAACTGCGAGTGCCACAGGTCCTTGTCATGAGTGCTGTTTTTTTTCACGCCACTACTCCCTGGAAATGGTTCCTGCGGATTAAGTTTCGCTTCTTCACTCAGTCGTATCATTGCTGTCTTTTTTCATTTCTGTGCTTCCCTCATGAAACATCGGGAAGCCTAAGAGCACGAGGTTGCCAAGCAACCCCTTCTACATATGCCACACTTTAATTGGATGTTGCAGGAACGATATACGTAAACAGTTATGTAACGCCTTGCCACGTCTTTGAACTGTCTCAAAGCATTTAACACAATGGATTACTGGTGTAGTAACAGTTTGCAATCAGAGAAGGCCTCAGGGTGACTTCTTCAATATTTTTGTCCTCCCTCTTTATCGGGAAGTTTCTCGTCTCCGTATTTGAGAGATTTTTAAATGTAATTATCTCCACTGTAAAAATCCAATTGGAGAAAATACTTGATGCGCATCTGGTAATTCTGCAAGTTAGTTCTGGAAGAGCTTATTAAGCTTCATTCCTTTTGTCTTTCCAGTTTATCTGTTTGGCTTTGGCCCGTTGTGCCTTTTGCGAGTGTGGCAATGGTCAAAACTCTCGGCTGGTGTGGGTGGGTTGTATTAATCAGGAGCAGGTTGCCGGTGAATGCTGGTGTCTTTTCTGGTCTATGAAACCAGAAGTGACCTCCATGCAAACTAGGATTTTTTCTCCCCACTTGAAACAATTGCAGTGGGATCTACTAAATAGGTGGGGTTGAGAGAGTGAACATTTATTGACAAGCCCTGAGTCTTTCCATGTGCCTGCTTGAAAAATTCCCCTACAAACTTTGCTGCAGAGTATCCATGTATTCTATTGTTCTGCCACTATCCCAGAAGTGAATATTAGAGGTGCACAAATGATTTCTGTGATTTATTGAACAGCTAGTGAGTTCCAAGCTTTAGCAAATTATGATATATAAAGGCATCCAAAGTATATATTCAACTGCTTTTTCCCAGGGTGGAAGAGTCAATTACTAAGGGGCACAAGTTTAAGGTGCGGGAGGAAAGTTTAAAGGAGATGTACGAGGCAGATGTTTTACACAGAGGGTGGTGGGTGCCTGGAACTCGTTGCCGGGGGAGGTAGTGGAAGCAGATACGATAGTGACTTTTAAGGGGTGCCATGACAAATACATGAATAGGGTGGGAATAGAGGGATATGATCCCCGGAAGGGTAGAGGGTTTTAGTTAAGTCGGGCAGCATGGTTGGTGCAGGCTTGGAGGGCGGAAGGGCCTGTTCCTGCGCTATAATTTTCTTTGTTCTTTGCTAAGTGTCAACCACTTGAGTGTTGCCAATTGACGTCCACTCCCTAAAGTATTGATTGTTGATTATTAGTCGGGATTCACTGCTTCATGCTCTGTCAAGGAAACAATTGGGGTAGTTGCTTATATGAGTTAGATTGTATAATGGATGTAGGAAGTATTCTATTTTCATCACAACATTAATTACAACATTATATTTCCTTTCTGATTCCTGCTTATACTATCTCTATTTTAATTGTCCACACCACATGCCATCCCAGCCAGCTATTCCGTCAATCTCTTATAACATGCCATTCATTGCAAAGGGCCCTTCAGCTACTGGAATAAAGAAGACTTCACAATGTAACCTGTATGTGGTTTGAGAATATAACATGCACCAGGATGTTATATTCTCAACCATGGTTATGAATGGTCTGTTAATATCTTAATTTTAACAGCCCAACTGTGGGAGCTTATGATGCCTTATTGATCCGCAAAACATGACTTTAACCATTATCCTGCGCGTTTACAGAATTTTAAGTTTTTTACTGCCCTTTGTTTCCTTCATAGTTTCTTATTGAACTCAGTCCACTTGTATTTCACAAGTTCACATACTGATGTGCTTATTCTGAGTAGTATGGCAAATGATAGACAGGATTGGATGTGCTTGGTAATATTGTTTTATTACAGATGAGTCCTGACTAATGCTGTGCTCAAACCATTGCTGTTAGAGTTTCGAAGAATGGCTCCTCCATCCTACTGTCATAACATTCTGAATATGTAGTGGGTCTTGGACAGATGCTGATGTGCTTAGGGATCCCTTCATATCTGTTTCACCTACATCTGGCAGTCATGAATTCCACATCAATCCACATAAATGCCAAACTTAGAGCAGTGTGCCATTGTTGCTGTGCAGTATATTTAATTTGAAAATGTGAGAACAGATGCATGTAATGAAATACAGTGACATGATGGACTGTTTCAACCCTCTACAAATGCACTCCAGACGGTGATCTATTTGTTTTTTGTATTGGTATAAAATTAAAGAATAAGTTTTTTTTTCCTGAGGAAATGTTACAAACAAAATAGAAAAGAGAGCTGTGCTGTCAGTGCTCACTTTCCCCAGTTGTAAGACTTATCCCTAAAGAGACTAAATATTGTGTTATTGTTCCGCTCCATAAATTTTAATTGAGAATATGTTTTTTCTTAAGTAGCATTCAGATCATTACAGGAAACTAGTTAATAGCAGATGGCGGCGGTACATGCTTTCTGTACTTTCACTGTATTTGTCTCAACTTGCGTCATACTTTGGACAGCTTACAATGCAAATGACTAAGAAGCCCCTTAGTAAAATATGGATAATACTCAAAATAGTTGCAATGTGTGTGGTCAACTCTGGCCCATTGATGTCCACTAATGAATGCATTGATTATTAGTAGGGGACTCGCTACATATATGGTCTATGCAGGAAACAATTGGCGTAGTTGGTTTTTACATTCGTTGGGTTGTATAATGGGTATAGGAAGTCTTCTATTTTCGTGATATACTATGTGGGGGGCTGATTAACCCAGTTAATGAGATGGCTAGCATGTAGAGCACAATAATGCCAACAGCATGAGATTCGATTCACGTTTGGACCGAGGTAGAAGTGGGGCCCGTCTCCTCGGATTTTCACTGTAACTTGCCAAAACTCATTTTCAAGAATTATAACGGATCAGTCAAAGGAGTTAGAGATAGTAATCAGCATTATGCTCAGGAAATGATAAAAAAAGCCCAATCCAACTCAGTCTATTCTGACCAAACAGCCTCCACCCAAACATCAGCTAAAGAGTTAGAAGAGTTCTCGGCCCAAAATCATGAATGACCCTCCCTCCATCACTCGGACAGGAATGGACTGCTCACTGACAATTCCACAATGCTCAGCTCCATTCACAACTGCTCTGAGAGTGAAGCAGCCCATGCCAGCGTGTAAGCAGCTCCTAGAGAACTTCCAGACCTGGGCAGGTAACACTTGTGCCACATGACCAACCTGAGCAAGGGAAAAATCAGATGCTGCCTTTTGAATTCCAATAGCTCCAGCATCACTAGGTTCCTCCCAGCATCAACATTCATGAAGGGAGTGGGAGGCTCACCATGACCAGAAACCGAGCCAGGCAAATTAACACCATGGCTGTGGCAACTTGCCAAGGTTATTCAACAGCACCTCCTTCTTCTGCAATCTCTACCCAACACTATCACCTCCAAGACATAGATTATCCTGACTTGATGTATGGCATGGTGGCACAGTGGATAGCACTGCTGCCTCACAGCGTCAGGGATCCAGGTTCGATTCCCAGCTTGGATCACTGCCTGTGCATAAGTCTGCAGAATCGAACCTGGTGCTGTGAGGCAGCAGCGTTAACCACTGTGCCACCATGCCATACATCAAGTCAGGATAACCTATGTCTTGGAGGTGATAGTGTTGGGTAGAGATTGCAGAAGAAGGAGGTGCTGTTGAATAACCTTGGCAAGTTGCCACAGCCATGGTGTTAATTTGCCTGGCTCAGTTTCTGGTCATGGTGAGCCTCTCACTCCCTTCATGAATGTTGATGCTGGGAGGAACCTAGTGATGCTGGAGCCATTGAAATTCAAAAGGCAGCATCTGATTTTTCCCTTGCTCAGGTTGGTCATGTGGCACAAGTGTTACCTGCCCAGGTCTGGAAGTTCTCTAGGAGCTGCTTACACGCTGGCATGGGCTGCTTCACTCTCAGAGCAGTTGTGAATGGAGCTGAGCATTGTGGAATTGTCAGTGAGCAGTCCATTCCTGTCCGAGTGATGGAGGGAGGGTCATTCATGATTTTGGGCCGAGAACTCTTCTAACTCTTTAGCTGATGTTTGGGTGGAGGCTGTTTGATCGGAATAGACTGAGTTGGATTGGGCTTTTTTTGTCATTTCTTGAATATAATGCTGATTACTATCTCTAACTCCTTTGACTGATCCGTTATAATTCTTGAAAATGAGTTTTGGCATGAAAGATGGAAGTTGAGTAACTGATGCTATATTTTGTTTTTGACCAATGATTTCTGACCACTCTGCTGAAAACTCTAGCATTTTTCCTGTTCCATCAAGCTTTCAATCAAATAATGAAACACGATTATTAAATGCTACTGACTGAACAGAGGTAAAGCTTACAATGCAAGGAAGGATAATAGCTAATGCCAAAGATAGGCTTTTAGCAGTTAAGATTTTAATGGAGAATTCCATTTGAATTGTAAGATGGATAAATTGAAAGAGCACTTTACAATTACAATACTGTTAATTTTCTTTGTGTCTATTGAACTGAGCCGGTGATCAAAATAATAGTGCTCATCTGTTTGTCTCTGAATAATGTATTAAATTGCAGCCATTATATCTTTGTTCAATGTCAGCTTTGCAGCTATTTTAAGCACCTTTTGTTTCGTACCTTATTGAACAGATAGCAAGTTCTGCTACAACAACAACATTTTGTGTTTATGTAACACCCACAATATAGTAAAGTGCCTCGCTGGAGCATTAAAGCTCAAGATTTGACACTGAGCCACCACTGGACAGGTGATTAAAAGCATGATCCAGGGTTAAGTTTTAAGGAGTGTCTTCAAAGGGGGAAGCAAGTTTATGAAATGGAGCAGTTTATGGAGGGAATTCTAGAGCTTGTGGCCTTGGCATCTGAAGGCATGACTGCCAATGGTAATGCAATTGGAATCAGGGATGTGCAACAGGCCAGGGTTCGAGCTGTGCGTGTAACTGAGGGTGTGTAAGAAAAAGCTACTAATAACCTGATCAGCCAATGGGCTGATCATCAGCTCAGGAATCCTTCCCCCCACTTCCCCAACTATTCCCCAAAGGGAAAACAGTGTGTGTGTGAAGATACACTAAAAGAAACTCTAGCCTAGGCTATGATACAAGGCATTCCTGAAGTCTAATTAGTGGAGAATCTCATGACTGGAGCAGAAAGCGTATTGCTGAGTAAAAGCAGGATGTCCTAGCAAGTGACAAGCCATGAAATCACTTCATAGCTTTCGAATGGAAATTTGGGGTGATGACTTTGAATATCTGTCACTTGCGAATGGACAATTCAATAAGCAATTGACATAAGATCTGCCAGAAATAAGGTAGATAAATGGGCTGTCAAGAGGGAAAGGTCACTTTTTACAGGAAAGAGCTTCTCCAGGTGGATCCATGTTGGCTGCAGTCTAACACCACGGCGAGCTAAAGAAGACCATGAACAGAACAGACTGTCACCACCAGCTACAAAGCTCAGCTTCAGTTGTCCATTTACCTGTGCTGGGACCAATAGACTGTTTGGAACAGACTTTTACCACCAGCCCACGAAGATCAGCGACAACCACCCACCCTCCGCCACAAGTCTGTTCGTTCGATTCCCATTCTCAGCTGTTAAGAGCCGTTTCTGCCTTAGCTAATGTATCATATCTAGGCTGTTGTTTCTTATCAACCTGCTTTAAAAGCACTTACAGTTTCAACCATCTTTTTTGGGTTATCTGTGACCCCTGTGGACCAAATCTTACAGGTGTTGGAGCTGGAGGGGTGGCACAGTGGTTAGCATTGCTGCCTCACAGCGCCAGGGACCCGGGTTCAATTCCGGCCTCGGGTCACTGTCTGTGTGGAGTTTGCACATGCTCCCCGTGTCTGCGTGGGTTTCCTCCGGGTACTCCGGTTTCTTTGCACAGTCCAAAGATGCACAGGTTAGATTGATTGGCCATGCTAAATTAACCCTAGTGTCAGGGGGATTAGCAGGGTAAATATGTGGGGTTACAGGAATAGGGCCTGGGTGGGATTGTGGTCAGTGCAGACTTTTTGGGATGAATGGTCTCCTTCTGTAGGGTCTCTATGATTCTATGGAGGAGATTGCAGGGTGGCCTCATGGAGGAAGTTAAAAACAAGGATTGGAATTTTAAAATAAATGCAAGGTCTCATGGGAATTCAGCAAACGTGGGTGTGATTGTCAAATGGGACTTGGTGTGAGTGAGAATGTGGGCAAAAGAGTTTTGGATGACTTCATGTTTGGAAGGACACGAGGGGCCAGCCAGAAACTTATTGGAATAATTGATTGTAGAGGGTTTCAGCAGCAGATGAGCTGAGGCAGGGACAGAGTTGGATGATGTTACGGAGGTGGAAATAGGCGGCCTTTCGGTTTGAATGATGATTTAAATGTGTGGTTTGAAGTTCATCTTCAGGGCAAGTATGCCACCAAAGAGGTGAACAGTATGGTTCAGCTGCAGGCAGATGCCAGGGAGAGGGATCGTCCATGGTCAGGGAATGAGGTGTGTAGTGGGGATCAAAGACGATGGCATTTCTCTTTCCCGTGTTAACTGGAAGAAATGTTTGCTCGCCCAGTAGTGGATTGGCAGGCAAGCTGTCTGATCATTTAGAGCTACTAAATAGAGTGATAAACATAAATTAATGATTCTATTATCAGGAAATGTGTTTAACAGACATTACCTCTTCAGTCTTCTCTGTTACTATCTGTTACAGTTGTTACAATTATGAGGTTTTATAAGATTCTAAAAAGCAATTAAGGATTCCTAATGAATGCTGGGCTTAGCCAACGACACCCACATCCCAGAAATTAACAAAACATTTTGGGATTGTACCTTTTGGTTGAGAAGGTTACTATATTTTGAGACTGTAGCTTTAAATGTTGGCTAGAGGAAAGGGGTCATGTGACCAATGGAGTCTGCCTGACGGACCGGTTTAATTGTTTGAGCTCTGAGGAAGATTCAGATTTCTTTTATTGCGAGCAAAGTGAAAGGTATTTATGATTGGAGTCGATGCCAGTAGATGCTGAGGATGCGATGAATAAAACCCTGTGACTGGAATCTTCCACTCTGGAGTCCAGCTTCCGTGGTGGGAGTGTGAGTGAGAGTGATTGCTGCTACGGGCAGAGGAGGTTGCGGCAATGGCTGACCACAAGCAATCTTGAGCTGTTCAGCTCATTACGTAAGCATCAGTGTGGAGCACAGCAACTCTTGAGGCAGGGATGGGCTGGAAGTCGCCATCCCTGCCTTTAGCTCATGGGGTCGAAGGCCCTGGCCCCATAGCTAAAGGACACGTGGACAGCTAATCACGCATTGCAGGCCAGGATTTCCATATTCCCCACACCACAGTCAATATGTTACAGAGAAGACAATGTGTGGCCCCCTGGTTTAGTAAACCCCGGGTCATTCAAGAAAGGTAAGAGTTGCTCTTTCCCAAGGATGACAGTAGGAGGTGCTCCTCTCTGAACATGGCAGCCTGGGCAGAGGTGGCAGTGGAAGTTAGTGCCTATGGGCCCAGAGGAGAACTGCCCAGTACTGCAGGGAAAGGATCTGCTGCAATCCAGGGTAAAAGTTCTTTTTGAAATGTATTTATTAGTATCACAAGTAGGCTTACATTAACACTGCAATGAAGTTACTGTGGAAATCCCTGAGCCACCACACTCTGGAGCCTGTTTGGGTACACTGAGGGAGAATTTAGCTTGGCCAATGCACCTAACCAGCACGTCTTTCAGACTATAGGAGGAAACCCACGCAGACATGGGGAGAACGTGCAGACTCCGCACACACAGTGACCCAAGCTGGGAGCTGAACCCGGATCCTGGTGTTGTGAGGCAGCAGTGCTAACCACTGTGCCACCGTGCAGCCCATAAGTGCGACTACTCACTTCAAAGTGACGCTTATAAGGGCATCAGATGTCTAAGTATGTGAGTGTACAGGGATGTGAAACAGGAGTTTGGATTGTAGGACTCAACAGCGAAGTTGTGGTAGAAGTCAACCTTGCCAGTTGTATGCCACTTAATATGCAGCCGTAAACGTGAGTGTTCTAATTTCCGACTGACAGGAAACTTAATTTAGAGGTGAACTTGATTCTGGCAAGCTGGCCTTATAATGAACATGCATGACTTGCTAATGCATGCAAAAGGACTTCCCAAAATTGGTCATCAGAAAGCTTGACTTCCCTTTAAAGTCCCAAGAACATAATTGCAGAAGTTCATCCCGTCCCATCAGGAAACTGATTTTTGGCTTCACTCCAAATTAAGTTTCCTTGACCGCCAGGCAGGCCCAGAGGATTCTGGCCTATGTCTCCCAAAGTCCTAGAAAGGTGCTATTGCTAATAAAATGTAAACAGTGATGTTGTAAACTAGCCTTTTATTTCTAAGTTGAAATGGAATTGGGATCCAAGATAACTAATTAGCATTTCTACTTGGTACAAAGCAAAGATGTTTTCCATTGCCATGGGGAAGAGGGTCAAGGAAGCCATTTGGAGATCAGGTTGCAGGCTTCCCTATAAATCCATGAATATCACAGACGGGTGGGGTTGCATTTTGCCTTTGTGGTCTGTAGTCAACAATAGAGAGCAAAAAGGAGAATCAGACAGAACTCATGTGGAAGCTTATACTCAGATCGAGGATCAAGTTTGTGAGGAATTAAAGGAGAATGGAAGATTCACCTAGCTTGGAGATAGAAGATAAGATCTGCAGCTTAGGTCTCATAGTGAAACACACTTCTGGGATTTTAAGTTAACCGGTTGGAAAAGTTAAAAGGAAGCAGCTATTGGATATTGGGAGAAACCGTGGAATGTTTGCTATAAGAACTGTATCGCTGCGGTGACAGATAAGAGACAAATACAGGAATTTCTATAGTTAAAAGTGTACATTTCTTGCAAAACAAAATGATGTTCAGTCAATTGTGTTTTTTAGTAATTTGATACAATAAAACTATTTTAAAATCTTGACATGAAATCTTGATGTGTCATTCTTTAAGCTCGTAACTGCAAGTTTAATTTTCTCTTTAAAAGCTACTGGTCTCTATGGAGATTGTAACAACAGTCATGATATGTGCAAACTCAATTTCTTTTTTGGCTCTCTCCCTTTCATCTCTCTGGTAGGCATCATCCCTTGTTGGGATGCAAAGCCATTGATGCCCACTGCTATCTTTGCTATTCTTGGTTTTTCATGCATGAGTTGAGACAATAAATGGCAGCAGGATTTCAGTCATGGGTGGGGGTGCCAAAGACAAGGAGTGGGATTTTTCTCCCCGCTCCACAGTGTGGCTTCCAGCAACGGAGGTGGCTCACAATTGGCCCATAGCAGGATCTTCCAGTCCCACTGATGTTTATGGCATTTTGTGTGGCTTGCCTGTCCTGTTGCTGGGGAACCTGCTGGATTGGGGGGGGGGGGGTCACCTTTGGCAGGACTGGAAGATCCCGCTGGCAAGAAAGGCTGGAAAATTCCACCTAAGACCTATCCTTTGCTGCCCTGAAGGGCTTATGACAGCAATCGGGCTAGAACTATGGTCGTAGGAACATAAGAATTAGGGACAGAAATAGGCAAATTCATACCTTCAAGCCTGCTCTGCCATTCGATCAGATCATGGCTGATCTCTCCCTGGTCTCAAATCCATCTCTCCACCTATTGCCCATTTCTCCTTATCCCTTTTTTAATTAGAAATATATCTATCTCCTTCTTGAAACTATTCAACAATTCAGACTCCATCTCTCTTTTTGTCCTTGGGATGCTGAGGCCGATTGGTTGCCAGCCTGAATGCGATTGACAATTAGAAAGGACTGGGCTGTCCAGGAAGGAGTACAATCTAAAGTAAAGTGATCGATATCGAAGTAAATTGATGACCTTGCCATAACCAGAATAATCCAGTCTTCATTGCTGTCCCTTTCATTCCATATTGAAACTCGCTGCTGCTTTTTTTTTGTAGCTATTCCAGCTTCTTCAACCTTTGTCCGTAAGGTCATGAAGGAAATGACCTTAATAACAAAACATTTTCACTGATGTTTTTGTTTGAATTGTTTGTGGAAAATGCACATTACAATAGAAGCACATTGCAATAGGGTGGCATGGTGGCACAGTAGTTAGCACTGCTGCTCCTGTGACCTGAGTTCAATTCCCGGCTTGGGCCATTGTCCATGTGGTTACTGCACGTTCTCCCTGTGTCTGCGTGGGTTTCCTCCGGGTGCTCTGGTTATCTCGCACTGTCCAAAAGACCTGCTGGTTAGATGCATTGGCCATGCTAAATACTCCCTCAGTGTACCCGAACAGGCGCCGGAGTGTGGCGACTAGGGAATTTTCACAATAACTTCATTGCAGTGTTAATGTAAGCCTACTTGCGACACTAATCAACAAATAAACGTGAAATAAATAGAAGTATTGTATGTATGCAAGTTATACATGATATATGATGATTTTGTTTTAAGGAGGGAGCACTATAAAATCTTTCACCTGACAATTTTATGTTTCTATTAATTTCAAAGGATTTCTACGGTAGATGAGGAACATGCCAGTTTTAACACTTGACACTAAATATAATTAATTGCTCATCAGGCTCAATGATTTTGGGAATATTCTAAGATGTTTGTTAACCCCCGGTTCCTTTTACTGTGGAGCTTGAAAACCAATGAAAGGATTATCACCCAAAATGTTGAAGGTTGTTTCGCACCTTCCAAACTGAATCCGAAAGAAATTGCTAGGTTTTGCTGACTTGTCCAAACTGAGCCTCTCCAGGGTGAGGCTGCAGCTGTCTGTTCTTGTTTCTTTGTCGGATTCCTTTCCCTCCCCGGTGGTCCACACTTCTGTTCCTGGAGAGGCAGCTTCGTGGAACCTCTTTAATCAGCAGCATTTTGAAAGTGCTGCAGTAATTAGGTTCCAGAATCAGATGTTTCTCGGTGAATAAAGCTCGACAAAGAAGCTGGCACAGGGGCAGAATCCTGTGAGGTCTGGGGGTGGATGGAAACCCAGTGAGAAAGAACAAAAGAAAGAAATGAGGAATGTGAATCAGAACAGACCACCACAGCTTGGATTCATTTTTTTTAACCTTTAAGACTGCTCTGCGCTTTCCCTCTACTTTTTAATTTATAATTTCTCTTTTTCTTGCATTTTGTCTTCGCCCTTCTGTCCTGTTATCCCCCTTTTTATTGTTTCCTTTTCCTATTTCTTTCTAGCATTTTCTGCCGTTATTTTCATTTAATTCCTTTTATGCTGCTTTCCCCACTGCCTTTAATTCGCATGGATTTTGTTACCCAGCAGATTTGAAGCTTTCCTGTTGTGGACGATGAGGTTGCTGGACGTATCTGCTGAAAATGATAAGCCGTTGTTGTGAGCAACCACAGATGAGGAGATGTTGGCGCAGTGGGAATGTCGCTGGGCTAGTAATCCAGAGACCCAGGCTAATGCTCTGGGGACATGGGTTCAAACCCACCACAATAGGTGGTGGAATTTGAAATCGGTGAATAGATCTGGAATTGAAAGCTAGTTTCTGTAATGGTGACCATGAAATTATCATCAATTGTCATAAAAACTAGTGTTCGCTAATGTCCTTTTGGGAAGGAAATCTGCCATCCTTACATGACCTGGCCCACATGTGACTCTAAAGCCTCAACAACGTGGTTGACTCTTAACTGGGGCAATTAGGGATGAGCAACCAATGCTGCTCTTGCCGTGGCACCCACATATCATGAAACAATAAAGAAAAAATATCTTAAATGAGAACTTACAAGTTTGCTTGTGTTTGAAGAATTGTGGTGACATTGGGAAATGTTCCTTTTAAAATCGTGTACAAACCAGTGTGCTGGTTTCCACTGCTCGAGGCTTTCTCTGGCTTCACTTCCCCCACTGCATCCCCTGTCTGTGTGCCTGACAGTCTGTGGACAAGCATCACCTGGTTTCCTCTACAGCCTGCACTTATCACCAGTCATCACTAGAATTTTCACATTTGTTCCACATCAGTAATGTTGTGAATTTGAAAAAAAGGACTTAATTGAGCAGTTGAGTGGGTGAGACCACCTATTGTAGATGGTCTAGTACTGTGCAGGAAAACAGTTGGAGTTGAGGCAGTTCCCCACAAACCAATGCAATCCATCATGTCAGAATGTCATGACATGCAAGGAAACCTATTAGTGTCACAATTAGGCTTACATTCACACTGCAATGAAGTTACTGTGAAAATCCCCTAGTCGCCACACTCTGATGTCTGTTCAATTACACTGAGGGAGAATTTAGCATGGCCGATGCACCTAACCAGCACGTCTTTTGGACTGTGAGAGGAAACCAGAGGAAACCCAGGCAGACACGGGGAGAATGTGCAGACTCCACACAGAGAGTGACCCAAGCCAGGAATCGAACCCGGGTCCCTGGCGCTGTGAGGTAGCAGTGATAACCACCGTGCCACCATGCAATAATTGTTAAATTCAAGTAGTTGTAAACTTTTAATGGCAATCTTGCCTGTTTATAAATCTCTCGCTCCAGATCAGAACCACCGAGCATCATTTACCTTGGAGGCCAATCTCTGAAGATTCAATCAGAGATAAATAACATAGGTAAGTTGAATCAGGACAGAGAAATTGTGACAGACATGTATGGTGGAACTGACGTGCCAGGTAAAGAATGAGTGTAAAGTGTTAATTTACAGGAAGCCAGCGAATATGGAAGTTGCTTACATGTCTAAAGCTGTCTGTGGTGAATTAGAGGTTGTCGTGCTTAGGTGTGGCTGCATGGTCACGGTAATGGGTAGGGGTTGAGATTGCAAAAGAATTTGGAGAGAGGTTTATATGCAGTGAAGCAAATGCTTTCAGTTGGTACCTTGATAATCGTGTTTCCTTTCTCATTGCAGATCAATAAGTAAATGTCACAGCTGGATTGCTGAATATGGTGGTGCACCCAACAAAAAAAAACAATAAAACTCAGAATGTCTGGAATGGCTTTTGTGTCCTCCTGCGCTCTGGATAATACAGATTACCCGTAGGAAAGTATAGTGATCTTTATTGTTAAGTTTCTCCACAATGCATACGCTAAGATTGTGACATGCTGTGAATGGTAGGGATGGAGTTGAGAGCAACATTCTCAATTCCTCATTGAAGTGTAGGGCTCAGCCTATCAAACATTCCATGGAAGAAATAATGAGCGGGATGTTCCGACCTCGCTCGCTCCGAAACTGGAAAATCCCGCCTGAGGCCAGTGGACTTTCCATGGTCCACCCCTCGCCCGCTTTGATTCCTGTGGCAGACGGGACAGTAAAATTCCGGCCAATATGTTTTTGCAATTGATTTGACCCCTATTATAATATGAGCATTTTTCACGACTTCATTTTCTGAGGTGTTGAGACTGACTCGATGAACCCAGCTTTGGCTCCTTCCTATTGGGAATTGGTGCCAATTGTCACTATATGAGTGAGTGATCTTTTTTTAGTTGGTTATTTTCACTGTCCAATGATTGGTTCCTCAGGAATTTTGGTTCTTGATCATTCTTGACTGGAATGGGTAAAGCTTACAAACAACAAATTCTGGCATCTTTAGTGAAAGGCAACGTTTATTGTCAGTCATACAAACATTCCTTGTACATAAGTGTAAATCCTAGGAGCCATCACCGGATAGTTTCAGTTTCTTTGGCAGCGATGGGCATAATGGTCTACATGAACATGGTGGCACAGTGGTTAGCACTGCTGCCTCACAGTGCCAAGGACCCGGGTTTGATTCCTGGCTTGGGTCACTGTCTAAGTGCAGTCTGCATGTTCTCCCTGTGTTTGCGTGGGTTTCCTCCAGGTGCTCCAGTTTCCTCCCACAGTCCAAAAGCCGTGCTGGTTAGGTGCATTGGCCATGCTAAATTCTTCCCCAGTGTACTTGCACAGGCATCGGACTGTGGCGACTAGGGGATTTTCACTGTAACTTAATTACAGTGTTAATGTAAGCCTTCTTGTGACACTAATAAATAAACTTTAAAAACTTGAGCCTTGGGCTTCTTACTCATGTTGACCTTCGATGGGAGGCAGTTGGAGGCAATATTCCCCTAAGCTGTACAAGTGTCTAGTTGGGCAGCAATCCAGAACACAGGGCAACAAACAGCCATGCATAACAAAAAAGCATTAATTTCGGTAATTGAAAGATGGAAAATGATGCTGCTTGATCATTTCTTGTAAATTTCAATACTTAATAATCTGTAATTTTATGAAGCTTGTTTGCAATGTTAAGTGCCCAGCTTGGTGGAAAGCCAAAGTTAGTGGTCGAAAGGATTTTCAACATACATTTTAACTGATCCTTGTGACCTCATTTTTTTACTATCGGCTCTTAAAATTCATTAGTGATTTCCATAGCTAAATGCAGATTTGTGCATTCCTTACCTATCTATTTTTATGCTGTGAGTCATTGTGGGTGATTGTACATGCAATTTGCAGTGATCTTACAGTTAAGTGGTAATTTTTAACTTCACCCTGCTGCTGGAGAGCTTCATCCACCCAAAGTGCAAGTGGGAAATTTGGGTGCATTCTGGGCATGTTTTGTCAGTCATTTGAATGAAAAGGACAGATCTTTGGTAGACTCATACAGCCCAGGATGCCATTTGGCCATCATGGATTTAGAAAACTCTTTGAAAGAGTTTTTCAGTTGATCACAGCTCCCCTGCTCTTCTCCAACAGCCCTATAGTTTTTCCCTTTTCAAACATTGATCCAATTTCCTTTGAAGGATAATATCAAATCTTGCCCCACCACCCGTTTAGACAGTGCAATCCAAATTATAATAATTTGCTCTGTAAAACTTGCCCTTCCCCCAGCCCCTTTGCCAGTGACGGTAAACATGGTGCTTCATTACATCCTTAGTATATTGCAAAGCACATAACAGGCAAGGAAAAACTTCTGAACTGTAGCCACTCTTGTTACTTAGGAAATAGTGTATATTAATAGTTGGAGGACACTGCTGACTGCTTGTTGAAATTTCCAGTGTGTGATCCTGGCAAAATGAGGCTCCCTGTTGGGTCACAAAAATACTCCAGTTAGTGTTAGCATGGCTTAGTTGGTAAAACTCTTCTCAGAAAAAGGTGGCTTTCAGCTTCATTTGAACGGTTAGCTCGTAATCTCGGCTGGCACTGCCGTCGCTAGGGAAATGTTGCATTGCTGAGGATTCTTTTTACCAAATGAGACATTAAACTAAGGCTCCATTTGCCTCTTCCTATAGCACAGTTGTATGAAGAGTGAAAGAAAGAAGGAAGAAAAACTTGTCTTGATCTCATGCTTTTCACAACCACCAGATGTCTCCAAGTGTTTCACATCCAATTAAGAATTTCTTGAAGTGTAGTTGCGATTGTGTTGTAGGAAACGCCGTCGCTAACTCAGCAAACTGTCGCAAATAGCAATGTGATGATGACCAGATAATCCATCTTTAGTCATGCTGAAATATGCTATAGGATCCTTCCTGGCCCTACGTTCAACCCTGGAATGCCTGGATAACAAAGACACCTATGTCAGACTCCTAATTATTGACTACAGCTCAGCCTTCAACACTATTATTCTCATGAAACTCATCTCCAAACTCTGTGGCCTGGGCCTTGGCTCCTCCCTCTGCGACTGGATCCTAAACTTCCTAACCCACAGACCACAATCAGGATAGGCAGCAACACCTCCTCCACAATCATCCTCTGCACCGGTGCCCCACAAGGCTGTATCCTCAGCCCTTTACTATTCTCCTTATACACCTCAGACTGTATGGCCAAATTCCCCTCCAACTTGATTTTCAAGTTTGCTGATGACACCACTGTAGTGAGTCAGATCTTAACAATGACGAGACAGAGTACAGGAAAGAGATGGAGAATCTGGTGAACTGTTGTGATGATAATCTCCCCTCAATGTCAACAAAATGAAGGAGATTGTCATCAACTTCAGGAAGCGCAATGGAGGACATACCCCTATCTATATCAATGGGGATGAATTGAAAATGATCGAGAGCTTCAAGTTTCAGATCACCATCAATCTGTCCTGGTCCCTCCATGCTGACACTATAGTTAAGAAAGCCCACCAATGCCTGTAACTTTTTCAAGAGGCAAAGGAAATTTGGCATGTCCGCTACGACTGTCACCAACTTTTACAGATGCACCATAGAAAGCATTCTTCCTGGTTGTATCACAACTTGGTATGGCTCCTGCTCTGTCCAAGACCACAAGAAACTACAAAGTGTCATGAATGAAGCCCAGTCCATCATGCAAACCAGCCTTACATCCATTGTCTCTGTCTACACTTCCCGCTGCCTCAAAAAAGCAGCCAGCAAAATTAAGGATCCACGCACCCCGGACATTCTCTCTTCCACTTTCTTCCGTCGGGAAAAAGAAACAAAAGTCTGATGTTACATACCAACTGGCTGAAGAACAGCTTCTTCCTTGCTGCTGTCAGACTTTTGAATGGACCTACCTTGCATTAAGTTGATCTTTCTCTACACCCTAGGTTTGACTGTAACACTACATTCTGCACCCTCTCCTCTCCTTCCCTATGTATGGTATGCTTTGTCTGTATAGCACACAAGAAATAATACTTTTCAATGTATGCTAATAGATGTGACAATAATAAATCAAATCAAATCACATCTGCCCAAACAGGCAGATGGGGACCTTGGTTCAATGTTCATGCAATTCTCCCTCTTGACTGCAGTGGGTTGTCAGCCCTGGAATGGGACTTGAACCCAGAATCTTGTGATTTAGAGGTGTGCGCTACCAACTGAACCAGGGCTGACATGGGAAGGAGTTTCTCAGTGTCCTGACCAACATTCCTCCATAAACTGCAAATACCAAATAATTATTTTTCCTTACATTTAATTTGCCTTTTGTGGGACTCAGTTGTGTACAGATTGGCAAGATCATTTACCTAAGTAGCAGCAGTGACTCAATTTTAAAAAAACCAATTGATTGTGAGGCATTTTGAGGGGTCTTGAGTACTACAAAATGTGAAGGAATCTGTATTTTTCAATTTAATTAAATGTTTTTGAGGCAGACACTAACTAAAACAATTACTGAACTGGAAGGGAAACCGGCCTGGTAACCAAAAAGAGACTCGGCCTCCCAGTTTCTAAGGAAATGAAAGCAAACTAGGGTTTTGAAACCAAAATATTTGGGCAAATTTTCTTCGGTTGTAAGGTATAAAAGATCAAGCTGAGCTGTAGTGGTTGATGAGTCCACTGATGTAGTTCCAACAGGCTGAAGAAGACAGAGTCCAGATCCAGTAAGTTGCTGCAGCTGTTTCTGTGACTAGAATACAGCATTAGTATGTCTACCCCACCCAGAATGAGTTGAGCAAGTTTTACAGATGTGTGCCAATTGTGGTGACGACCATACCCGTAGTTGGATATGTGGTGCTGTTGGGTGGGGATCAGACTAGCTCCTAGAAGGAGAGAAGCTGAAATTAATCTGGTAGAAAACAGAGTGTGAAGGACTTTGGAACAGAGAATGATCACCAAAATCTAAGTGGACTGCTAAGCCAATTCAGTAAGATCTGCCTTAGTTGTTTTTTGCAATAAGAGTTTTAACAATACCAGGTTAAAGTGCAACAGGTTTATTTGGTAGCAAACACCATTAGCTTTCGGAGCGCTGCTCCTTCGTCAGATGGAGTGGAAATGTGCTCTCAAACAGGGCACAGAGACACAGAAATCAAGTTACAGAATACTGATTAGAATGCGAATCCCTACAGCCAGCCAGATCTTAAAGATACAGACAATGTGAGTGGAGGGAGCATGAAGCACAGGTTAAAGAGATGTGTATTGTCTCCAGACAGGACAGCCTGCAAGTCCAGGAGGCAAGCTGTGGGGGTTACTGATAATGTGACATAAATCCAACATCCCGGTTTAGGCCGTCCTCATGTGTGCGGAACTTGGCTATCAGTCTCTGCTCAGCGACTCTGCGCTGTCGTATGTTGTGAAGGCCGCCTTGGAGAACGCATACCTGAAGATCAGAGGCTGAATGCCGTGACTGCTGAAGTGCTCCCCCACAGGAAGAGAACAGTCTTGCCTGGTGATTGTCGAGCGGTGTTCATTCATCCATTGTCGTAGCGTCTGCATGGTTTCCCCAATGTACCATGCCTCGGGACATCCTTTCCTGCAACGTATCACGTAGACAACGTTGGCCGAGTTGCAAGAGTAGGTACCGTGTACCTGGTAGATGGTGTTCTCACGTGAGATGATGGCATCCGTGTCGATGATCTGGCACATCTTGCAGAAGTTGCTGTGGCAGGGTTATGTGGTGTCGTGGTCACTGTTCTCCTGAAGGCTGGGTAGTTTGCTGCGGACAATGGTCTGTTTGAGGTTGCGTGGTTGTTTGAAGGCAAGAAGTGGGGGTGTGGGGATGGCCTTGGCGAGGTGTTCATCTTCATCAATGACATGTTGAAGGCTCCAGAGGAGATGCCGTAGCTTCTCCGCTCTGGGGAAGTACTGGACGACGAAGGGTACTCTGTCCACCGTGTCCCGTGTTTGTCTTCTGAGGAGGTCGGTGCGGTTTTTTGCTGTGGCGCGTCGGAACTGTTGATCGAAGAGTCGAGCGCCATATCCTGTTCTTATGAGGGCATCTTTCAGCGTCTGGAGGTGTCTGTTGCGATCCTCCTCATCTGAGCAGATCCTGTGTATTCGGAGGGCTTGTCCGTAGGGGATGGCTTCTTTAACGTGTTTAGGGTGGAAGCTGGAGAAGTGGAGCATCGTGAGGTTATTCGTGGGCTTGCGGTACAGTGAGGTGCTGAGGTGACCATCCTTAATGGAGACGCGTGTGTCCAAGAGTGCAACCGATTCTGGAGAGTAGTCCATGGTGAGTCTGATGGTAGGATGGAACTTGTTGATGTCATCATATAGTTGTTTCAGTGATTGCTCACCATGACTCCAAAGGAAGAAAATATCATTGATGTATCTAGTGTATAGCATTGGTTGAAGGTCCCGTGCGGTGAAGAAGTCTTGTTCGAACCTGTGCATGAAGATGTTGGCATATTGAGGTGCGAATTTGGTCCCCATGGCTGTTCCGTGTGTGTGGATGAAGAACTGGTTGTTGAAGGTGACGCCATTGTGGTCCAGGATGAAGTGGATGAGTTGTAAAATTGCATCTGGAAACTGGCAGTTGTTTTTGCCATTCAATGTGCAACTTATAGTTTATAATCAACCACTTTTTACCTGTTCATTCATGTTTAACTCATGTTGAGGACGTTATAGTATAGGATCGGTAGAATTTAGTGTTTGCTTTGCTGACTCTTGTATAGTAAAAAACGTTCTGCTTTAAACCGTGGAATCTTTTGGCTTTATTTCTTCAGTAAGTAACTGGGGATTTGAATGTTGTCTACTTAAAAGAAAGGTTACTTGTCTCTACTGAGATTATAACAGTAAATATAAGTCTATTTTCTTACCTTGTGAAGACATTAGTTTCTTTGCATAGTGTATATTTGCAGATTCCATCAGATCTTAGGATGTAGGAGCAGAAATATCGAGTTTCATCCGTCATTCAATGACATCATGACTGATCATGACTGAAGATTCCAGACAATCTTCGGTACTTTGCGAGGTGGTCAACATTAATGAGAGCATTGCAAAATATATCGCTGAGAGCATCAGAGTCAAGACCAGTTCTATACTCTCTCATTGTTGGCGTTGTCGGCATAATTCCAGCAAGAATCGTCGCAGTCAGGGTACAAAATAACCAGTTTTTTGCCTCCCTTAATGCAAGGGTACCAAGGCCAATTGTAGTTCTTTGACCTGTGCCCTGGCTGACATGAGCTACCCCAGCACAGACTGGGAATCACGGATTCTGCATGGTTCACTCACCATTGGTAACCATCACAATATATTTTAAGAGTAATGTATTTCATGCAGTGAAATCTGCTTCCCCGTCCTTCCCATTTTCCCTGCACCCCACGTACAGTTTTTCTGTCTCTGTTTTCAATTCTATTCTATTTCTTAGAGGGCCGAAGGGCCTGTTCCTCTGCTGTATTGTTCTATTGCTGATCACATTTACAGTACAATGTCACTGTTCCTCAATTTTAAAATGCACACAGAAATTCACGTGTACAAGTTGTACATTTGTGCCTATTTTTACATCTTAATAGTTGGTGGGCCTGTGGGAATCAAATGCACGGGGAGCAAGGTAGTCACTGAAGGAGGGAGGTTTTGTATTGTACTGAATGTTCCCTTTCAGCTTTCTTTCACAGCCCCCCAACCCCCACCACACCAGCTCTTCATTCATGCCAAGATCATTCCCATATAGTCTCCAATTTCTGTCAAAGTTGTCTGGAGGAATATTTGCAAGAGAGGGTCATGGCCCAATGGCAGTATTAGTGGTGTGGTAGGGATTCCCTAAGGCTCTTGCACCTGCTGATTTTAAAGCCATTGAGCATATAGCAGCAAAATACTGTACTGTGCATACAATATTCATTACAGCATTATACAGCATAATGTGGGTCCGGAGCTTGTTATGGAAGGGAGTTCGAGTTAGCTTGTTAGTCTGAGCTCAGAGCGCTTTGTGCCTTAGATTCTTGTCAATTTTGAGGCCTCAAGCGCAGAAGCAACATAATGAAAGGGTAAGAAAAATGGAATAAAAAGTAATCACTTGGACAGATTCAGTGTCCTTGCTGGAGCTGTTGTTACATTGGATTATGAAGATAATTATATCTTCATTATAAATACAAAGCATATTCAAATGTATTTTTCTTAAAATCAATAAAACGTAAATAATTCTTGTGTGAAAATAAAAAATGTCCTTGTGCTGCTGTGGTGCATTAAAACCAAACAGTCATGTCCCCCACCTCTTAGACAGTTCATTCTCTGAGTCCATTGTCACAATGGGCTACTATATTTTTGTCGAAACATTGTAGTATAAGCAATATACTCTGTACAGGATTACATAGAATGGAACTTTGGCAAGGAGCAGGGGTCAGCAGTCGCAGGGTTTAATCTTGGAAAGAAAATGGTCACGATATTCATGTGCATCCTTGTTTGAACTCGACTATGTGCAATGCACAATATTGCACAGCAGAAATTGGTGTAAAAGATGTTCTCAGTTTTCTCCACAAGTCAGCCAGTGTCAAAGGATTAATAGTACTTTTGGATAAATCACATTCTTGAACGTGTACAGGTTAACAGGTAGTGGTATGATCTACAAATAAGTTGAAAAATGCACACATTTTCAGAGGAAATTCGTTGAAAGTTTAAAGGGGCAAACTTTCTGACTTCATGTTTTCATTTGGTTCAAAACTTGTGGAATACGAGTCTCTTTCCGGTGTACTCCCGTGAGTCAAAGTTCATCAGCAGAATGTGCAATAGGAAAACTCCCTCCTCTTCAAATATCATAGTGTTTCAATCAAGTAATATTCCCTATCTTTTTAAGATGTATTTTATCATTTTCGTCAAAGCACATGTTTTTTTTGTGATTCTACCTTGTTTATTATCCTAGGTTTGTAACCTTTTCTTTCTGTTGTAATCCCCTCTTTAGCACTCAAAATATTCCTAAATAATGATGTGCTAAACAGAAATGTATTAACTGAAAATCACTTTTCCATAAGAAACCATGTAATAAAGGTGGATTACATTCCTGACCTGTAATTTTTACATTCAAAATACATTGACTGCCTTGAATCAAATTGGCCCAAAAATGCCTTTTAACTTGCTACTCTTTCTAGTTCCTTCTGTTCTCCACCTGTTCACTGCTTTCTTCTCGTTCCCTGCTCGCTGTCTCCTCCCGTAGCCACTTTGTTTACTCCATTCTGCTTGATGCTGCTCTTGCCACTCTTGAGGCCTTGGTCACACCCTCCCTCTTCCCAGTCCTCTCCCAATACCCTCACTGCTTCCTTCTCAGGTGAGGGGGTAATAAGAAGGAAGCAGCAAGAAGGGTCGGGAAAGTGGAGTCAGCAGGTAGTACTGGGAGCAAGGGTGTCAGGAGAGGACGGAACAAGGAGATGGGGAGGGGAGGTGCGTGGAAGGGAACGAGGGAGGTCATTGGGGGGGCAGCAAGCCAGAGAAGCAAGGGGGGGCCAGGAGGGGCAGCAAATGGGAGAGAGGAGTCAGGAGGGGTGGCAAGGAAAGTGGCAGCATGTGAAAAAACAGATCGAGCATGCGCTGTTACAACATGGTTCTAGACGCATGCTGAGGAACTGGGCTAAAATGAAAATGGCAGCAGCACTATTCAGGTGAAGTTCTGTTATTTACAAACTGAGCTGAGAGGAAAACACACTGTTAGAATACACTTTTAACCAGGGATGCTTGTGCTTATTGTCCAACACGCAGATGTGATTTCTAAAATTTCCCACCCTACAATAACGACAAATACTTGACAAATTGTATTATTATCACTGGATTTTTCAAGGTTAAAGTGAACTCAGTTCTTCGTCAATTATCAAACTACCAACATATGAACATACAAAATTGTTGGAGGAAGGAAGCTCACCCCACATCACAACTGCCCCTCCCCCACACACTCTGCCATCTCCATGTTTCAACTGTGGAATTTTCAAGAAAAAAACAAAAAAAAAAGTATCCAGGCTCCATCAGGGAAAAGTACTCTCGAAAATACTTCTCTTACACCTCAGGATTGAAACTAATCTTGGAACTTGGAAACTAGCCTTGGAACCTGAATGTGATTGCGGTAACGGAGACTTGGTTAAAAGAGGGACAGGACTGGCAGTTAAATATTCTGGGATATAGATGTTTTAGGCGAGACAGAGAGGAAGGCAAAAGGGAGTTGCAATACTAGTTAGGGAATATATTACAGCTGTACAGAGGGAGGACACCTTAGAAGAATCAGGTAATGAGACACTTTGGCTAGAGCTTAGAAACAGGAAGGGGTAGTCACTATGATGGGGTGTACTACAGGCCTCCCAACAGCCCATGGGAAGTTGAAGAATGGATATGTAAGCAGGTGTAGAAATAATAGGGTTGTTGTAAAGGGAGACTTTAATTTTCCTCATTTTGACTGGAAATCCCTTAGGGCCAGGGGCCCGGATGGTGAGGAATTTAAGTGTGTTCAGGAAGGTTTTTTTGGAACTATATGTAGATGGTCTGACTAGAGAGGAGGCTATACTGGACCTGGTACTTGGGAATGAGCCCAACCAGGTCGTCATTGTTGCAGTGGGGGAACATGTGGTGAATAGTGACCACAATTCCGTAAGTTTTTGGAAAGTCATGGGAAAGAACAAGTGCTGTCCTAGGGTTAAGATGCTAAATTGGGGGAAGGCTAACTACAACTGGATTAGGCAGGATTTGGAGACTGTTGTTTGGGAGAGATTGTAAATGCATATTTGGCATGTGGGAGTCTTTTAAGGAGCAGTTGATCGGAGTGCAGAACAGGCACATGCCTGTGAAAAGGAAGGACAGGAAAGGCAGGATTTGGGAGCCATGGATGACCAGGGAAATTGTGAGTCTAGTCAAGAAGAAAAAGGATGCATTAATAAGGTCTAAACACAGATGAAGCACTTGATGGAGACAGTGAAAATAGGGTGTTTTTTTGAATGGAGGTCTGTAACTAGTGGAGTTCCACTGTTGATTGTAATATATATAAATGACTTGGAAGAAAACGTAGCTGATCTGATTAGCAAGTTTGTGGGTGATACTAAGATTGCTGGAGTTGCGGATAGTGATGAAGATTGTCAGAGAATACAGCAGGATATTGATAGGCTGGAAAATTGGGCGAAGAAATGGCAGATGGAATTTAATCCGGACAAATGCGGGGTGATGCTTTTGGTAGATCCAATTCAGGTGGGAGTTATGAAATAAATGGCAGAACCATCAGGAGCATAGACACACAGAGAGATCTGGGCAGATCCCACAGATCCTTAAAAGTGATGGAAAAGGCTTGCCTTCATTGGACGGGACATCGAATATGAAAGTTGGCAAATTATGCTATAGTTATGTAAAATGTTAGTTAGGCCACACTTGGAATACTGTGTCCAATTCTGGTCACAACACCACCAGAAGGACATGGAGGCTTTGGAGGGAGTACAGAAAAGGTTTACCGGGATGTTGCGTGGTATGGAGGGCATTAGCTATGAGGAGAGATTGAATAAACTGGGATTGTTCTCCCTGGAAAGACAGACGCTGAGGAGCGACCTGATAAAAGTTTATAAAATTATGAGGGGCATAGATAAGGTGAACAGTTGGAAGCTTTTTCCGAGGGCAGAAATGACAATTACAAGGGGGCACAAGTTCAAGGTAAGAGAGGAAAGGTTCAGTGGAGATGTGCGGGGGAAGTTTTTTTACACAGTGTGGGGCGGGGGTCTGGAATGCACTGCCAAGTGAGGTGGTTGAGGCAGATACGTTAGCCACATTTAAGACTTATCTGGATAGACACATGAACAGGTTTTTATTTATTTGTCACAAGTAAGGCTTACATTAACATTGCAATGAAGTTACTGTGAAATTCCCTTAGTTGCTGCAGTTCAGTGCCCGTTCGGGTCAATGCACCTAACCAGCATGTCTTTCAGAATGTGGGAGGAAACCGGAGCACCCGGAGGAAACCCACGCAGATACAGGGAGAACGTGCAAACTCCACACAGACAGTGACTCAAGCTGGGAATTGAACCCAGGTCCCTGGCGCTGTGAAACAGCAGTGCTAACCACTGTGCCACCATGCCGCCCCAGGCGGGGAATAGAGGGATACAGGTGGTTGGTCGAGATAGGGCAATGTGATCAGCACAGGCTTGGTGGGCCGAAGGACCTGTTCTTGTGCTGTTATGTTCATTGTTCTTTGTTCTAGTCCAGCTCACTTGGACGAAGTGTTCTCTATAAAGAAACTTTATAGACTAGTATTCCAACCACGTTGGAGTCATTACATCACCTATCACTTGGATGGGCTTGTGAGGGGGTGTGATAAGAACCAGAACTGAACACCGTGCTCTCGATGCAGTCTGATCATCAACCTGTATCGTGACAAATGGCGTCCTTTGATTTATACTGCATAGTTCCATTCATACAACCCATTGATCATGAACCTTTAGTGGTCTGTGCACAATAATATCTAAATCAATTTCCCTTTTAACCTCTTTCGTGGCCTCCGAAAAAAAGGTTTTGCCGATAAAATAGAGTTTATTGGGAAGGTCACTAAGCTAACAGATGAGAGAAATATTGTCTATTAGACTTTGAGAAAGCCTTTGATTCGGTACCTTGCACTAGGTTGTTTCACAAGATAGAATGTTGCGGTATCAGGAGGAATTTGAAACCCTGAATTAAGAATAGGCTCTGAGTCTGCAGCTAAAATGCTGCAGTTGACAGATGTGGTTCAACATGGAAGCTCATAACTTGCGATGTCCTTCAGCCAATGTTCCTGAGCTCACTGCTCTTCACCACCTTTATTGATAACCTGGAGAGTGGTGTTTGCAGATTGTTGAAAAGGTTTGCAGGTGACACCAAAATTTGTGCGATCAAACGCAAAAACAAATGAGATATGTTTGAGTGGGCTACGTAATGGGAAATGGCATTTAACTGAGACAAATGTGGTGTCATGGATGTGAACAGGACCAACACAAAACACACACATCATTTATGCAAGAAGTATCACTCAAGGTCAAATAGCACGCCAAGAATTTGAACAGGCTGCTTCAACCTCAGTGGCCAGGAAGGGACATGGAATCAGGGTGATTGTGGAGATTGACTCTGCTAGTTTGTAGACTGTTATGAAGCCATCACTGTCAAAAGTCCAAATCAATTAAACTGCCTGTCCGCTATATATTTCTCCTCAAGCAAAAATGGCACCAAATTCTCTGGTGCTTGTACTACCCCAGCCTCCAGAGAAAAGATTTTACTGAGTTTCCCCCCTCAAGCCAACTGTAGAATTTCTCTCCATCCTTACATCCTGTGTTTATATATTGTTGACTGGTTGCTTTCCCCAGCCTGATTATTCTGCAGTCTCAAGAGTTTCGGAGCAATTATTCTCTACAAAGAATATGATTATATTTAATCTGCACTTAATCTTTATGACTTCACAATCCCATTTATAAACAGATATTCATCCAACCCTTCTTTTAATCAGTTGTTGATTGGCACAAGTGTTCAGGAATGTTTTATTCTTTTGTACGAGGCACTATTTCAGCATGGTAAAGATGTACCACGTGCCCAGGGGTGTGATACCAGGCACTCTCTGTTTAGAGATTAAAACCCTGAAAACTGGGCCAAGTCCATATTCGAAATATAAGTGTAGAGTCACAATTCAGATCACTATAGCTTTTGGTTTGGTTCAGGATGTGTCCTTGCATGTTCTTACTTCTCTAGCTTCCACAGAGGAAAATCTCCTTGAACCCACGTAGAGCAAGAACATGAATTCTCTAAGCGTTTTCAAACAAAATGATGGAAAACAGAAATATGCAGCAAGATGTTCGCAGTGGGTCGTTACCAACCATTTCAGTTACAGTTGAAAACTGAGGGGTGCTTGACTGTTAATTGAAGTCTGGTTCCTTGGGATATTGGGTTAAATAATCAATGCCTCGTCGTTTGCCACACAAAAATAATGCAATTCACACCCCTAGAGAGAAAGTCTTTTCACTTCCATTTTGATTAAGCGTAGACAAGGATATTTACTTCATGGAGCATACCAATTGGGCTCTGCAAGTAGCTTTTCTTCCAGGGCTGTACACTCTTAAACTGCTGTCAGTGAATTGTTCTCAGTTGTGCAATGACGTGGTTTGAAAATAAGTTTGATTCTGCAATGGAGAATTTTGCCAGAGGCGGTGTTTGTGAGGACAAAGTGTGTACGGGTGATGATAGAAGCTTCATCAGTGCGGCGTTGGCTTTCACACTGAGCACTTCAAGTCACACACAGCTCTGTATAAAATTTTCACCTTTAGTGAATGATGCACTCTCAGGTAAGGTGTACAAAGCTCCTCATTTATGTCTGGTGGTAAAATCAAACCAGAAATGTTGCACATCAATAGAACAACTGGGAGCTGTTATTCAATGGACTTTGGGTGAATACAGTGTAGCACTGCAGGATAAGCCCTAGGCAAAGAGGACTGTGCAAATTAAAGTTTACGCCCTTCTTGTTTCATGAATTTTGTATTGTAAAGAAACCTGCAGCAATTAACAACAAACTTTTGATTAAGACAATTCCGTGACCTTCAACAAAAAGTGTGTGCTGAATTTTCAAGCCACTACGGGCAGTTTTTCCACAAGAACTCTCCACATTCTACATGCAAATACCTTCTTAATATATTCTAGGACTATTTAAAATGCTTCAAATTCCCAGGTTGTGATTTGTGTCCTTGATGTTGGGAATTGGTCCTCACACTAGTCTTGCTGTAATTATTAGCATATCTTCAGTGCTTTTACACTCAGCGTAATTAAAACTAATTATTCTAGATACAGCTTAACTACAATCCATTATTTAAAAAAAACAGATTGTGCACTAAAATAATATATCCTCCATATATCTTTCTGCATTTACACTATCAAATCTTTAGTTTGAAGTTATTTAATTAGGTTGGAATCCAATTGCAATTGCATGCAAATGTGTAACATCCCCAGATGTACCTGCTAACTTCTTTTCATATGCAAAACTGCAAATATAATGGTTAATGATTTGAATTAACATTTTAGGGAATCTATTTGAAGCCAATTGTAAGTTAAATTTTTAATGCCGCACTAGTAACACAGCCCTACTGCTGGAGACAGCTGCATAATGTTAATGTGCTTCTTAGGATAGAGAGTTTCAGTTTGAGGGGTGGGTTTGGCTCTATGTCATGAGAGGAGAAAGGCTGGCAAGTGCCTCCATCTCTGGTGTTAGACCCACAGAATATTTTTGTCCTCAGGCTGCAGAAGAGCTGGGTGTTGAATCCCATTGTGTGATTTTTAGGTTGCTGGCCTTCGCGGACTTTCTTCCACAGATTGGAGAAGTTTTGCAAGTGGGAAGATGGTCATAAATGTAACTTGGAGGTGGTAACACTTGCACAAAGATTTGCCTTGCCTCAGTGATAGCACTCTTGCTTCTGAATCAGAAATTCCATTCAAAGATGTTTTATGCTGACAACTCTTAAAATAATGTTTTACTCCATTCTTAAAATTACTAAGCCAATGCTCAGAATGGATCAGGCAAACCCAAATCCATTCCTTGTTTGCTCTGAAAACCAAATTCAAAATCCAATTGAATCCAATTCATGGTCCCCACAAGAGAGATAAATAAGATCCAAACTGACTAGGTAAGGCATTGCACATCATCTTGGGCTTGATCTGATGACACTTAATCATAGCCAAAAGGCTGACACTTCATTGCAATGATGTGGAGATGCCGGCGTTGGACTGGGGTGAACACAGTAAGAAGTCTCACAACACCAGGTTAAAGTCCAACAGGTTTATTTGGTAGCAAATACCATAAGCTTTCGGAGCGCTGCTCCTTCGTCAGATGGAGTGGAAATGTGCTCTCAAACAGTGCACAGCGACACAACATCAAGTTACAGATGTTACTTGTAACATCTTGTAACTTCTGTAACTTGATGTTGTGTCGCTGTGCACTGTTTGAGAGCACATTTCCGCTCCATCTGACGAAGGAGCAGCGCTCCGAAAGCTTATGGTATTTGCTACCAAATAAACCTGTTGGACTTTAACCTGGTGTTGTGAGACTTCTTACTGACTTCATTGCAATACAGAGGAGAGTACTGAACTGTTGGAACTGCTGTGTATGAATAAGATGGTAACCAGTAGTTTTAACAATCCCTTTAGGTAGATGTGAAAGATCAGTGAAGACTGGGACTTCTCCCAGTGCCATAGCCAATATTTAACCCTCATTTGATATCATTAATACAAATCATCTGGTTATTCATCTCATTGCTGCTTTTAGACCTTGCAAATTGAGGGCCACATCGCCCTCTGTGCATCATGTGACTTCCAGGATAGCCAACAGTGAACAAGGTGGCCAATCTCTATTTTTCACCAAGCAATTCCTATGTCCTGGTGTGTATTTTCAGCAGGAAGGTACTTAATTGGCTGTGAAGGACATATTGGAATGCTATGAGATTGTGAATATATTATAAATGCAAGGTCTTTGGGCAGAGGAGGTAATGGCCAAATGTATAATGATCAATTCGGAACATAACCTGAATACAGTTCTTGTTGCTAATCTGGTATCATTAAGTGGTTGCTGCTAACATAGAACATAGAATCCCTACAGTGCAGAAGGAGGCCATTCAGCCCATCGTGTCTGCACCGACCACAATCCCACCCAGGCCCTATTCCCACAACCCCTCATATTTACCCTGCTAATCCCCCTGACACTAGGGTTAATTTAGCATGGCCAATCAACCTAACTCGCACATCTTTGGACTGTGGGAGAAAACTGGAACACCCGGAGGAAATCCACGCAGACACGGGGAGAATGTGCAAACTCCACACAGACAATGATGCGAGGCCAGAATTGAACCCGGGTCCCTGGCGCTGTGAGGCAGCAGTGCTAACCACTATGCCACCGTGCCATGCTTGTGGCACTTTGCTGTGTGAAAAGCTGACCATGCAGTCAGTCTACGGAATAACTTTAGCCAACTTCAAAAGTAATCCATAAACTCTTTTATTGCTTAGAGGCGTCCTGGGGCTGTGAGAGGTGCTGTGTGAGTGTGACATCTTTTATTTTTAGATGCTACAGAAGTGCTCTGAATTATATACGAGGCTAATTGAAAGCAACAAAATAATTAACACATTGCAGAATTGTTAACACCTGCTTAAGATGACAGTTTAGTTATGTATTGTCAGTGTAGTCCCCAAAGTGGTAAATCCCTGCTTCGAATGGGCTCCTGGGGAGGCACCCCTTTCAAGGAGATAGAAATTTGAAGCCTAACTAAATTCTCAGCAACTAAATTTTTAACTAAAGAATTTGCACAATATAGAGTGAATGCTGACAGAGTGAAGGACTGGGAGTGTATGAACACATATCTTTGACGGGGCAGAAAAAGTTGAGAAGGCTCTTAAAGAAAGTATATGGGATCCAGGGTTATGTTAATAGACTTCTCGGACCAAATTTTTTGCCAGCTATCAGATCACTCATTTCAGTGTGTGTGTGAATTACCACACTTATTTCTTTTGGAGGGCTGATTTTCCGCCGTGTTCCTGAACTCCACTTCTTCCCTCTAGCCTTTTTGCTGATTGTGAAAGTCTTGTATGCAAAATGCACATCAGCTCTGCTGAGGTCAGGTTCCCAATTTAAAATGGGAGATGGAAATTGGATTTCCTCCTGCATACCATTTTCATGCAGTGGTGCAGGTTCTAGGAAGCACACAAGGTTTGAGAATTTGTGAAGAAAATGGAAAGCCTGTTGAGGGTAAAGTGTTTTCAGACTTTCAAATGTCTCCAAGCTATAGCTATTGTCAATGCTTGACTAAGTTACAAATGCTAATGTGTTTCAGCACCGTGGGTATTCCATTCCTCTAAGAATGACTGACAGTTTCAAGAAGTTTTAATAACAGAACGTGCCTTTGATGTGATTCCTGGTTTGCCAGCTAATAGAGTCACAATTGTTCTAAGAATATCTTTACACATGGCAAATTACATTTTTTTCTTCTTATCAATTATATGGCAGTTTTTATTAGACGGTGAGAGGTTCACTTTTCCCCTAAGGAATGTAAAATATTTTCCCTTGGTATTGCATGGAATCTGAGGATTGCACTGGGCGGTTGGCTATGGAGGGCATAGAGGTGGCATAGGCGATTCGAGGGGGCATGGATTATACGTGGAGGCATAGGGATGACATGGGTGATGAGGGGCTTCAGTGATGTAGAGAGATTAGAGAAGCTGGGGTTGTTCTCCATAGAGCAGAGAAGATTAAGAGATTTGATAGAGGTATGCAAAATCATTGATGATTTTGATTGAGTAAGTAGATGAATTTCTTTTTTTAAAGTTATTGGTCTCGACTGATAGGGTTGGAGTCAAATCCTATAATGCAAATTTAAATGTTAAAATTAAGAAGCTGTGTTTCTTTGTTGGAAGGAATTGGATAAAGTTCATGCTGAGAGGCAGGACAAAAACAGAAAGAATGTGAAAGAGTTCGAGAACTGTTCAAAAAGAATATCAGGGTTTTTTTATCAGAGCATAACCTTAACGAAGTTCTTAAAATGGCTAAAGAGGATTTAAATGTATCCATACTGGTTTGTGGCCTGTTTCAATGGCTCAGATTTAACATTCGTATCCTTTGGTTTATATCTATCCCAGGTCTGAGCTTTTGTCATATTATCCTGAACTCGAGAGCAACATGCTAAAAATTTTATTTGTCTCCACTGGACTTCCTCTATGTCTCGTCCTTTTGTCCCAACATTGACTGCCATGCCTTTAGTTGGATAGTTTAAAGCTTTGAAACTTATTTATTAGTGTCACAAGTAGGCTTACATTAACACTGCAATGACGTTACTGTGAAAATCCCCTAGTCGCCACACTCCAGCGCCTGTTCGGGTACACTGAGGGAAAATGTAGCATGGTAAATGGACTAACCAACACATCTTTCAAGCTGTGGGAAGAAACCGGAGTACCTGGAGGAAACCTACGCAGACACAGGGAGAACATGCAGACTCCCCGCAGACAGTGACCCAAGCCGGGAATCGAACCCAGGTCCCTGGCACTTTGAAGCAGCAGTGCTAACCACTGTGCCACCGTGCCACCCACGGACCTCCATGCTCTGACAATCCTTCTCTATGCCCCTCCGTTCCTCGTCTTCTCTTATCTCCTTTAAGATATTCCTGAAACTGCCGCCACACTTTTCAAATAATCTTTCGGTTTTCTTTGATAGTACTATTTTCTTTGGCATGCCATCCATTTTTCCTGCATTATTACATTTCCTACGTAAATACAAGTTGCTGTAATTGTTTAAGAATGTTTCCAACAAGTTCTGATGTTCTCCAGCAGAAAGGCCTTGCAGTTGTTACTTTTAGTTGATCCCTGATAATTTTTTAGGCTTCCAGGAGGGGCAGCTATTAATGTGTTCATTAATGGAATCAGTTTTCTCGTGGAATGGGAGCCGTGTAAAGTTATATCTTCATGGAACCTGGGATCAATCTTGAAACATAAAGATCTGCCCCCAACCATACATCTTGTATACTTTACAGAGAAACCGCTTGACCCGAAGATGTCCTTTTTGTTCATGGTTTAAAAGCTGTTCTTTGATCCAACTGATATAACCTGGCTGCATACGTTTACTTAAATAATCCATATTATGCTGCCTAAATGCAATGCTTCCCTTACAATTCAGTCTACCATGAAGCACACTGTACCATGTGTTATAATCAGTCAAGTTTTGAAAAATACAGGAGGCAAGTACATTGCTGAAACATTCCGTACCTTTCCATTTGTCAGTTAACCCAAGAGGTCAATTCTTTATGAGTGGTACAAATGACAACATTTGTACTTATTATGCTTTGCTATTTGACTGTATAGGTTCTCCATGTTATCCTCAAGGTGACAAGCTGGAGTAAGACTCAGGAGGGGTGAAATGATAAAGAGCAGTTTTTTGTTAAGAAGTCCTATGGTGTAATTATCTTTCCACTAGCAACAACATTAGTGCGGCTAAAACATCCTGGTGCAAGTAAACTAATTGGGAACAACACTTGGCGTTTTCACCCTCTGCTGTGTGTACTACTTGGCTTAGTATTTTAAATATGGCACAGTGGTTTGCACTGCTGCCTCACAGTGGTTAGCGCCAGGGACCTGGGTTCGATTCCCAGCTTGAGTCACTGTCTGTGTAGAGTCTGTACATTGCGTGGGTTTCCTCTGGGTGCTCCGGTTTCCTCCCATGGTCCAAAGATGCGTGGGTTAGGTGGATTGCCATGATAAATTGCCCCTTAGCGTCAGGGAGATTACCAGGGTAAATATGTGGGGTTACGGGGATAGAGCCTGGGTGGGATTGTGGTCAGTGCAGACTTGAAGGGCCGATCGGCCTCCTTCTGCACTGTAGGGTTTTTATGGTATTTATTTATTGAAGCAGTGGAGAAGGAGCTTTCCACGGCACCTAACCCATGTTACGTTTGACTGGCGAGTGTTCAATACCAGTGGATATGTGAATAAGTGCCCCTCAGAGGTTCCTATTTTGTGCAGGCTCATCCACTGGTGACACTAATAAATAAACTTTAAAACTTAATTTATCCCAGCAATGGCAAAGATGATGGCATAATGAAGCCCAGCAAACTCTCCTGCAGGGAATGAGGGGACAGCAAGATGGTTCTTTCAGATTATAGAGCATTGCTGATAGAGGGCACAGTTGCTCTCAGAAATGAGAAGCAGCTTTTGGGAAAAGCGGATTAGGCCAAAGCCCCATTAGATTGAGAATTAAAGGTCCAGCACTCATAACTGCCTTTTCTAGTGCCTCAGCTCTTCCCACAACATGATGCAAACTCAGAAAGAGGGGTATCCGTAAATAAAAATTGTCATTAATTTTTGGATCTCCGTTCCGTTCTCAGAATCAAATTGAATTTCCAAACTTTAGCATTTACTGGAGGTCTCGGCTAATAAATACAGTTTGTGGCCATTCATTTATTATAAGTTGCATTTTTTATGCCGTGGGAATTGAGCACTCCTAAGTCAAATGCAACATGGGTTAGGTGCAATGTAAAGCTTCTTCTGTGCTCTTCCATAAAAGTACGCCACCACATGTCACTCGCATGCAACCCATTGTAACATTTCCCTCTCCTTGCATCCAGTTAGCAAAGCATTTCTTAGAACCTTATATCGAATCATAGCATCCCTACAGTGCAGAAGGAGGCCATTCCGCCCATCAAACCTGCACCGACAACAATCCCACCCAGGCCCTATCCCCGTAACCCCACGTATTTACCCTGCTAATCCACCTGACGCTAAGGGACGATTTATCATGGCCAATCCACCTAACCTGCACATCCTTGGAGCATGGGAGGAAACTGGAGCACCCAGAGGAAACCCACGCAGACATGGGGAGAACGCGCAAACTCCACACAGACAGTGACCCAAGCCGGGAATTGAACCCGGGTCCCTGGCGCTGTGAGGCAGCAGTGCTAACCACTGCTCCATGTAATAGAGAATGGAACCTATTTGAAAAGAGGTCAATCATACTTTTGCCCTCCTGTGGTTGGTTTGCTTGTTGTTGATAGTTTTATTTCTCCTGCTTGTTTGATTTGCTGCAAAATAAAAATAGACTTTTCTTTTAGTAAAAGCATGCACGTGTTGTGTATGTGTACAAAGCTCGTGTCCTGTTTGGACATGAACAAACTTCTCTGTTTTGCATCATTTGCTTCCTAGGAACCGAGCACATCACTGCAGAGAGGAAAGAAAAACTGAGGATGAGAAGCTGAGTGGTCATTTTTTTATCTGTTGTTTATGGAGCTAGCCATTATTATAAAGAGGCAGATGCTTAAACAGAGCCAAATACTGAGCAAATGTTATGCCTCTGGCTCCTCACATTAACTAGGTGGAGTGAGATTTACAACAATTAATGCAGATGAGGGTCAGGTTGTAGACCTGTGCCTGCTAATAAATCAAGTTGCGATGGGTTAAGACCACTTCAAAATGAATCTATAAAATGGAGCATTTTGTTGAGTAAGCAGTATAAACTCAACTGGTCATTCTATATATTGGGGCGGCACGGTGGGACAGTGGCTAGCACAGCGCCAGGGAATCGGGTTCGATTCCAGCCTCGGGTCACTATCTGTGTGGAGTTTGCACGTTCTCCCAATGTCTGCGTGGGTTTGTTCCGGGTGCTCCGGTTTCCTCCCACAGTCCAAAGATGTGCGGGTTAGGTTGATTGGCCATGCTAAATTGAGCCTAATGTCAGGGGATTAGCAGGGTAAATATGTGGGGATGCGGGAATAGGGCTTGGTTGGGATTGTGGTCGGTGCAGACTCGATGGGCCGATTAGCCTCCTCCTGCACTGTAGGGATTCTATGATTCTACATATATATTGCACTCTTAAGGAAATATTGGCCTGAATTTTGGCCCCAGCTGGTAGGTTATTAGGCAGTGGGGAGAGGGTGAAATAGGATGATTGAGCTTCCTGCTGAGTTCTCGCCCGACTAACCTCTTGGTTATTTTACTCTGGGTGAGGTGAGGCCTTGGACAGGCCACCCGCCCTTGCTCCAATTGAGGCAACGTAAGAGCCGTTTCCCACCCATCCTCAAATTCTAAGCTGGTGGAAGGATTTCCCGGGTCTGGGGCAAACCCCAAAAATGATCACATTTAAATCTTGGCTGGTAAGTGGGGGTGGGCATGAGGGAGCCTCCATCAGAAGCCCCATTCCAACCTTGGGCACCTTCTCCAACCCTCCCAATCCCTTCTTAAAGTCCAGTGCCCACTGGTCCTCCCATCCCCTCCCTTGACATCCCAATTGCCCACCCCAAACTCGGGGCCTTTCTTTTCCTTCCCACCCAAAAACTAACCTTTCTCGCCTGTCCCGGGTGAGTTCCCTCTTCTGTCCACTGCAGCTTCTGTCACCTTCTAAGGAAGGTGGGCTTCCTCTCGAATAAGGGGTCCCCCTGCAGCCAATTGATGCTCATCCGAGCGTGAAACGGCTGCGGAGCGGGTGGAGTTGGCAGGGGTGTTCCCCATCAATTCTTCAGATGACGGGACAAGAAACCCCACCAGCCGAAATATCCTGGTCAATGAAAATAATGGGTATGATTGTGCACTAAATGCGCAACTTGCAGATTCAAACAGGGATATGTAATCAATTAGCAGAGAGCTCAAATATTTGACATCGTTTAATTGCAGGGCTGTGGTAAACCACTGTTAGCTTATTACCTGTATATGTGACATGCCTGGACACATCCCTGCCGACCCTACCGGGACTCCTCCCCCCCCCGGGTCCCGGTATAAAGGCGACTGCTCCCCAACCCCCTGCCTCAGTCTGGACCAGTTCATCGGCATGGGTGTGCTCCAAGTCTTTTGCTAATAAAAGCCTATTTGTTCTTGCATACAAACTAGTCTTTGCTTGATTGATGGTGCATCAAGGGCAACAATTATTGTCGCCTAGATACCAAAAAAAAACAGTCTGGTTGGATCCAGTATATCCTTTCTGGCGGTGGAGGACTGATGCAGTTCTGATAATTCTGTTTGCTCAATTGATTGAGTTTTACAAGAAAGCAAATTGGATAGCAAGTGTAATGGATGTTTGGGAGGGAGTATAAGAGTATGACTTAATTGCGGTGCTGATGACAGAGAGATGAAAGCTTGACTAGGTTATGAACAATCACATGACATTGTGATTGAATTGCAGCTGTCAACTCTTCATGTTCCTCTATCCTCAATTTTTTTTTAGGATTTGCTAAGCGTCTTTTTGTTTTGAAACCAAAAGAGAAAATGTTGGAAAATTTCAGCAGGTCTGGCAGCATCTGTAAGGAGAGAAAAGAGCTGGCGTTTCGAGTCCAGATGACCTTTTGTCAAAGCTAAAAGGCATAGAAAGTGGGAGATAGTTATATTATAGGGAAATGGAATGAAAGATGAGTCATAGCCACAGAAAACGGCTGCTAATGGCAGTCCATAGAGCGAATATAAAGGGTGTAAATGGCCAAAAGGCAGAGAAGCTGAAATCAGAGGGTAAGCTGTGACAGATGAAGATGTGGGGGAAGGGGGCATGGGAAATGGGTGGGAGAGAGGTAAAATTTAGAAAAAGGGGGGCAAATGGGAAGCAAAGGGGAAGAAAAGGTAAAGAAATGGGGGATAAAGTAGGGGGAAAGAGTCAGAGGGAAGAAAAATGAAGAAAGACAATAAAGAAATAAAAGGTAGAGAACAGTAAAAAATTAAATAAGATGAAAACAAAGGGGTCGAGGTGGGGTCGAGCAAATCATCTGAAGTTGTTGAATTCGACGTTGAGAACGGAAGGTTGTAAAGTGCCTAGCCAGAAGATGAGATGCTGTTCCTCCAGTTTGAAGCTTTGAGCTTCATTGCAGAAAGCCAAGGACAGAGATGTGGGCATGGGAGCAGGATCGTGGTTAAAATGGCAAGCAACCAGAAGGTCAGGGTCCTGATTGCACAAGACCAAAGGTGCTCAGCAAAGTGATCACCCAGTCTTTCCGATATAGAGGAGACCACGTTGGGAGCAGCGAATGCATTCGACCAAATTGAAAGAGGTGCAAGTGAAACGCTGCTTAAACTGGAATGAATGTTTTGGGCCTTGGATGGTGAACATAGAAGAGGTAAAGGGACAGGTGTTGCACCTTCTGCGATTGCAAGGGAAGGTGCCATGAGTGACGGGAGAGGTGTTGGGTATAGTGGAGGAGTGGACTAGGTTATCCTGGAGGGAACGGTCTCTGCGGAATGCTGACAGAGGGAGTGAAAGGAAGATGTGTTTGGTGGTGGCATCACGCTGGAGTTGGTGAAAATGGCGGAGGATTATACTTTGCATGCGGAGGCTGGTGGGGTGAAATGTGAGAACAAGGGGGACTCTATCCTTGTTCTGGGAGGGAGGGGAGGGGGTGAGGGTCGTGGCGCGGGAGATAGACCACATGCTGTTGAGGGCCCTGTCGACAACTGTAGATAGCTATCCACAGTTGAGGAAAAAGGAACACATGTTAGAAGCACCGCTCTGGAAGGTGGCATCATCGGACGAATGCGACGGAGGTGAAGGAGCTGAGAGAAAGGGATGGAGTCCTTACAGGATGTAGGATGTGAAGAGCTGTAGTCCAGATAGCTGTGGGAGTCCGTGGGCTTGTAATGGGTATTTGTAGATAGTCTGTTGCCAGAAATGGAGACAGAAAGGTCAAGGGAAGGAAGGGAAGTGTCTGAGATGGACCAGGTGAAGGCGATGGAGGGGTGGAAACTGGAAGAGAAGTTGATGAATTTTCCGAGGTCTGGATGAGAGCATGAAGCGGCACCAAAATAGTCATCAATGTACTGGTAAAGGAGTTGTGGGAGGGAACCTGGGTAGGCCTGGAACAAGGAATGTTCCACATACCCCATAAAAAGACAAGTGTAGCTAGGACCCATGCAGGTACCCATTGCTACTGCTTTGATTTGGAGAAAGTGGGATGAGTTAAAGGAGAAGTTGTTGAGAGATAGAATGCATTCAGCCAGGCAGAGGAGAGTGGAGGTTTTTATCTTTTTGTTTTGTTTGCCCTCCCGTATCCCAGTGCTGTCGCCCAACCAGGAGGAAGTCAGGTGACTTGTTTTCAAGTCCTAGGTTCTGTCCTATTGAACAGGTTGATAGGTGTAGGAACCTTGCCAGGGCCACTGCTTTATTTAACATAAAGAAAAGCGCTGCATTCATTGGCTTACAGCAGCACAAGTTCGAAGCTCTGGACCTACAATAACCCGGTCTCGGCTGTGAGCGTGGGTTTTAAACTCCCGCTGCTTGTTTTCCATTGGGCAAGCTCCCACCCGCTTGATAGGGAAGCTCATCCTCCACAAGGCCCATGGGGAGATCTATTGATGATCCCCATTGTTCTTCGTGGCCACTATACCAATAGGTTTTCACAGGTGTACTCCAGAATGTCTTAGTTTCTCACTGGGTGAGATGGAATGATGAAGAGTATCACGCATCTGCTTGACATTGATACCTTACGCTGTGTTTCCTGGTATAAGAATGTGAACCAAAGTTCATAAGTCGCCATGTTACATTTTCTTGACATTTCATAGAATCATAGAATCCTACAGTGCAGAAGGAGATCATTCGGCCCATCGAGTCTGCACAAACCACAATCCCACCCAGGCCCTATCCCTATAACCCCATGCACTAGTTAACCCTAACTAGTCTGCCTGGCATTAAGGGCAATTTCGAATGGCCAATCCACCTAACCCGCACATCTTTGGACTGTGTGAGGAAACCGGAGCACCCAGAGGAAACCCATGCAGACATGGGGAGAATGTACAAACTCCACACAGACAGCGACCCAAGCCCAGAATCAAACCCGGGTCCCTGGCGCTGTGAGGCAGCAGTGCTAACCACTGTGCCATCGTGCCACCCATTTCTGCTCAGCTTTGTATGTTTGACCCATCTTGGCCCTCCAGTGGTATGTGAGGAAGGTCTGGTTTGGTCCCACTCCCTTTGTTCCTCCATTGTGAAGGGGCACACCATTGTATGACATGATGCTGGGACATATAACCTGGCAAGTCCCAGGCCGAGCCTTGATTAATTGGAACTCGATGGAGTTGGGCGAAGTATTTTGATCCCCCTGGGTGGAGGATAGGAAATATTCACCAAGGGTTGTGCTGCTGATGACAAGTCAAAGACCTACTTAAATGTGTAGATTTCTAGCGATTGAGAGAGAACAGATTCTGGTTCAGCTCCATTGTTGAATACTCTTGTTGAAATTCCAGGCCTAGACGCACACAAGAAGAAAGACAAGTGGTCAAAGAGAAGAAGGTTTCCTCAGATTCCAATAACAGTTACCAACCACATGGATTTTAGATGTGTGATCTGGGAGGCCCTGTAAAACCCTGGGTGTCCTGCTACCTTATAATATGCTTCTGAGTGAAAGCACGAAAAGTTTGCTAAATAAAGCCTTCAAAATGTCTAAAAATGAAATATCACATTTGCTGTGTGCGACGATCGTTCGAAAGTCCCCACAGCATATTTGCCTTGTGTGAGGTTAAGTGGCATTTCACCACGTTAAAAATTGCCCAAGCCTCTCTAAACTCAAGTGTGTGCTGTTTTAAAGGTCTTTGGAGACCTGTGGAAACATAAGAGTTATAGAAGTATATCATACTTTGCGGAATAGAGCAAGTGTGCTGGGGGCAAAATAGGTGTATAGTAATTGATATGGTGACAGGAGGAATGGTGGATAAATAAGGATATTTCTAGATGTGACATTGTACTTACTTGTCTGTAAGAGCATGCTATTAGAGACAATGTAATTGCATAGTTTAATCTAAAGATGAAGCACAAGTCGTGATGTGCAAAGTGTCCTTGCAGCTTATTTTTAGTGGGACTAGATAAAACTAGTAAGAACTTTTAAAGTGCTCAATATTTGTAGATATAAGGAATTGGATCAGGGGTAGACCATACAACAACTTGAACCTGTTCCACTTTTCTGCTTCAAATCCAGCTTCCCGCCTCCTCCCCACATACCTGGATTTCCAGAGTGACCAAAGATCTGTTTGTCTCAGTCCTTTAATATATTCAGTGATGGAGCATCTGCAACCCTCTGGGATAGAGAATTCCAAAGATTCACAACCCTTTCAGTGAAGAAGTTTCTCCTCATCGCAGTCCTAAATGATTGCCTCTTATCCTGAGATTGTGCCCCAGTCTTCCAGCTTGTCCGATCAGGAGAAGCAACTTCTCAGTGTCTATTCTCGTCAGAATCTTTTATTTTGTTTCATTGAGATCACCCCTCATTCTTCCAAACTCCGGAGAACATAGGCCCAATTTTTACTCTGCCTCTCAACACAGGAGAACTGTTTCATCCCAGGATCGATGGAGGTGAACCTTTGCTGTACAGCCTTTAAGCCCATTCTTCCTTAAATATGGAGATCAAAACTGCGCACAGTATTCCAGGTGTTGTCTCAGCAAAGCAAGAGGATTGTAGCAAGACCTCCTTACTCTTTTGCATTCCAATCCCTTTGCATTAAAAGCCAACATGCCATTTGCATCTTTTCAAAATATGCAGGTTATTGCAGCTGTAAGGAAAGACTGCTTACAAGTCTTTACTTCTAATGTCCAGTTCTACAAATGTACAGAAATATGGGCTGGAATTTTTGGGTGGTTGGGGCTTAACCCCCCAGCATTTTAGGAGTCGGTGAGGAACCCATCCCCGCCAACTCCACCAGGCCTGCTGCCATCTTACAATCAACTGAGCAATGATTGGCAGCATGTAGGACCTTTCTGTATTTGGAAGGAAGTCCCGCCTTGGAGAGCTATTGGCCAATTAGATTGGCCAACAACTCTCGTGCCCCTTCAGGCATGCTGCTGTAATGGTTGGAAGGGGCACTGAAACACTGTGCCTGGGATGAAATGTCGGGAGATGCTGTGAAAGTAACTGACAGGGGTGCTGGATGTTTCATCAGAAGTAACTCTTCAAATGCAGACAATAAAAATCGAAGAAAACTTACTCCAACTTATAATCAAAGAAAGGGTTTAATAAAGAAACTTCATTTCTCCAAACGTGGGGATACGACTTGGGCCACTCTAAGCTCCGCACAGTTCCAAACAGGTTCTTATTTATAGTGAGTCAGCTGGCCAGCTGAGTATTACATCATACCGTAATTGGTTCCATGGTTTACTGGACCTTACAACTTGTTATCATTGGTCACATTACATTCAATACAAAGTTGTCACCGGTTGCATTCTAACACTGGGAGCTGAGAGTTGGGGATGCTGCGGGGAGATGCCATCCAGGACAAAGAAGTCCACTATGATGGGCACCTCATCCAGCGCTTTCAACATTCTCTTCCTCCACCACTGATGCATAGGGCAGCAGCATGTACCATCTGCAAAATGCACTGCAGCAGGACTCCTTTGACAGCATCTTCCAAACCTATGACCTCCACCATCTAGAAGGGCAAGGGTAGCATGGGACATCACCTTCCTCAAGTTCCTCTCCAAGCCACACGCCATCCTGGCATGAAACTATATCGTCTTCCTTCACTATCACGGGGTCAAAACCCTGGAATTCCCTTCAGTACTGCAGGTGTACCTACACCACATAGACTGCAGCGTTGCAAGAAGGCAGCTCACACTATTTGTTAAAGGGCAATTAGGGATGGGCAATAAATGCTAGCCAGTGACATCCACACTTTGTGAGTGAACGCATTTTAAAAAGTAGTTAGTGTGTGCTATATGTATTTCCTTCCTGAAACTTCAAAGCGCCCTTTATTTCATGCACACTATCACATTGTGTTGTGCTCATCCTGTAATTCTTGTTCCAGTTCTAAGTAATATATAGTGGGTGGGATTTACCGCCATTGTCTGGTGGTAAGATCTTCTGGTGCTGCTGTTGTCAATGGAGTTTCCTGTGAAACCTGTGGCAGAGGTGTGCCAGCGGTGGGCTGGAAGATCCTGCCGGCATAAACAGCCAGAAAGTTCCAATCAGTATGTGTGCGCGACGGATGATATTCAGGCAAATTGTATCCAATGATTTATAGGTTAGGTGTGCCTGGTTCTAATCTTGCACAATGGAATTGGTACAAATGAAAGTGTTATATCACTCATCCATGTGAGAATTAGAACTGGGCTTTTCCACTCTAGTGAACAGGAGGCTTGTATCAATTGCAATGTTTACCATATGCTCGGAGTTACAGCAAGCCAAATCTTTTCTTAATCCATCAGTAGATGTTGTAAAAAGACTATTTGAAATAAATGTGTGTACTTTCATTTCCAATAACACCTAAACAAAGGCAATATTACAGGTAAGTGTCCAAATAGTGAACACAGATGACTGCACTTCATGTATGAAAGTGGATATTCACATTACTTTTAGAGTAGTTCATAATTGCTGAAAAAAGAGACATGCTGTCAAAGCTTTTCGACTTGCACTCATCAGGACAACCCCCAAGAAATTACCAACAGTAAAGGGAAGAGCAATTTCTACTTCAAGAGCAGCATAGTACTCAAGTGCTGTATTACTAAATCATAATTGTTCTGTTCTCAAATACTTGTTCTTGGTTTTGACAATACATTTGGCATACAGAATTGCACAAACTACCACAGTTTTGTCACCTTCGCCTTTTATGGAAGTGAGTAAACAGTCTTGACCTTTTCACTTGTAACTCTCTTTATTGCACCACAGAAAGTTCAGAAAAGAAGTAGGTTCGGAGGGAACGCATATATAAAAACACATTTTCCAAAATTATCGTCTGTGTTCGAAGCATGCAAATCAAGTAAAATGCTGAGAAAATTATACTGACCTTCACCTTGTTGGCAGCAGGATTTCACTTAGCTCAGTGCTTACATTTTTAAATTCACCTTGCTGCCACTTTTGTACAGCTGAAAAATCAATCATGGCTATGAAGTGAATCTTGGATTATGGAACGGTTGTAAAGATAAATCCAATTTTTTGTTCACTTGTTCTTCCTATCCCTTTCTGAAATTTGCTTGCTGTTTACTGTCCGCATGGCTCAAGCTGTGTTTAAATTTTTGGTATGTTTCATTCCTGCGTGCGAGTGGTTTGGGAGCCTATTTGAATTATTTCAAAAGCTAAAGTGTAATTTACTCCCAACTCCTACCCTGTTCCTTTTGTTATTCGCTTGGCAAGGGGAAGGATTGCGCTTCCATTTAAATTTCATTTTATTGTCACCATCTGTCAGGGGCAAGTATTTGTAACTCCTTGTAAATGGACAGTGCAATCCAGACCTCCATTAGAGGCCTATTCACACTCACTGCAAAATGTGATCAATGTGCTTTACAATGAGCTTATTGCATTATGGTTCATCTTGAATGTTTCTCCAAGGAAAACATCATCAAATTAAGTGAAACCATGTTGTCGTCATATTCTAGTTATCATTGCCTTTACAGCTGGGCAACTTAAAAGTGATAGCAATCTCCTCCATTAATCAACTATAGTACGGGACAGTAGTATGGTTAACCAGAGAGCAATATTTCTTACTTAATTCCATTTTTTTCTTAAGATTTCACTTTTATATATCTTTCCTGACATTACAATTGTGACCATACTTCAAAAATACTTCATTGACTGTGGAGCACTTTGAGACCGGAGTCTGGGAAGATTCTATATACAAATCCATACTAGTTTTCAACATTTTAATTTCACAGCTTGACAATTATGTTTGCACTTTTGAAGGAACACGGTTATCACTCAGGAGGTAGACTATGAAGGTACAAACTGGAGACTCTCACGTCAGTGGTAGGGAAACTGTTGGAGAAAATTCTGAAGGAGAGAATTAATATCCACGTGCAAAGGCATGGGTTAATTAGGGATAGTCAGCATGGCCTTAATTAGGGATAGTCAGCATGTCAGAGGGAGAGCATGCCGAACAAATTTGATAGAATTTTTCAAAAATGTGATTGAGTGTGGACGAGGGAAGTGCAGTTCATGTAGTTTATATGGATTTTAGCAAAGTTTCTGACAAGGTCCCACATGGGAGACTGATTGAGAAGATTGAAGCACGTGGAATTCAGGGAAAATTGCCCAGATGCATCCGAAACTGGCTTAGTAATAGGACACAAAGATGGTGGTAGAAGGCTGTTTGAGTAACTGGAGGCTCGTGTCCAGTGGCGTACCACAAGGATCAGTGCTGGGTCCCTTACTGTTCGTTATATACATGAATGATATAGATGATAATGTGGGGGAAATGATAAGCAAGTTTGCAGATGACACTAACATTGATTGGGTGATTAAGAAGGTCGTAGGTTACAGGAAGATATAGATGGGTTGGTCAGATGGCAGAGCAGTAGCAGATGGTATTTGACCCTGATAAGTGCAAGGTGATGCACTTTGGAAGAAGTAACAAGACAAGGAAGTATTTAATGAATGACAAGACACTAGGAAGTCAGGGGTACAGATCGATCTTATTCACAGACACCTGAAAATGGCAGAACAGGTGAACAGGTTAGCTAAGAAGGCATATGAGACACTTTCTTTTATTAGTCGTGGCATTGAGTATAAAAGCAAGGAGGTAATGTTAGAGTTGTACAGAATGTTGGTTAGGCCACAGCTGTGCAGTTCTGGTCACCACACTATAGGAAGGATGTGATTGCAGTAGAGGGGTTACAGAGCAGATTCACCAGGATGTTGCCTGGGATGGAGCATTTGAGCTATAAGGAGAGACTGTAAAGCTTGGATTGTTTTCTTTAGAGCAGAGAAGACGGAGGGGTGATATGATTGAGCTGTATAAGATTATGAGGGGTATGGACAGGGTGAATAGGAAGCAGCTGTTCCCCTTGAGGGTTGAGGGGTCAATCACGAGGGGGCATGGTTTTAGGGTAAGGGGCAAGAGATCCAGAGGGGATTTGAGAAGAAAAATCACTCATAGGGTTGTGGGAATCTGGAATGCACTGCCGGAAACCTTGCAACCTTTAAAAAGTATTTGAATGAGCACTTGTAACACCATAACATTCAAGGATATGGGACAAGTGCTGGAAAATGGGATTAGCGTGACTTTAGTGGTAGTTATTGTTGGTGCAGACTCGATGGGCTGAAGGGCCTTTTCTGTGTTGTACGACTCTATGAACCAGTCTGCAGTGGTTTTGGACCATCGCCATCATCAACATCCCCTTACTTTCAAATGCTTATTTGTACTGGATTGAAGTTAAGACCAGCAGCATACTTTATTTCATACTCATGATTTAAAAGAAACATTGCCACCTTAAGAGAGAATTTAGGCAGCAAGTTCTCTAGAGACCTAGTTCAGTTGGTCATAAGATAAAATAATGCAAACTTCGGAATATTGGACTGTGTAGGACAGGAAGAGACACAATGGTTGACAAAACAGACCCAGCCAAGGATGGACCCATCAGTCTCACACCAAATGATACATCAATGTGGAGATGTCGGCGTTGGACTGGGGTGGGCACATCAAGAAGTCTCACAACACCAGGTTAAAGTCCAACAGGGTTTATTTGAAATCACGAGCTTTCGGAGCGCTGCTCCTTCGTCAGGTGAATGGAGAGGTGGGTTCACAAACACGGCATATATAGACAGAGACACAATTGCAAGATGAAGGAGCAGTGCTCCGAAATCTCGTGATTCCAAATGAACCTGTTGGACTTTAACCTGGTGTTGTGAGACTTCTTACCAAGTAATACATTTATTTATCAGGAGTAAACTTGTGGACTGCTGCAGCATTCAGAGTACAGCCTGGGAAGGAGAAGAAATTGGTTGAGAGTAGGAAGCAAGCGAAGGTTGCTTACTGATGGATGTTAGGATGTCAGAAGAGCTGACTAGGATGTTCCAGAGATCACTGTTGGGACTTCTCACTGTTCCTATCTTGAATGGTGAGAGTAGTTGAACCTGAGGAAGTGGATGACATATTCCATGAATGAAATGCATACACTTGACTGGTGATTATCTGAAGTTGTCAGCTGAAATGCATGTTTTAGTCTTCCTCTAATGAGTTTGAATGTTATTCGGCTGTGTTTAATAGAAATTAGTTGCTTCTATCCTGTGGGTAGGTTCTGCATCACTCACAAGAATCAGGTCTGGAAGGAAACAATTTCATGGGTGCCTAACTAATTAGTTATTTTCCTGTTTCATGGGTAATGTTAAAGCCTCCATCTGCCTGCGTTTCCTAAAGCCCACTCCCATTAGATTTGGCTTGCTGCAAGCCATGGGCCATCTGAGCTACCTTATATTGCACCCATCTGCAGCCAGCAACCTTCCACTGGATTCCCATCTGTCCTGGGCCACTTACCAGTGGTCACTCCAAAAATTGCACCAAGTGGAACCATAGTTAAGGTGCCATTGGTTGCTCTCGGCACCGCTTCAACAACATTTGTAGGTGCAACAATATGACAGGTTGAGCCGATGTGGCCAAGGCCTGCCCTGGACCATGTGGTCTCCCAGGTTTTGCTGGGACATTCCTCGTGTTCGCTGAGTCCCAGAACCCATCACCATGTAGATCAAAGACACAGTCACTGGGATAGAAGCTGTCTACCAACAGCAGTTGAAAGAGCTAATTAATTAAGGAACTAGCTTAAACAGGTCTTGCTGTACCTGGGCTCAGTTATTGCCTTTGATCAGAACATATGAATTCAGACACTCTCGGTGTCAATGTTTATTCAAAAAGGGAGGGAGACAAAAATAGGTAACTATAGGCCAGTTAGCGTAACATCTGTCATTGGGAAAATTTTAGAGTCTATTATAAAGGGTGTAATATCAGAGCATTTAGAAATACATAATGTAATCAAGCAGAGTCAGCATGGCTTCATGAAGGGGAAACCTGCTGACAAGCTTATTAGAATTCTTTGAGATGGTAACGAATATAATAGAGGCAGTAGATGTAATGTACTTGGATTTCCAAAAAGCGTTCAAAAAGATACTGCTCAATAGGCTACCAGATAAGATGGTGCTGGGGGTTGCACATTAGCATGGATAGAGGATTGGCTAACCAATAGAAAACAGAGAGTTGGGATAAGAGGGGCATTTTCAGAGTGACAACCTGTAACTAGTGGAGTGCCACAGGGATCAGTGCTGGGACCTCAGTTATTTACAGTATATATTAATGACTTGGATGAGGGAAGTAAATGTATTATTGCCACGTTTGTGGATGATACAAAATATATGGGCAGGCAAGTGATGAGAATGACACAAAAGTCTACAGAGAGATACAGACATGTTAGGTGAGTGGGCATAAACTTGGCAGATGGAATTTAATGTAGGAAAATATGAAGTTACGCACTTTGCAGGGAGAATAAAGGGGTTGAATATCAATTTAATGCTGAAAGACTGCAGAAAGCTGCAGCATAGAGGAATTTAAGGGTCCTCCTGCATAAATCACAAAAGCCAGCATGCAAGTTCAGCAGATAGCAGGGAAGGCAACTGGAATGTTGGCCTTTGTTTCAAAGGGAATGGAGTATAAAAACAGGGAAGTCTTGCTAAAGCTATACAAGGCACGAGGTAGACCACATCTGGACGACTGTGAACAGTTTTGGTCCCCTTATCTAAGGAAAGGCATTCTGGCATTGGAGGCAGTCTAGAGAAGGTTCACTAGGTTGATCCCGGGCATAGAGGAATTTCCTTATGAGGCGAGGTTGAGTAGGGTGGACCTGTATTCATTTGAGTTTAGAAGAATGAGAGGTGACCTTACTGAGAAATATAGGATTTTCAGTGGGTTTAATAGGGTAGATTCTGAGAGGCCATTGTGGGAGGGTCTAGGTCCAGAGGGTGTAATCTTGAGTAAGTGGTCGCCCATTTAAGGCAGAGATGAGGAGCAATTTCTTCTCTGAACCTTTCTTCAGTGAATCTCTGGAATTCTTTACTGTCGAGGCTGGGTCATTAACTATGTTCAAGGCTGAGATAGACGGATTTTTAATCAGTAAGGGAATTAAGGATTGCAAGAATAAAGCAGGGCAGTGGATTTGAGGATTATCATATCAGATCAGTCATGGGGTGGCGATTTTGAGTCCACACTCTCTGTCTGCGCGAACAACAATGTGTGCTCAAAATCCGGAGAGTGCGATTTGTGCCGGCGAGTTTCCGAGGTCCAGTCTTACCAGCCCCTCACCGGTGAAGTGGCGTGAAAGTGAAACATGCCACAGGACCCCAGGAAGCTCATTTTAATACATTAGCATGTCATTACAGCGCACTGTCGCTGGGACATTGCCCCTCACCGGATATTCAGTGGGCTTCGCCGTGCTGTCACGCCCGTGCCATTTACAACAGGTTCACCTGGATATGAACCTGTCTCCTAGTGTTGTAAAGTTAAGTATAGTCCCCAGGAGAGAGGGACATGACCAAGCATTGGTCTGGCGATGCCCCCTGGCACTGCCTCTTGGCACAGGTTGGTACCATGCTAACCTGGCAGAGTGTCGTAAGATCTGGAGAGAAAACTGATCGGTTTTCTTGCAGGAATCAAGACTCTATCATTTTTTGGTAAGATTCCGCCCACGAGCAGACTCTTGGGCCAAATGATCCACTTCTGCTCCAACGTCCCATGGTCAAAACCCATTCCAGGGTTTGAGCACAGACCATGGCTGATATTCTAGTTCAGTTCTGAGGGAGTGTTGCACTGTTGGAGGTGCCACCTTTGAATTGAAGCATTAAATTGAGTCTCCGGCTGAGCTCAGGTGGGCATAAAGGATTCCGCGGCAGTAATCTGAAGAAGAGCCGGAGAGTTATCCTTGGTGTCCTGGCCATTGTTTGTTCTTCAACGACCAGAAAACCAAATCATCTGTTTGTTACCACATTGCTGTTTGTGAGACTTTGCTGTGTTCAAAATGGCTGTGGCGTTTCCTACATTAGAAAAATGACTACGCTTCAAAAAACACTTGATTGGCTGTAAAACACGTTTGGACGCACTGTGGTTGTGAAAGGCAGTACATAAAATGCAAGTCTCGCTTTCTTTGTTTAGTGTTGCTTTTGAAAGTTGTCTTTCTCTTTCAAAAGCTTGGCAGATTTGTGTGTTTTTCAGTTTTTGCCTCAGATATCCCAAGTTCATTGCTCTTTTTATAACTCAGAGCGGTGTGATAGTATGGTCATTAAGGGGGATATATGTGATCAAAAAGTAATTTGCATAAAATCTGCATTCATTTTTTTTAATATTCGATTGTGTGAAACCAGCCAAGAAAGCACTTCTGTCATTCTGCAGAGGATTTGTGCATGATCGTGACAAGGCTGATACAATGGGCAGGCTGTTCCACTGAGATTGGTTGAAGTATATCAGAAATGCATTTCTGTATTAAATTGCTTATGGTTCTGGAGAAGTTAATCTATTCTATACTGTGTAACCTTTGCATAGCTGAGCGGGATGGTCTCAGTAGAATGGGCTGCTGCGCACGGGATGCTCAGTCTGTTGCATACTCAGCTGCTATGTGGACCATGTGTGAAAGTGATTTCAGTCTGTTGAATGGCACAACTCCTCTGGCATTTCACAGCACCGCACCTTTTTAGTAGCGCACATCATTACCAAGCTGATTTCAGGACAGATCCCTCTGGAATATTGCGAGAATTTGCTGATGGGCCTTGACATCAGAGATTAAAGAGAGGAAGGCAGTCGTGGTGATGCGACAAATCTCCATGGCAGCAGTAGTAATAATTGTAGCCTGAAGCTAAAAACACCGAATGCATACGCTAACCAACCCCCATCTCCCAAAATGCTACTGCTGTCTCGCTGATTTGTTGGACATTGCACACACAGCTTTTTTTTTTCGTGAGAAGCACCACTATTCGCATATTTATTCACACAATTGTGAGCCCCAAAAATCATATTCTTAGCTCAGAGGATATAACGTAACCTGTTAAACATTACTTCTATTATAACTCATTGAGCAATATTTTCATCAGCGTGTAGCTTTGTGTCTGTCAGTCTGCAAAGCCATAATGCCGAATATTGTGAGGAAGAAGCATTGAACAGATTGCTGTTTCAATGGCTGTTGTATTTGGGGAGAAATTATGGATGCATTCATGCTACACAAAATGCTTACACTTTTTTATATTTGAGAGTATTTTTACATCTGACTAGATTAGTTGGCTGCCTTTGATTGAAATCCAGCTTCTATTTGGTGGGCTGTTTTCTTGTTCGAATATGTCTTTAGCGTAAACACCGCAGTACAAGCACATGAAGTTGTAACAATGCGGGATCAAATGGAGGACACAAAGAGTCTACTAAGGAATACAAGTAGGTTAAACGAGTGGGCAAAAATCTGGCAGATGGAGTACAATGTGCAATAAAACAGAAGTGCTGAAAAAGCTGATCAGGTCTGTGGAGAGAGAAAGCGAGTTAACATTTCAAGTCCAGACTCTTCTAGTTTAGTTTATTTATTAGTGTCACAAGTAGGCTTACATTAACAATGAAGTTACTGTGAAAATCCTCTAGTTGCCACACTCTGGCGCCTGTTTGGGTACACTGAGGGAGAATTTAGCAAGGCCAATGCACTTAACCAGCACGTCTTTCAGACTGTGGGAGGAAATCGGAGCACCCGGAGGAAACCCACGGGGAGAACGTGTAGACTTCACACAGACAGTGGCCCAAACATGATCACTTGCTTTGCCTTTGTTCCATGACATCTTTGGTATTTAATCTCTTCCCCCACCCCCAATGTCTAACTTATTCCTGTCCCTTTTTCTTCCACCTAACACTCCCTTTTTTTTCAATAACGTAAAACCTGTCACATTTCTAAATCTGTTCAGCTCTGGTGGCACAGTGGTTGCCCACTCTCTTAACCTATCTATACCCCTTTGTAGCCCCCTTTGTTTTCTTTACAACTTTCCTCCCTATCTTTGTGTCATCACCAAATTTATCAACCATTCTTTTGGTCACTTCATCCAAGCCATTTCTATAAATTGTAAAAGGTTGAGGCCCCAGCATAGATCCATATGGCACGCCACTCGTTGCATCTTGCCAACAAGAAAAAGACCCATTTTCCCTCCTCCCTGTTTCATGTTAGCTAGCCAATTGTCTATCCATGCCAATATGGGGGCGGCACGGTAGCACAGTGGTTAGCACTGCTGCTTCACAGCTCCAGGGACCTGGGTTCGATTCCCGGCTCGGGTCACTGTCTGTGTGGAGTTTGCACATTCTCCTCGTGTCTGCATGGGTTTTCTCCGGGTGCTCCGGTTTCCTCCCACAGTCCAAAGATGTGCGGGTTAGGTTGATTGGCAATGATAAAATTGCCCCTTAGTTTCCTGAGATGTGTAGGTTAGAGGGATTAGTGGATAAAATATGTAGGGATATGGGAGTAGGGCCTGGGTGGGATTGTGGTCGGTGCAGACTCGATGGGCCGAATGGCCTCTTTCTGCACTGTAGGATTCTATGAATATGTTACCCCCTACACCATGAGCTTTTATTTTCTGCAATAATCTTTGATGTGGTACCTTCCATAATACTTTTTGGGTGGCACAGTGGTTAGCACTGCTGCCTCACAGTGCCAGGGACCCGGGTTCAATTCCGGGCTCGGGTCACTGTCTGTGCAGAGTTTGCACATTCTCCCCGTGTCTGCGTGGGTTTCCTCTGGATGCTCCGGTTTCCTCCCACAGTCCAAAGATGTGCAGGTTAGGTTGATTTGCCGTGCTAAATTGACCCCAGTGTCAGAGGGATTAGCAGGGTAAATATGTGTGGTTACGGGGATAGGGACTGGATGGGATTGTTGTCGGTGCAGACTCGGTGGGCCAAATGGCCTCCTCCTGCACTGTAGGGATTCTATGATTTAAGTACTGTACATCCACAGGTTCCCCTTTATCCATAGCATATGTTACTTTGTTAAAGAACTCAAATAAATTGGATTAAAGATTCCCCTTTCACAAAACCACATTGGCTCTACCTCATTACCTTGAATCCTTTGAAGTGCCCTGCTATAATATCTTTAAAAATAACTTCTAATATTTTTCCAAAAACAGATGTTAAGCTAACTGGCCTATCTTTTCAGCTTTCTGTTTCCCTCCTTTTTGAGCAAAGGAGTTACAATCACCATTTTCCAATGTAATGGAACCTTCTTTACCGAAACTTGGGAATTTTGGAAAAATTAAAACCAATACGTCAACTATCTCGCTAGCCGATTATTTTAAGACCCTAGGATAGATTCGTATCGGGTTCAGAACATTAACTCTGTTTCTCTCTGCACAGCTGTTGCCAGATCTGCTGAGTTTTTCCAGCATTTTCTGTTTTGATTTCAGACCGTCAACATCTGCAGTATTTTGCTATTATTTTCATGGAAATCGTGAAGTTGTCCATATTTGCGGGAAGAATAGAAAAGCAGAATATTATTTAAATGGAGAGAGACTGTAGAACATTGTGGTACAGCGGGATGTTCTTGTAAGTGAAGCACAAAAAGTTAGCAGGCAAATACAGCAAGTAATTAGAAATGGAATATTGCCTTTATTGCAAGAGTAGCAAAGTCTTGTTACAATTGTGCAGAACATTGGTAGTATCACATCTGGTGTATTATGTGCAGTTTGGTTTTGTTACTTAGGAAAAATATACTTGCATTGGACACAGTTCATAGAAGGTTCACTCGGTTGACTCCTGTTGTCTGATGAAGAAGGGTTGATTGGGCCCAAAACTCCTTTTAGTTTAGAAGAATGAGAGATGGTCTTAATGAAACATAAAATTCTGAGCGGACTTGACAGGGCAAATGCTGAGAAGGTGTTTCCCCTTGTGGGGGAATCTAGAACTAGGGGACACAGTCTCAGAATAAGGTGTGGCCAATTGAAAATGAAGGTGGGAAGGAATTTCTCCTCCAAGAGGATCATGAATTTATGAAATTCTCTACTCCAGAAAACTGTGGAGACTCAGTCATTGAATACATTGAATATATTCAATGACTTAGAGGAGGCACGGTGGCACAGTGGTTAGCACTTTTGTTAGCAACAAAAGTGTAACAAACTTAAAAAGATAGACCAGGTGGGCAGCACAGTGGTTAGCACTGCTGCCTTATAGTGCCAGGGACCTGCGTTCAATTCTGGCCTCGGGTCACTGTCTGTGTGGAATTTGCACATTTTCCCCATGTCCACATGGGTTTGTTCCGGGTGCTCCGGTTTTCTCCCACAGTCCAAAGGTCTGTGTGTTAGGTTTATTGGCCAAGAAAAGTTGACCCTAGTGTCAGGGGATTAGCAGGGTAAATATGTGGGGTTATAGGAATAGGGCCTGGGTGGGATTGTAGTTGGTGCAGACTCGATGGGCTGAATGGCCTTCTTCTGCACTGTAGGGTGAACTACAGGAAAGTTGAATGTTATGGGGAACAGACAGGGAAGTTGAGTCAGATCAGGCAAGAGGGAATGTGTGGCCCACTCCTGCTTGTAGTTATTATGTTCTTATGCTTTATTGAGATATCTTGCTTCATGAGTATGACTGCAGCATTCAGAGACTCACACTTTTAATACGAATTTTACCTTTGATCTTTCCATTCATGTATGCCACCAATAAATCATAGCACATGAAGGATACTTATAAGACTTATAAGTCTTCTTAGTAGGCAGTCCCTGGGGATGGAGAATGACTTGCTTCCATTCTGGTTCAATGAGTTCTTTGATGGCTGATAAGCTCAATCTGGTGCTTACAGGGTGAATGGTGCTTGGAGGGTTGGGTAGGTGGCTTGTTCGCAGGTTAGTGCGCTCCCTTAGAGGCCAGGACTTCAGCTCTGCACGCTCCTGATGAAGCCTCTCAATGTATTCAGTGCCTTCAGGGGGCGCTGTGGGTCAGAACTGCCTTCAGGCAGCTCAAGAAGAACAGGTCCATCAGGTTGATAGATTTTCACACATTCCATGACTAGCCTGATCTGAGAAGATATCCTTGTTTAGGGGTATGTATACTACATTACTCTTGCTCATCCAGAGATTTGGGCATTGTGAGCTTCTATTTTTACAACTTGATGACTCACCTTTCCTCCCAGTGCAGATTCCTAAAGGTAGTTGATTTTTTTTCTGTTGTCTTAAAATTAAATTAAAAGAACCATCGGATCACAGGCAGCCATAAAAAAGCATTTAACAAGGCTGGATATGCCAAGACATATATTTCCCACATAAAATTACAACTTTGGCATCTGCTTTATTTTAATCATTAAAAATAGATTTTAAAAATGCATCCTTTCTGATTGGAGCTGCCAATTTTGTAGAGCTTTCAAGATTTGGATTTAGGAATGATAAGATATCACATCAGTTGCTTGCCTGATGCTCGAGGAACTGAATTGAAGTTTTCACATTTCTGAAGGGAAATGACCAAATCGACTCTGACAGTTGTTCATTACGGCTTCAGATGGTTCAAGTACCAAGAGATGCAAGCTAGAAATGAGAACATTGGGAATAGTAACTACTTCCAATTCTATAGTGCTCCTCATGAACAGGAAGACATTTCAAAGCACGTCACCTTCATGAGGAAAATAATGGCTGCCCAACAGGAGGGAGGAAGAGAAATGGTGAAGGATGCAGGGGTTGGGGGAAGCTGTGGGAGGCCAAAGGCACGGTCAGAAGGAAAGGTTTTTGATGGAATTTCTGAATAGAAAGAGGGAAGGTGAAGGCTGGGAGATAAATGACCAAAGGGGGACTAGCAAGGTGAACACGCGGGGTTATGGGAATAGAGCTGGGTGGGATTGTTGTCAGTGTCGACTCGATGGGCTGAATGGCCTCCTTCTGCACTGTAGGGACTTTATGATCCTACAATTCAATGCACAGGATAGGGTTTCAGTGGTGGAGATGTGAGGGTGAAGGGAGGCAATGTTGCAGAGGTGGTAGAAAAGGTGCCTTCATGATTGAATGGATGTAGTGAAGGGGTTCAGTTTGGGCCCAGTATTTTGCTGAGCTTTGGCATATGTTAACCTAACCTAAGGTTGTCACTAAGTAGGTTGACGGAGTTTGAGTAAAGGAATATAAATGGAGGGGGAAGCTGGAGATTACAGCATGAATTTGGATTAAAGTTTGGCTCTTCTAATTCTTAATGCAAGAGAGGGATTTGAAAAGTGATGCAAACATTCTTTTGGATCAGTATTAAGAGCAATCGAGCTGGATGTGGTAACTGACCCTACTACTTCCAGATGATGTTGCTGAGGGTTGCATATGAATGAGGGGAAGCGGGGGCCGTGTATGAAGCAACTGGACATTCTGCAGGGAAAGCTGTGAGCTGAGGAGGTTGGCCTATTGGAAATGAAAGGGTGCATTTGACAATCCGAGTTCAAATCTCGTTGAAAATTGCACCAGCTTTGGGGAGAGTATTCTCTCCCTCACATTTCTGCTCAAACTAAGTTGCATATCATCAACTAATATGAGCAAGAACAATCAAGCAACATTTCAAAACATTATTTATTAAATAAAGCATTTGCTTTAAAATCATTCCTGAATATACTTAAAACTGGCAACTTGGCACAGTTTGATTAATACAGCCAAAAATGAGTTCATCACAAAAACATAGTATTTTTAATTTGAAGTTTACTTATGAGTCACAAGTTGGCTTACATTAACATTGCAATGAAGTTAGTGAAAATCCCCTCGTGGCCACAATCCGGCACCTGTTCGGGTACACTGAGGGAGAATTTAGCACGGCCAATGCACCTGACCAGCATATCTTCCAAAATGTGGGAGGAAACTGGAGCACCCGGAGGAAACCCACGCAGACACAGGGAGAACGTGCAGACTCTGCATACTCAGTGACCCAAACCGGGAATCGAACCCGGATCCCTGGTGCCGTGTGGTAGCAGTGATAACCATTGTGCCTCCGTGCAATTCCAGAGTCATTCCCTCACCTTTGAGTAACCTAATTTCAAATGAGCACAGATGGCTCATAAGTACAGAATGATTTGCCAGCTGTATTGGAGCTAGTGGTCACTTTCTTTGTAAAATAAAAGAAGCGATATTCCACAGCTTTTAAAATATAGCTTTTCGTATTCTTCTGCCCAAAAGATCCAGCTTAATTTTCAGAGCCTCCTCACTGGCCCGCAGACATACACTATTAGTGGAAGCTCTCAGGTATGAATTACTCATCCTGTTGGCGAGGCTAGGATCCAGTGCACAGTTTGCTTTGCACCAGAGCAAGGTGGGAAGTAACTCGATTGACGCTATATCTTCACATTTAACATTCTGCAATCATTGACATGGGTAATTCCAATTTCAGGCAAATTGAAAAGTGTAACAAACAATTTTTTGGAACAATGGAATAGGTGCAGCAATAGAGCAAGGTGTAATCATGATAACATGCATGCCTCAATGCAAATGAGTGGAAATCTGCCCCAATGTCTTTGTTGTGACGGGTAAGAACAAAACCTGGAGAAAGCAGTACAACAGAAGTGGATTGTAGAGGAGAGCAGTTGGAGGATGATGCAGTTATTTGTGGTGCTATGGATATTAGGAAGATTAAGGAGAATGAGGGAAGTTTGTGATCCATATACAGTGAAAGTCAGGCAAACATTTTTAATACAAGATGAATTAAAAGAATGGTACATGAGTATGCTGTGTCATTTCAGGTTTTAGAGGCAAAATGTGACTCTGAGGAGAGAATGAATTAAGAGATATAACAAGAAAGTGTGTAGGTGGGGCTGGTCTCTCAAACAATGGTCATTTTGAGCCCAATGACCTTCTTCTGTGTATTTCCTTTTCACTGTTTCTGGATTATTTGAGCAACAAGACAATCTCTTATATAGAATTTTGGTCCTTTTCATGTCTTGTTGATGATGCCTTTCTTTGACCCTTTGCCTGAGTATCTGAGATCAAAGGCAAACTTCTCTGGCCTCCCCGCGGAGTTTTTTTTCAATGGCGCGAGGTGACGTTGGATTCACTGGCCACGGGATCATCTGGTCCCGCCTCTGTCAATGGGAATACCCATTGAAGCCACCCCATGCTGCTGAGAAACCCGTGTCAGGGCTGCATTACTGGCAGCGGGAACAGGGAATCCCACAAGTGTGAACGGCTGGAGAATTCCAGTCCAAGTCTGTTACTTCACCCTTCATCTGCCAGTTAACCTAACGTCTGTCACGGGGAAATTTCTGGAATCCATTATTAAAGGAAGCTATAGCAGGATACTTGGAAAATCATATTGTGATCAGGGGTAGCCAATTTTAATTTTTGAAAGGGAAATCATGTTTAACTAATTTATTAGAGTCTTTTGAAGTAGTATCAAGCATAGAGAGAACCTGTACACGTGGTGTACTTGGATTTCCAAAAGGCGTTTGATAAGATGCCACAGCAAATGTTACTGCACACGATAAGGGCACAGGTGTAGAGTGTAACCTATCAGCATGGATAAGGGATTGGTTAACTAACAGGAAGCAGAGAGTACGGATAAATGGGTCTTTTTCAGGTTGACAGGTGGTAACTAGTGGAGTGCTGAGGGATCAGTGCTGGGACCTCAATTATTTACAGTCTATATCAATGACGTGGATGATGGGACACCAAGATGGGTAGGAAAGTTAATTGTCAAGAGGATGCACAGACTCTGCAAGGTGATATAGACAGGTAAAGTGAGTGGGCAAAAATTGGCAGGTGGGATACAATGTGGGAAAATGTGAACTTGTCCACTTTGGCAGGAAGAATAGAAAAGCAGCATATTGAGAGAGCTTGCAGTGTTTGGTGGCGCAGAGGGATCTGGGGGTCCAGGTACATGAATCACAAAAGGTTCATATGCATGTCAAGCAAGTGGAAGGCAGATGGAAAGTTAGTGTTTATTGAGAAAGGGGAATGGAATATAAAAGTAGGGAGGTTCTACTGCAGTTGTATTGGACCTTGGTATGACCAGATCTGGACTACTGTGGACGCATTGTTTGAAACAAAATGATAAAATTGCAGTTTAAGGCAGTTCACTGAGTGTTCACTTGACTAATTTCTGGGATGAAGGGCTCAGCTTCTGAAGAAAGGTTGAGCAGGTTGAGCTTATACCCATTGGAGTTTAGAAAAATGAGCTGTGATGTTATTGAAACATATAAGATCCTGATGGGGTTTGATAGGATGGATACCGGGAGAATGTTTCCTCTTCTGAAAGAGACTGGAACTGGTGGACACAGTTAAGAACAAGGGGTCTCCCTTTTAAGATGGAGATGAGGAGAATATTTTTATAGAATCCCTATAGTGCAGAAGGAGGCCATTCGGCCCATTGAGCCTGCTCTGACAACAATCCCACCCAGGCCCTATCCCCCCAATCCCATATATTTACCCTGTTAATCCCCCTGACAGTAAGAGGCAATTTAGCATGGCCAATCCACCTAACGCGCACATATTTGGACTGTGGGAGGAAACCGGAGCCACTGGAGGAAACCCACGCAGACACGAGGAGAACATGCAAACTCCGTACAGACAGTGACCCAAGGCTGGAACTGAACCCAGGTCCCTGGAGCTGTGAGGCAGCAGTGCTAACCACTGTGCCACCGTGCTGCCCCATTCTCTTTTCTCTGAGGGTCACGTGTCTGTGAAAATCTCTTCCCCAGAAAGCAGCAGAGGCCGATCATTGAAAGTTAGATTGATTTTTGAAGGACACTGGGATCAAGGGATATGGGGAGGCAGACAGGTAAATGGAGTTGAGATCACAATCAGGTCAGCCATGATCTAATTGGGTCAGAGCAGGTTTGAAGGGCCGAATGTCCCACTTCTGCTCCCAAATCCTACAGCCCTAAGTTTGTCTACATGGCAGAAGCAGAGATTATCATGGTGCAATTCAGAAAATACTACCTCAATTTTTTTTACAAAATATTCAGTGGGTGGGATTTTCCAGCCACTCTCGCCCCAAGACTGGAAATTCCGCCTAAGGTCAACGGACCTTTGCATCGTCTGTCAAATTTTCTGTCCCCTCCACTGCGATTTCCGTGGCGGGTGGAGCGGGAAAATTACACCCAGCAATTATATTGTACCCATGTCAAACATAAAAGTGGTAATTGGCTTATTTTTAGAAAAGCATATTTTCGCGAAACAAAAATTCATAGTGTGGTTATCTCTTCATGCTTTCAATATCTGCACCAATCTAATATGAAAACGGGTGAAATAAGAAATAACTGAAAATTGCAAATGATTGTAATTTTGCCTGCAGTATGACCAGTGCGTTTTAATGATTAAATTGAGCAGGACTGGAGCTCTGGCCTGTCAGCTGCTGGCTATAATTAGAATTTTGCATAGGCTATTTCCATTCTATCATTTGATGGCGCAAGAGCTGTTGCTTTAAATTCTTGGTATGTTTGCACTGCTCTGCATAGCAAAGACCTTTCTGTTCAATTGAATACTTCAATCTTCTGGGACGGCGAGAAAACTATTCACTTGTCACTGAATGTGAACTCAATCAAATTGTGTAATGATTTCAGATGCATGTTTACTCGTGTGATCTGTGAACAACTGAGTGATATTAAAGGCAGAGAAAATCCAAACATCTCTCTCGAGTTGAATTTATTTCCCTGAAGTAAATTACATCTAATATACCAGTACTTTGTACAATATGTAGCTAGTTTGTGATTGGGCAGATGTTAATGTAATCTAACAGCTCTTCTGAATCAAGTATATTCAAGGCCTCATTGGGGCAGGCCTCCCCTCCTTACGAAGCAAAATGTCACTTTTTTTTTGCCCTGTTTTTTCCTGTAAATACTTCAAGTGTTTAGAACATGAATTGGTGTCCAACTGATCTAATTCCCTGCTGCACACCACAGTTCCTGAATTGGTTCCATTTTTCTATATTTAATTTGACCACAAGGTTGGAGGGGGGGAGACCTTTTAAAATGGTGTACAACGTTTACCCCAATTCAGAATTGATTTTTCTCCCAGTGTGCATCTGACTGACTGAAAGGTGAGATACTTGTCTCCACCTCTATTAGCCTCTTTGCATTTGTCTCCCAAATTACATACCTTTATCTACTGCTTTGAGCCCCTCAAATTCATGAGGGCAGTGGCTTGTAGGAGAGGCCTCAGTGAATACTGACAGGGATGTTGCTAGGACCAATGAGTCATTACAAACAGAAGTAACAAAGCTCAATTTACTTTCTGTGCAGGGATGCAATTCGGGTCTTTCAAATGCTGACAGCCATTGATTGTACAGACAATGCAGGCTTTTAGAGTGAATGATAGCATGAACATGCCTCAAGTAATCCTGAAGATAAAAGATGCATCCCCCGAGAAAGTGTGAGCAGATGCGTGGAGCAAACTACCGCAAAAACGGTTCAACTGTCCAAAAACAAAACTATTTTATAAAATAATTAGGAACGGGATTGCATTGTTGGCGAACATTCCATTCAACATGATGGTTCCTGCATCGCTATTTCCAAGGGAATATTTATCTTTAGAAAGTAACCAGAAATGGCAATGTTAGCAGAGGACTGCAAATAGGTAGATATTTTGCAATTTCACATGGGGTTCAAAGAAGAATAGTGGGCAAGGTTCTCCAGCCTCCCAGCCACATGGTTCCCACCGGCGGGAGATGGCGCGTTGTTTGCTAGTGGCGGGATTCTCTGGTCCCACCTCTGTCAATGGGAATTCCCATTGACGTTACTCCACGCTGGCGGGAAACCCGAGGCCGGGGCTGTGCCGCTGGCGGAACCGGAGAATCCCACCGGCGTGAACGGTCGGAGAACTCTCCAGAATGTCAACTTTATCTTGGCAGATTGATATGATAGATTATATATGAGAGGATTGTCTGATGTTCTGAATAACCTTTTATTGTCCATGTTTAGTTTACTTCTGCTCTTAAGATAGGAATATTCATTAGTCCAACTTTTAAATCTGAAAGGAGGGATGAGGTAACACTGCCTTGGCCTTGGGTCTCTTCCTCTTCTTCTTGCATGTTACTCCAAAATTACATGGTCTCTGTTTATGAATTAGTCCACTGCCTGCATTGCAATGACCAAAGGTGATCACATACTTGCATATGTCTCCCATGCGTAACACAAGAAGTAATACAAGCCATATATCTTTACAACATTCCTTATGTTGCATTTCTTTGAATAATTTCCCCTGTAATCTTGTTGGGGCTCTACTTTGTAATGGTTTTTATCATACGGAGCCATTACCTGTCACTTGCTGCTGTTGTTTGTCTTCGAAATGAGATTTTGCTCACTTCACTAGATAATGTGTAGTTTCTCAGTTGTCAAAGTGCTCCTGTTTTTACTGATGCTGTGCATTTCTAAATGTTCCGCACAAGAGAAGTCTGTAACTTTAAGCAACTCAAGGGCATGCGAGGATGTATTTGCAGAAAAATTACCCATCCAATAGGTCACATCTAGTATGTAAAGACTCTTGAAATTATCCCCAACGAAGGTAATTGTAGACTTGTTTCAGTACATTTGAAATGCTCATTGATGTATAGCTAATCTGGTAATTTTGGTAGAAATTTGAATATGTAGAGAGTTGAGAGACATTGGCTGGAATTCTCCAGCTGTTCGTGCCCCAACGCTGCTGTCAGCGAGGACGGAGAATTTGGCACTCAGCCAAATCTCCATTCACTGCAGCGGGATCAGAGAATCCCACCCATAGTTTCAACTTTCATTTGATAAGACCAGGTCTCATCAGTTAGATTTGTTAAGTTGCTGTAGTGCAGAGTTCAGACTTCCTTGGCGATGAGCAAGAGAGGGAAGCAGGAGCTGGGAAGGATGAAGAACATAACGAGTATAATTAGCAAAGCCTATTTTCTGTTTGCTAATGGAACAACAATGTATGAGGTAGAGGGAGACGCAAGAGCAGTTCAAAGGCTTGAAGAGAGAGGAAAAATTAATCATGCCCAAATAGGAAATGGTGGGACATATGCCCCTGAAAACACCCCTCTGAACATGGTTGTGCCAATGGAGCATTGTTGATGGAACATGGGCGGCATGGTGGCACAGTGGTTAGCACCGCTGCCTCACAGCGCCAGGGACCCGGGAACAATTCCTGGCTTCGGTCACTTTCTGTGCAGAGTCTGCACGTTCCCCCCGTGTCTGCGTGGGTTTTCTCCAGGTGCTCCCACAGTTTTCTTCCCACAGTCCAAAGGACGTGCTGGTTAGGTGCATTGGCCATGCTAAATTCTCCGTCAGTGTATCTGAAAAGGCGCCTGAGTGTGGCAACTAGGGGATTTTCAAAGTAACTTCATTGCAGTGTTAATGTAATCCTACTTGTGACAAATAAATATAAATAAATTTAAGGCAATAAATAGAGAACTCAAAAGCACTTAACTCTCCACTGTTGGAGGGAGAGGAAAAATACAACTTATACAATGAAAATGTTTTTAAAATTCCAGCAATTGTAACACTATATTGGTAATGTTACACAAGTAGGGCCTACATTGAAGACATTTAATGAAAATGCAAGGCAGTCAGGCATGAACATATGAATTTGGAATCACCAAGTCACTGGCCACAAGGTCCAGATAACTCAATAAAATAGACACAAGTTAGAAATGGTTGGATACGCGACTGCAAACCTTGTTTCAAACCTTTTCCACACACTGCTTAGACCATGCTTAGGTATTGGACTGAATTTTCCCAACAAATAGCAAAGTGTCAGATTCAGACTGAAAACCAGCCTGCTTCTGCCAGAGAGATAGGCAGGTTTTCTGTCCAGTTCCTCCCACACTTTGCCATTTTAAAGGGCAGGGCTTAAAGGCACGGGGAAAGCCGGCTCCACAGAGATTGGCACTCCAATCTCAAACCACGTTAAAGGTCCCCTCCCCATTCCCCCCATCATTGCCGGAATAGTGTCTTTGCCGCATTGGTGCTCACCCCATTCCCCCTGCAGCAATTGCTCCCCTCACGTCAAACAAACTGCCGCTGTGGGGTCACCTACAGGCCCTGCCCCTTGTAGGCCCCGCCCCATGGTAGTGCCAACCTGGCAGAGCCAACCCACCAAGAGGCAGTGCCAGGGAACTCTTGCCATATCCCTGACCACCCAGGCGCTATACTAGCTTCCCGGCGTGGTCATCATGTCTGTCTAGTGGTTCCTGCCAGCGCATATGACGTTCCTGAAAGATACAGTGTTAAGCCGCTTTTGAATATTTAAATATATTTAAATGAATGGTAATCACATTCATGCCCTCACTTGGCATAAGTCTGATGATGTCACTGGCGGAGGCTGAGGAAGATCTCATTCTAAGATCTCCCCAGCGCAAATCCTGTTATGGCCCTTTCGCGAGAATTTCCGGCCTTAACACGATTACGACGGCACAGTGGTGCAGTGGTTAGCACTCCTGCCTCACAGCGCCAGGGACCCAGCGTCAATTCCGGCCTCCGGCCCCTGACTGTGTAGAGTTTTCACATTTTCCCCATGTCTGCATGGGTTGCCTCCGGGTGCTCCGGTTTCCTCCCACAGCCCAAAGATGTGCGAGTTAGGTTGATTGGCCATGATAAATTGATGCTAGTGTCAGGGTAAATGTGTGGGGTTAGGATTACAGGACCTGGATGGGATGTGGTCGGTACAGATTCAATGGGCTGAATGGCCTACTTCTGTAATGTAGGGATTCTATGATTTGCGCCTGTGTCGATCAAGGCTGGAAAATTGCCCCCATTGTGTTTTGGCTATTTCACCACTACTAACACCTATCCTGAGGTTAGGTAAGAGCAATATTACTAAACCTACTTGAAAAGGGATGATTCACGAAGAAAAATGTGAGTAGATTAAAATCTTGACAACCTTTGCGAAGGGAGACCTCCTTGAAATATATATTAGTTGTGATGGATAAGTTGCTTCAAATTTGGTGCAGCAAATAAACAATTTTTAAAAATGAATAATACTTTAAAATTATTCAATATATAACCAATTGCATTGATTGGAGAGTTAATGAGCTGGATTTCCACTCACAAGGAACCAGATTTTCACTTCTGAGGAGGGTAGCGTGAGACAGGAAATTTCCTGCTTGCCTGTCAGACCGAGTTAACATAGAAAATATAGAATCCCTACAGTGCTGAAGGAGGCCATTCAGCCCACCGACAACAATCCCACCTAGGCCCTGTCCCCGTAACCCCACATAATTACCCCACTAATCCCTCTAATCTATGCATTCCGGAACACTAAGGGGCAATTTAGAATGGCCAATCCACCTAATCCACACATCTTTGTACTGTGGAAGGAAACCGGAGCACCCGGAGGAAACCCACGCAGACACGGGGAGAATGTGCAAATTTCACACGACAGTCTTCCAAGTTGGGAATCGATCCCAGGTCCCTGGAGCTGTGAGGCAGCAATGCTTGCCATTGTGCCACTATGTCGCTTGAGGGAAGGGAGTGTGGGATGTGGTTAGGTCCACTGCTGCCGGACACAGATCGGAAGTGGCCACAGGAGGTGCTGGGTCCCAGTTTGCAACATGTTTGCTTGTTCTATGTCTCGCAACGTTATATGTCTTTCAATAAATGTACATAGAATGTTTTAGATGATGCAGGATCTGGAAAAGGTTGAAGATATGACAAAATTGGGGTTTCGTCCTGTACCAGGTCGAAAATTTCTGCTCCTGCTTTTCATTTGAATTAGAATGAGGCCACGGCATGAAGATTTTTAAAATGGAAGCCATGGAGACTCCTTTATCAAGTTTGTTTTTCGTCTTCTTGGGATGAGAGGCCATAGGTAAAGCAAATACAAAGCTCTGGCCAAATGTATTGGATGCCAACAGGAAACAGCACTCGTTCCAGTTTGTTGCTTTCTGAACGAGGTTTCCGAATCCTTTGTCTGGGTTGAAGCAAGAAAAGACTGACTGAAGTTAGGCAATTGCCATTTCTGACTGTATTAATTACTTGCTGAGTGGCTGCTGTCAGGACAAATTTGGGTCAATTAATTTGTCAAAATACGTAGTTTGCCACCATGAGAAATAAACAGAGCTGTTATCTGTAATGGGTGTCCTTTCGAGGGAATCTGTGAAGAAAACAATTGTTGTCTCAATGTTAGTGCCTGTGACATGTGGGATGAGAGGCTTCTTTTGGCAGAAGGCCATGAATTTGCTGCTTGCCGTTTAGTTCAGGTCAACTGCATCTTCAGATCATCGCGATGAGACTGAATCTGATGAATGCCAAGTTGTTTGGTTGTATGTATAGAAAAATGATTAAACAATTCCAATTCAATAACTTGTAGGTGGGAAAGGATGGTGGCATGTTATTTCAGTTTCAGAATATGGCCAGTGTATCCTCGAGAGTTAGATATTTCTATCGTTAGCTGCCAACCTAGTTGGTTACCGTGTTTATTTTTGCAATAATCAAATTCAGCCTGAATCATAGGATCCCTAGTGCAGAAGGAAGCCGTTTGGCCCATCGAGAATGCACCAATAACAATCCCACCCAGGCCCTATCCCTGCAACCCCATGTATTTACCCTTCTAATCCCCCAACACTAAGGGGCAATTTAGCATGGCCAATCAACCTAACCTGCACATCTTTGGACTGTGGGAGAAAACCGGAGCACCCGGAAGAAACCCACGCAGACACGGGGAGAACGTGCAAACTCCACACTCAGTGACCCAAACCGGGAATCAAACCCGGGTCCCTGGCGCTGTGAGGCAGCAGTGCTAACCATTGTACCACTGTGATGCTCATATATCGTGTTTTTCTATTAATCAGTAAGACCAGGAATATTTCAATAACCTGTATTATTTCCAGTGGAGTCCAGTGTGAAAAAGGTCGCTGGTTCACTGGAGGCACATCTCGTCCAATTGACTATGTGTAGACAGTTAGGGGGTTGCCTTTTACTTTATTTGTTGAGAAATGATTAGGATTGTAATAAATATCACCTTAACGCTTAGATAAGCAATATAGTATTGATGCTGGGATCTGAAACAAACAAAGAATGCTGGATAAACTCAGCAGGTCTGGCAGCCTCTGGAGGGAGAGAAAATAGAGCTGACATTTCGAGTCCGTTTGGCTCTTCTTCTTCTTCAGAGAGGGGGGAAATCTGTTAGATTTCTGTTAGATAAAGATTGCAACAAAAGTGTAGCAAACTTAATAAGATAGAAGACCAGGTGGGTGGCACGGTGGTTAGCATTGCTGCCTCACAGTGCCAGGTTCCCGGGTTCAATGCCGGCCTCGGGTCACTGTCTGTGTGGAGTTTGCACATTCTCCCTGTGTCTGCATGGATTTCCTCTGGGTGCTTTACTTTCCTCCAGCACTCCAAAGATGTGCGGGTTAGGCTGATTGGCCGTGCTAAATTTCCCCTTAGTGTTGGGTACTAGTAGAGTAAATGTGTGGGGTTACGGGAATAGGGTCTGGCTGGAATTGTTGATTGGTGCAGGTTCGATGGGCCGAATGGCCTCCTTCTGCACTGTACAGATTCTATGATTCTCAGGGACGGGGGGGCGGAAGAGGAAGAAGGAGTGTTTTTGCATTGAGGCAAAAATGTATGGGATATAACAGAAGGGGTTCAAGGTGGAGAAGAAAGGTCACAGCCTAAAATTGCTGGACTCAATGTTGAGTCCTGAGGGCTGTAACATGCCTCATCGGAAGATGAGGTGCTACTCCTCCAACTTGCGCTGGGCTTCAGTGAAGCGTTGCAGCCGACCAAGGGTTAGCTTGAGGCTAACTCTTAGCTGGTTTAACACAGTTGCTTTTAATTAGGGTTTGGAGCTAATACGAATGGCCCATCTGAAACTTCAAAGCATGCTGCTGGTCTGTTCAGCAAGGTTAAAAACGTCCTGTATTTGAGATCTGCATCGTCACAAAAACATACCTTGTCTATCTTCCCTGAATTATTCCTTGTGCTTCTTCACTGAACAACTTGTTTACAATTTAACCACAGTTAATTAGACAGGAGTCTAAACACTTTGGGAAGTACAAAACAGATTAGAATTTAAAGTTTATTTATTAGTGTCACAAGTCGACTTACATCAACACTGCAATGAAGTTACTGTGAAAACCCCCTAGTCGCCAGACTCCGGTGCATGTTCAGGTACACTGAGGGAGAATTTAGCATGGCCAATGTTGTACATTGTTATTATGCATAAACTGGGTCGGCATGGTGGAACAGTGTTTAGCACTGCTGCCTTCACAGCGCCAGGGACCAGGGTTCAATTCCAGCTGTGGGTCACTGTCTGTGTGGAGTTTGCACGTTCTCCCCGTGTCTGTGTGGGTTTCCTCCGGGTGCTCCAGTTTCCTCCCACAGTCCAAAGACGTGCAGGTTAGGTTGATTTGCCATGCTAAATTGTCCATTAGTGTCAGAGGATTGGCAGGGTAAATATGTGGGGTAATGGGAATAGGGCCAGGGTGGGATTGTGGTCGATGCAGACTCGATGGGCCGAATGGTCTCCTTCTGCACTGTAGAGATTCTATGAAACTAAATAGATTATGCATAAACTGTTAATTTTCCACAGTTGTGCATCTTCTGTTTTCAGTATAAAAGCCATATACCTTTATCTAAATGTGATGTACTGTTGTCAAGGCAGAGACATTTATCATCTCTCTGGTGACTTTATTTAATAGTGAATTTGTCATTGCAACATCAAAGCAAACATTCAGGTCCAGGTCCATTAAAAACTATTTCCGAAGCACATTATCACCAAGTTATATTTGGCAGTTTCCTTTATGGCTTTGGACATTTGCAATTGTGAAAGATAAAGTAGTATACCTTTAGTTTTATAAATGTGGGCCAACAATTGCAGTTAATGAGAAATGTATTTGGAGGCATTGTAGAGTAAGCAACGTGCAAAAAATAAATGAGTATTTCATAAACTGAGGATATGTTCATTGGATACTAACTGAATGATGAATGAGATGCTGTGGCTTCATTTGAGTTTCTTATTAAACACAGGACCCCATATTGTTATTTCATTATTTGCTTTTCCAATATTAAAAAACCTGTTCATGCTAGTGGTTGGCCTCCCAGTTGGAGACACCATTTATGAAGTCTAGGAAGGCTGGTATCACTGAGGCGTAACATCACAGCACCCGGTCTAGTATTCCAAACACCTCACCACTGCTCACTATATTCCATGGAATATTTTTCAGCCTCTGACAGCTCCCCATAGCTGTTTACAGAACCAGCATGTGCTGAGGTTGTAGGGATTCTATTTACAATTAGATACTTTTGAAAAAGGCAGCCTCGACATTCAGGGGGTTGAAAACTGCTTAAATGGGTGGGAAGAATAGGTATGAGTTTAATATAAACAAACCTCCAGCAGTATGAAGGGAAGAAAAAAATAGACTCGTCGCAAAAAGAGAGGGGATAGTGTTTTAAATGCACAGTTCTGGGTTGAATGGTGATGCAGGATTGGAGAAATCTTTTGGAGATTTGTTCAGTTTCCTATGGGGATCAGGGGTATTTATGTGTTGCTTTTCCTCAAAAGGTTAAGCAGTTGAAGTAACACCAAATTGTATTAATCAGGAACCTCCCTTTGGAGAGATTTTTAATCTGCTCCTGCTACAAACACTACAAATAATTCTGTGTCCTTCTCCAGTTTCTCCTCATTGTAGACTGGGAGAGCTCAGGATTCAACACCGAGCTATCCCAACAATCAGATCAGTAGTGAAAGTCCCCTTAAAGTATAAAACCTTTTGTTTAATAGCAGACAATCAGTAAGAGTGTTGGGCTAGCAGCCATTACTATCTGTTGCTCTCAAGTGAGAGAAGGCCTAGAGGCAAAACGCAGCTTCATGGGTACAACACTTACATAATTCTGAGGGGGATTTACTAGGACGGGATCAGGCATCCTTTTCTGGGAAGTATTTGTCCATCTTGTGTTTCAAATATTTGCAGAGGCATTCAAAGAAACTGAACTAATTGGTCTGTCTGCTGTTTCCTTTAATGAACTAGTCGAAAGCTGTTCTGATATTTGCCATCACGCAAACCAGCCTCCCATCCATTGACTCTGTCTACACTTCCCACTGCCTCAGCAAAACAGCCAGCATAATTAAGGACCCCACGCACCCTGGACATTCTCTCTTCCACCTTCTTCTGTCAGGAAAAATGACAAAAGTCTGAGATCACATACCAACCAATTCAAGAATAGCTTCTTCCCTGCTGCCATCAGGCTTTTGAATGGACCTACCTTGCATTAAGTTGATCTTTCTCTACACCCTAGCTATGACTGTAACACTACATTCTGCACTCTCTCATTTCCTTCTCTACGAACGGTCTGTATAGTGCAAAAGAAACAATACTTTTCATTGTAATACATATGACAATAAATCAGATCAACTGGATTGCAAGCATTCACTGTTAATGTTTATTCCTGTGTGTGGCTATGTATGAACAAACCTGTTTGGTGGTTTTGTCTATTAGGGATAAGTAGTAATCATAATCTGCGTTGGTCAAAACTCGCCATGTATTTCAGATCGGGAATGTTCATCCAGGACTTGCAGTTGACTTTATACAAAAAAGGTCAAGCTTCAGTTGACTGGAAATAGCTAGCTGTTGTGTTGCATGTGAGGTGAAAGTATCTGGTGAATTCTGAATGATATCACTTTGTTTTTGGCACACATATATGCTGCATTCAAATCTCACCCATCGAAAGTAGCTAGTTCTGGTTACTGTTGTTGGAAAGTAGCGTTGTATATGGCCTGTGGGAGGAGAAGTGTTGATGAACCAAATGCCCGCCTCTTGTTCCATGTGTTATAAATGTGATTAATTACATGTTTATTATGATTTATTAATTTATTATTAATTATAATTTCCATCCAGCCAAAATCAGAGAAGCATGAGAATGGACGATAGATGTTTCAAATTTGAAATCTTTGATAACATTTCATATTAATTATCAAATGCTTACTTTGTAGTCTCTGGAGAAGGACATGAAGTGAAACTGGTATATTAGAAGTTGTTGCCATTGCCTCTTTTTTTTAACATAGATCATGTATGTTACAAGTTTAATTGTAGTCAGGTATCTGCCAGAGAGAAGGCTGCCTCAGATATCAGATAAGTAGGAAGTGTTCAGAACTATTTCTATTAAAAATACACATTGAACAGTTCTATAACAAAACAATAAGGTTGTACATGAGGTTACACGGGGAAATTTCATGTACAAAGCTAAATTCTGTATTTATTTTGCCAAATTTCCTTGATTGCAATGTCGCTCACGAGCAGTGATTCTTAACCCTCTCTGTCCAATGGGGATGCAGGTGTAAGTATGGAGTTAAAATGTTGACCAACTACAACTTACAGCAATACCAGCATGTTTGTGGCATCCACCATTTTAACTGCAGGGTTTTTGGTGGTTTTGTCCATTAGGGATAAGTAGTAATCATAATCTGTGTTGGTCAAAACTCGCCATGTATTTCAGATCGGGAATATTCATCCAGGACTTGCAGTTGACTTTATACAAAAGGTCAAGCTTCAGTTGACTGGAAATAGCTAGTTGTTGTGTTGCATGTGAGGAGAAAGTATCTGGTGAATTCTGAATGATATCACTTTGTTTTTGGCACACATATATGCTGCATTCAAATCTCACCCATCAAATGTAGCTGGTTCTGGTTACTGTTGTTGGAAAGTAGCGTTGTATATGGCCTGTGGGAGGAGAAGTGTTGGTGAACCAATTGCCCTCGGCAAGCTGATGAGGGCTTCATTCATATTGAAATGTCCGACAATGTAACTTGGCTCGAGCAAGATTTTAACTCCACTCTATAGCTGTTGTGTTTAGTCCTGAACCCACTCAGGAGAGCTGGCAGAAGACAGAATTCAGGGGCAGAAGGTTTTTAAAAAGATTCTTCTCCGGGTAACAATTCATTCTTTAGTTTGTTGCCATCCCATGTATCCCATGACTTACCTTGCCAGGGACTGTTTCGATGGCTCGTGAACAGTTGTCTGCATCTCTGTGATTTGCCATTCCTCCCCACTGACCAGCATGTCAGTTCGGCCAAATTTGGCTGGGATTCCAATTCCTGGTATTTAGAACCATAGAATCCCTACAGTGCAGACAGACGCCATTCGGCCCATCACGTCTGCACCAACACTCAGATAGAGCATCTTACCCAGGCCCACCCTCTCGCCCACATGCCTTATCCCCGTAACCCTGTGCATTTACCATGGCTAATCCACCTATGCGTCTAACCTGCACAGCTTTGGACTGTGGGAGTAAACCAGAGCACCCGGAGGAAACCCACGCAGACATGGGGAGGGCGTGCAAACTCCACACAGACAGTCACCCAAGGCCGGAATCGAACCACTATGCCGCTGCCACCTATGCCATTGTGCCATCATGCTGCCCATTAGGCCTAGAAATTAAAATGTCCCAGGCCTCTCACAACTTTAGACACTTCCTTCCTACCCCAGACTCTGCATGTCACCCTTCCTTTCCAGGTTAAAATCAGTAGTTAAATTCCCATTCTGAACACAAATGAAAGCTATTTGGCAAAAACAGCCATATGAGCATAGGGTTTCTTAGTAAGCATGTTTTGTAACCTTGCATTTATGCTGTAAAGATGGAGCAGTGCACATTGATATTTCCCATTTCTATCTTATTTCGAGCCACTAATAAATAGTCCAAACATTTAACCTCCCTCTTGTCCACCTAATGATCCTTCTTTTATATCTATTTCCATTTAGATTATCATGTTTATCATCAATTGCAAAATCTAGTTGGCAAATTAATTGATACATAGAAAAGTGAGCTCCGTAGTTTTGAGAACTGGTGTGAGATGTGTTGTGTCCATCCATCTCACTGGCTCTGATTCAATACTGGTAGTCATGATGTGGAGATGCCGGCGTTGGACTGGGGTAAGCACAGTAAGAAGTCTCACAACACCAGGTTAAAGTCCAACAGGTTGGACAACTAAATCCCTCCACTTAAACGCCAACCTGTTGGACTTTAACCTGGTGTTGTGAGACTTCTTACTGTCAATACTGGTAGTCAGACACTGAAGCAGCGAGTTGTAATTCTGCCAATGTTCAAAGCAGCCATTCGATGAAAAACTTCAGATATTTAAACGAGAGCTTTTACCTATTATGTTTATTGATTTATTTTTGTTCGAAGCACAGTTGGGATCCCAAAGTGCAGACAGCATCCACCTGCCTTATTCATTGATCCTGCTGGGGTCAGTGTTGGCATCTATCATTCCTATTCATGGACACAATAATAATATCCCTTCCTTACTCTCATACTTTCCCTCACGCTTTTCACCCTTTCTCATTGGGAGGAATCTTCCCAAAAAATGGCACTGTTGGTTCCAGCACAAAAAATGCCATGATTTGTGCCGACGACGCTGGCATGTTATTGGGCCAAATTTTGCGGCTCATTAATTTCTATTCTCACAAGTTTCACGCTGCACCAACGGCGTGGCCGTTCTGACCCACCCGCTGCATAATGACTTAATTGCTGCAGGCACTGGGGGGGCTGCATATAGACAGCTCCCCAGCACTCTCTGTGCAATGACTGCAGGGGATGGCAGCCAAGAAGCCAGCACTATGCTTCACAGAGGGGACCTTCACCAGACTGCTCGACAGAGTGGTGCAGGAAATCCTATACCCACGCTCCAGGAGACAGCTGTCCAGCAGGGTGACCCCCGCCTGGGATGCAGTGGCAGCCCTGGGCAGTGCCACTGCACTGCAGAAGAGGATGGGTCAACGCCAGTGCATTGTAGAAGAGGACAGGGCAGCAGTGTCAAAAGAAGATGAATTATCTTCTTCGATCAGCCAGGATAAGTGAACCACCCCCCCGTCTCCCACTGGATGTCCTTGCACACCCAACCCCTTCTCGCACTCAGCCACCTTGGCCTGTGCCAGTACCAGGCCTCCCCTCTCTCCCACAACCACCTTCCTCCTCCAGTAGCTGCTCTGCCCCTCATACTCCAGTTTCCAATCAAGCCAAATGGCTGCCAGACCTCATCTCCATCTCAAATGGCCACCTACGCTTCCCCTACCATGTCATTGTAGGTCAAACTGGAGCACAACAGATGTCAGCGGACGCAGCCAGCTGGAGTCATGCCCAAGCTGAGAACCCTCACATGCTTCAGGAAGCGAGCCCTCGACCTGGCCGGGGAGGAGGAAGAACGTGCTTACGTGACTGGTGAAGTGGGGGCAGCAGAGAAATGTGAGACTCCTCAACACAAATGCTGTCATTCCTCAATGTTTCCTCCATGTCGCTGTAATGCACTGATGCCATGTGCCTTCTCTTGCAGGCCGACCAGCGGAAGAGGCCAGATCACCCCTGCACTCCCTGGAATCATTGGACTCCAGCAGTGCAGAGGGGGACTTCTCAGACCCCACGGTGGAAGATATGTCACAGCAGTCACCCACACCTGGCATCAGCGCAGATACTCACACTTCAGTGGGTTCACTAAGTAGGCAAGCTTCTGGGTCACTCACTGGTGAGCACCTCACAGCTGAAGGTCCACGGCAGGCGGAGGCAGCGATGTCCTGGAAACCGGCACTCAGAGAGATGCTGGAGCTCAGGACCCTGCTGAGCCTCTCGCCGATGATCAGCCCCTGGACCTGGTTGTCCCATGACTGCTGGAAAGTCAAAGGCAGAGTCGCAATGCTCAGGAAGGGATGACAATGGCCCTCCTCAAAGCGCAAGGCCGATTGGAGGAGTCCCTTCACCTTCTATCCGAGGAGGGTACTGTCAGTGCAGTGCACTGTGGCCAACACTGTGAGGGTGATGTCCGCAGTAGAGATCTTGGTTCAGGATGGGCACTCCATGGCAGGAGATGTCCGCACCATGGTTCAGTGTATGAGCTCCATGGTGCAGGGCTTTGATGGCATGATGGGAATGCACTAGTGTTAGTGCCAGAGGACAGCAGGGCTTCTGGATCTCAGTCTAGCTGCCCCTCCATCCCATGGAGGGACATACGGTCCACCGGAAACCCGAAGGGAAATGGATCGGCAAGGTACGGCCCGGGGCCCTCCAACCAGTGGACCCTGGGCATCTCCAGCCCATCCGGCAGCCTCCTCTCTGTGGGTGACGCACCTCCAGCCCCTGACACCAAGATGGGCAGTAGTCCAACATCCACGCTGCCCAAAAGCAGGCCTGGACCCTCAAGGTTGGGGAATGGTTGTCAGTATTGTGAGGCTTTCTTCTACATATCAGCCTTGATCTTATGCAACTAAGAACCTACACCAGTGTAACACTATTTCCCCCATTCCCTTTTCAAGCCACACTTGTTTCTATGCCTTAGTGTTACTTCAGTGTAGTTTGATGCTAAGATCCCAAGGTGACATGCAGTTCACATCGGGCACGCCAGCCGGCAGACACACAAACCTTGGTCTCTGAACTGGAAGGCTAATTTAATTCACTGCATTACGCAGTTGCCAGAATTTAAGATTTTTAATACCTGGTATCTCATTGGGCAAACAGATGGGATATTAAACATGCCTCCTCAGTACCTCCCTCAGTGCTAACAAATTAAAATTCCATCAAAACAAAATGCTGACTTTTCCTTCTCTGATCTCTGTTCTTTCCTCTCTTTCATTCCTGGCCTGCCGTTTAGTTTCCACTGGCACGTGGTAGATTTTTTATTTAGATAGCAATTTGATAACAGAATTCATATGAGCAAAAATAATGAACTTCCAACAAAAAGCAAGCGATGAACAATTTTATGGATGATGTGCGGCCTTACGTCACTCTCTTTCCATGAGCTTTCTGACACACCCGCTACGCCCCCTGTCATGTAGTCCTTTATGTAAATATTAAAATAGATTGTCAGTGAAGCAAGCCAGACATTTTCTGAATTAGAAGACTTTGTTTTGTCACCTTTAAATCAATAGCGATTTTCCCGAGCTGTTGAGCGTACTGATTACATGTTTCGACCACAGCTGAAAATAAGTACAAGGGGAGATTTATTTCCAACACTCAGTGACTCAAGAAACACTGAAAGGATCCACAAATGGAACATGAAGCGATTTTGGAATAAATCTGAATGTGACTTGCTTAAGAAAAAACTGGATAGTTTTAATGAAATGCCAAAGTCTTTATTATCAGTCCCACTGGTGAAAATTATTTTCTACTTGATTGCAGTTGGCAATCAGCCCATGTCATTGATAAGGTCGTGTTTGCTTAAGTTTATTAGAAAATTATGTGGAACTATAAATAGCACGGCAAAGGGATGTGAAGTGAACTGACATTTTAGTTTGGATTTACAGCATTGCTGGAGATGTAGTTGGGATCTTACCTTGTACGCCAAGCTTCCCATGTCCTGGGAAGCATTGTCACTTGCAGCAGCTTGGGCTCTAAATGTTGGAACTTGAGCAGCACATGACATTCCTGCGGTGTATCCATGAGGGTGAGAGTTACTTGGATAGCACATTTATAGATGTGGTCACTCCACAGCTTAAGAGTATGCAGGGAGAGAGGGAAGAGATGACCATCAGGCAGATAGAGTAGTTCATCCCACTTGAGATGCCATCTCACGTGAGATGCCATCATCTCATGTGAGAACACCATCCACCAGGTACACAGTACCTACTCTTGCAACTCGGCCAACGTTGTCTACCTGATACGCTGCAGGAAAGGATGTCCTGAGGCATGGTACATTGGGGAAACCATGCAGACGCTGCGACACGGATGAAAGAACACCGCTCGACAATCACCAGGCAAGACTGTTCTCTTCCTGTTGGGGAGCACTTCAGCGATCACGGGCATTCAGCCTCTGATATTCGGGTAAGCGTTCTCCAAGGCGGCCTTCGTGACACACGACAGCGCAGAGTCGCTGAGCAGAAACTGATAGCCAAGTTCCGCACACATGAGGACGGCCTCAACCGGGATATTGGTTTCATGTCACACTATCTGTAACCCCCACAGCTTGCCTGGACTTGCAGAATCTCACTGGCTGTCCTGTCTGGAGACAATACACATCTCTTTAACCTGTCTTAATGCTCTCTCCACTCACATTGTTTGTACCTTTAAGACTTGATTAGCTGTAAGGATTCACATTCCAACCATTATTCTGTAAATTGAGTTTGTGTCTCTGTATGCCCTGTTCGTGAACAGAATTCCCACTCACCTGAAGAAGGGGCTTAAGGCTCCGAAAGCTTGTGGCTTTTGCAACCAAATAAACCTGTTGGACTTTAACCTGGTGTTGTTAAACTTCTTACTGTGTTTACCCCAGTCCAACGCCGGCATCTCCACAACATTCATCCCACTTGCCAATCAGTTTTCAGTTTTGAATACTGGTGAGAGCATTGATTCATCTGGGGAGTGCAGCCAGAGCCAAGTCCATGGCAACACGGGTAGCTTTGCTGTACAGAGGGATACAAAGAAGACTGGAAGAGAATAGTGATAGATGATTCATATGTTAGGGGGATAGGCAGGTATTCTGTGGCCACAGACATGATTCCAGGGTCTTGAGTTGCCTCCCTGATGCCAGGGTCAAGGATGTCACTGAGCTGAGCTGCAGAGCACCCTGGGGGGAGAGGGTGAACAGCCAGCAGACGTGTTCCACATCAGTGCCGATGACATAGGTAGAAAATTAGCAAGCAGAATCTTAAAAGTAGTAATCTCTGGATTACTCACATGTGACACTGGGAGCACCGAAATAGGAACATAAGACAGATGAATGCATGGCTAGAAAGATGGTGCAGGAGGGAGGCTATAGATTGTTGGGGACGTTGGGACTGGATGTGGGGGAGATGGGATCTGTTGGGACAGTGTTTTGTTAATGCTATCGGGGAGGGTTTAAATTAACTCGGCAGGGATGTGGGAACCTGGCGATAATAAAATTTGAAAACTTATTTATTAGTGTCACAAGTAGGCTTACATTCAAACTGCAATGAAGTTATTGTGAAAATCCCCTGGTCGCCACACTCTGGCGCCTGTTCGGGGGCACTGAGGGAGAATTTAGCATGAGCAATGCACCTAACCAGCATGTCGTCCAGACTGTGGGAAGAAACAGGAGCGCCCGGAGGAAACCCATGCAGACATGGGGAGAATGTTCAGACTCCGCACAGACAGTGACCCAAGCCAGAAATTGAACCTGGGTCTCTGGCGCTGTGAGACAGCAGAGAGGAACACCAAGAGGCACAGAATACTTGGGGATATAGCTAACACTAGCTAAAACAGGAATCAGAGTAATATTTAATGGATATTTGTTATGCAGGAGGTAGTTTATAGTGGAGTTTCTCAGTGGTCAGTACTGGGACCCTTGCTTTTCCTTATGTAAGTTAATGACCTAAACCTTGGTGTACAGGGAACAATTTCAAAGTTTGTGATGATTAAAAAAAACCTAAATGAATTGTGAACTGTGAGGGGGATAGTGTAGAACTTCAAAGGGACATAGACAAGTTGATGGAATGGATGAACAGGTGCCAGATGGAATTTAATACAGAGAAGCATGAGGTCATTCATTTTGGTAGGAAGAACATGGAGAGACGATATGAAATAGATGGTACAAGTCTAAAGAGGGGTGGAAGAGCAGAGAGATTTGGGTGTATATGTGCATAAGTCATTGAAGGTGGCAGTAGGCGATGGCCTATTGGTATTATCGCTAGGCTATTAATCCAGAAACTCAGCTAATGTTCTGGGCATTAAATCCCACGATGGCGGATGGTGGAATTTGAATTCAATGAAAAATATTTGGAATTAAGAATCTACTGATGACCATGAAACCATTGTCAATTGTTGGAAAAACCCATCTGGTTCACTAATGTCCTTTAGTGAATGAAATCTGCCGTCCTTACCTGGTCTGGCCTACATGTGGCTTCAGAGCCACAGCAATGTGGTTGACTTTCAACTGCCCTCTGATCACGGGCAACTAGGGGTGGGCAATAAATGCTGGCCAGCCAGCGACACCCATGTCGCACGAATGAATAAAAAAAAGAGAGGTGGAGAGAGCAGTTAATAAAGCATACAGCATCCTGGGTTTTATTAATAGGGGTTTAGAGCACAAGAGCAAAGAGGTTATGTTGAATTTGTATAAGTGACTAGTTTGGCCCCAGATGGAGCATTGCATCCGACTCTGGGCACCGCAGTTTTAGGAAGGATGTGAAGGCAAGAGAAGTTGCAGAAAAGATTCATGAGAATGGTTCCTGGGATGAGGAACTTCAGTTCTGAAGATAGATTGTAGAAATTAGGACTGTTTTCCTTGAAGAAAAGAAGTTTGAAAGGAGATTTGATAGAGGTATTCAAAATCATGAGGGCTCTGGGCAGAATGGATGGGGAGGAACTGTTTCCACTCAAGAAAGAAAGCACACAGGCTTAAAATAATTAGTAAAAGAAGCAAAAGTGATATGAGGAGGAACTTTTCTACACAAGTGGATAGGTTTTAGAATGCACTGCCTGAGAGTGTGGTGGAGGCAGGATAAAGTGAGGCATTCAAAAAGGAATTAAATGGTTATCTGAAAAGGAGGAATGTGCAGGATTACTGGGAGAAGGCAGGGCAATGGCACTAGACCAGTTGCTCATTCGGAGAGCCAGTGCAGACATGATGGGCCAAATGGCTACCTTCTGCGATGTACCAATTCTGTGATTCTTATTTTGTTTACCTGTAACTACAAATGTAAGCAGATACGTGAATGAAGCTGCTGAATATTTTATGCTAAATATTTCTCCAGTTTTAAAATTTCAATCTGATAATCACAGCATGTTATTGCAGCTATTGGAATTAATAGCTTGATTTCGGTGTTCATTTTCAAATAATTAATACTGCATGCCGTGCAAGAAAATGGGTCGGTTCCTGATGGAAAATAATGCTGCCATTAACGATCTACATCATTATTAATGCACAAAACAGACAGCAAGTTCAAGGGAGTAAGAGATACACCATGAGTTGCAAATCTCTGGAGCTTGCTGGTTGATTTACGTCACTCTGCTTGTTTGTTTCACTCAATTGGTAGCTCACCCTCAACTTTCCCGTGATTTTTCAAAACTTGCTAGATTTGCGCATTAGTTGCCTATTAAACTTGCCACAGTCTAGTAATTAAGACCATAAATTCCTTTTAATAGCATATACTTCTAAATTCAAAGACATTTAACCACTGCTGACCAACAATTGAACAATTTGAACTTAGGAATCTCATTGAGTGATTTTTAAAAATATAATTTGCAAACAAAAGAGTCTCACTTTTCCCTTTTCTTTCTCTCTGTCTCTTAATGCAATCTTTCTTTCCCAGCCCTTGTTTCTCTTTCAGCACCCAATTTGTTTCTAACTCCTTCTCCATAAATTGTTCTTTGCTTTCTCTAGAGAGTTGGATAAAATACTTGAAAGACTTACAGCACTTTCAGGAAAGAGTTGGGGAGAGGACAAACTGGATGGTTCATCAATGGGCCGAATAGCCTACTCCTGAACTGTATGGTTATACAGGTAGATTTTTGCAGTCAGGTTGGGGTTGCCCATAAAATTCCACGTGTGTCTTTCCTGCACCCTATCCATCTTACCCCACCAGTTACAATTTAATGGGTGGGAGGACAAAGCCTTGGGGCAGTTCACCCACCCCAGCACCAGTTGAGACCATTAGTTGTCCAGTTAACGACCACGTAATGGCCGTAATGCTTTTGGCTGTTGGAAGGAGGTTGGCGATTGGTGGACTAAATCTGCTTGGGCTTTACGTGGGAGCGGGAGCAGGGGGTTGCCTCCTTCATGACCCAATCTTCTGATTGGAGAATCTCCTAAGCATTGCTCTTCCCAGGGTTGCCCCCCCCCCCCTTCCCTGGCGTTTGGCAAATTCCTGTCCTTACCTGTGAAATTCTGCCCCACGATTCACTTGCTTGACAGGTGACATGCCACAATTAGTGCTGTTTCTGATTTAAACATTTCAGGTCATTGTTTTCCTTCAGCTAACCTCAGCGTTTATCCTGTCCTTCAGTGTTTTACACCAGCATTTGGTATTGGTGGAGTTTTGTCTGTGGTTGTTACAAACCTCATGATTCCCACAATCCCTCACCCATCTTCTGAGGCTGCCTCAGAGCGCTCTGTAATTCTCTTGTGTGTGTGCATGTACTGGAGTACATCTGTATTGGTCACTGATCTGGCACCTAGGGAGGCAAGTAAGATAATCATTGTTCCTGCTGTGCAATGTGTCTTGTGCTATAGATCTATCAGCATTAGTTAAATAAAAATGGGTTTTCTTGATCAGTGGTAGCATTGCACTATGCAATGGAGCTAGGTGGATTGTGCTTGAAGTGTGTTTGCAGGGTATCCCGATAACCAAGTGTGTAGTAGATGATACAAAGCATATTTTAGTATTGCAAGGGAAAGGTTGAATTTAATAACTCTGTTTTAATTTACCATGATAATCTGACATGTTCCTCCGATTTTATTTTGTAGGGCTTGTGGACTTAATATCAGTGTAGACTATTAATGTCACTTCAAGAGAGCTGAAGATATTTTCACATAAACTAGCCTCAAATGAGGGCCCAGAGGAGCAAGATTGAATGTAGGAGCTTTATAGCCGAGGGCAGGGGAAGGTTCTTCATGTAGAGGGCAAAGCTGTGGAATTTACTTCCAGGATTGACGGTCAGGGCAGAAATTATGTTGATACTCAAGATAAGACTGGAAATATGAATGAAAGAAAAAGTGTTGAAGGAATATTAGAAGAGGATGGGTAAATATGATTTGAACAATTTGATTTGATTTATTATTGTCACATGTATTAACATACAGTGAAAAGTATTGTTTCTTGTGCGCTATACAGACAAAACATACAGTTCATGGAGAAGGAAACAAGAGAGCGCAGAATGTAGTGTTACAGTCATAGCTAGGGTGTAGAGTCATATCTAGGATGTAGTGAATCAGACCGGTTGGGTCAAATGGTCCATTTTCATGCTGTAACTTTGATGTGTTTCTATGTAAAGGGATCCGATGGTAAGTTTTATCATAAACAATCTGAACTATTTTAGGGGAAAACATTAACCGCAATAAAATGATTGCTTTACGCCCTTGTAGTTTCATATGTGCTAGCTTTCAGCACTAATCTAAATGAATCTACATGTCAGTGTTTGTTGACAAAACTCAGCACTTCCTCCACAGCCTGGCTCCTCCTCTGAGGTTGCCTGAAGATGTCACACTCATTTGCTTCAAATCTGGTCTGTATTTGTGCTCATATGACTTCCATGACTGTGGTGAAATGGCACCCAAGGGCTAGACCTAGTTTGGACTTTGTATTGCTTAGACCTGCTGTGCAAATTATATTGAAGAAAATAAGTTATGTAAATCGTATCAAAGGATGATATGCAACAGAAATACTGCAGAGACTGATATAAAATGTACAATCCGGGAGATGAAATATATGTGCCAACTATCAGCAGATGACTATTTTCGGCATGGGGAGAATTGTAACATTCTTAGTGCATACCTTCTGTAGCTGGTAAATAAGATTATGTTTACGACACATAGCTTTGGTATTCTGAGAGCAGTTGTGAGTTCGAGGGGGAATCCGAGTGAGTTCAAAAACTATAGAGGAATCTTGTTGGTTTCAATGTCTCTTAATGTAAGTCTTTCAGTTATCGTGACTTACATATTGGCTGCTTTGGAGACATGGAGAGGAATCAAATATGAACAAGCTGCATTTTAATCTCCAAAGGCATGTTCAGGGCAGCTTGTGGCTTCAGTATCTAATTGTAACGTATTATATGATTAGTGCATACCTAATTACATGGATTTCATTTGGGCATTTGCTTGAAAAGGAAAAATGGGACATTTCTTTGCAGAACTGATATAGTGATGCTGCTAGACTCATCTGGAGATGTACACAAAAACAGAAAATGCTGGAAAATCTCACCAGGTCTGACAGTACCTGTGGAGAGAGAATAGAGCCAACTTTTTGAGTCTGGATGACCCTTCGAAATGTTGGCTCTATTCTCTCTCCACAGATGCTGTCAGACCTGCTGAGTTTCTCCAGCATTTTCTGTTTTTGTTTCCGATTCCAGCATCCGCAGTATTTTGCCTTCATCTGGAAACGTATTGCGTTCCACTCGAGTTTCAAGATCCCTTAAGGATAGGTGGGAGACTGACTGAATTTATCTCAACTTTCAACATATATCATAGGGAAACAGAATGGTAGAGTTTGTCCTGGGCTTCACTTATTGAAAAATTATATGGATAAAATAGGCTCCTGGCAAGAAAGTTTGGCATTGGCAATTGACAACCACGTTTTAAATAGTCAAATGGATTTACAGTAAAACAGCTGAAACATACTTTGTACAATATCTCAAATAGATATGTGTGCATGCAGGTCTGTTCTGATATTTACAGCCTCATCTTTTTGCCAGTAATGCAAAGTGATTATGTTCCACACAATCTAACATGCTGCGGTTGTATTTTCTTTTTGGAATCTCAGAAGTCAGACATTGGTTTGGATCAAGCAGCTCTTAATTCTGTTCAGCTGCTGATAGATAGTGCTCTTTGGGAACGGTTCTTCCTCTGAAATTTATTGTAGCAAGGCTATGAGGGAGGCAGAATAAGCAACCTTGGGTTATAGCTCAAAATAAACCCGAAACCCGCAGGTTGCTTTGACAGTTTGTCATTTGTGTACTCAATCAGCCCACTGTAACACTAATTTTCAATGGATTAAGATAAAACATAGAAGTATAATCCACACTGATTGCTGTGTACATCATGCTTTGAGTCATGACTTTCACTGGGATAAATCCTTTACATAAGCATCGGGTGCAGAAGCACTATTAAAATTCTGAATCTAGTGACAGCTTGAGGGTAAAAAAAACATCATTTTTATTTGTTCCTGTCACTAGGTTGCTCATCCATGACTTAACACAGAAAAACTGGCGATAACTGACCCACAGCCTCTAAGAAGACGGTCATTCAAAAATAGTCCTGAGTCTAGGCATACACAATGTAAAAGGCAGTAAGTTAGATTCAAAGTGGGGCAGCACGGTGGCACAGTGGTCAGCATTGCTGACTCACAGCACAAGGAACCCGGGTTCAGTTCCAGCTTGGGTCACTGTCTGTGTGGAGTTTGCACATTCTCCCCATGTCTGTGTGGATTTTCTCCGGGTGCTCCAGTTTCCTCCTACAGTTCAAAGATGTGGAGGTTAGGTTGATTGGCCATGCTAAATTGCCCCTTAGTATCAGGGGGACGAGCAGGGTAAATACGTGGGGTGATAGGGATGGGGCCTGGGTGGGATTGTTATCGGTGCAGGCTCCATGGGCCGAATTACCTCATTCTGCACTGTAGGGATTCTATGAAACTTCTATACTATGAAAATTCAAAGAGACGTGGGCATGCATAACTTAAGCTGCAGATATGCTTACTCTGTATTAGTATTTTAGCAAGTTCAGAAAGACCTGAAGTACACAAGAAAGCAGTTTACAACAAGGTGGTGAGAGTACTGGAAGAATAAGCATTGGCTTCCAGGGATGTATGCGAGCATGGACCCTGCTAGAAATTAGAAATATGCTTTGACTATTAAGCAAGCGTTAATTCTAAGAGGTAAAATAATAGGTTAATGCTTCAAGTTTCATAAGACCATAAGAAATAGGAGCAGAATTAGGCCACTCGGCCCATCGAGTCTGCTCCCCCATTCAATCATGGCTGATATTTTTCTCATCCCCGTTCTCCTGCCTTTTCCCCATAATCCCTGATCCTCTTATTAATCAAGAACCTAGTTTCATGTAATTAGAAACTGCTTAAAATATTATTTCTTTAGAAACAAGTCAGTGGAATAATTATTGATTAATGCTAATTATATAACATTATAAGAACAATAAATGCTTGCCTGAAAAGGGGCTATGGTCAGATGCAAAGATGTGTGCGGGGGTGGGGCAACTACAAGCTTAAAACAAAAAGAAATGCTTCAAAGCTGTTAGGATTTGAACTTCATCTTATTTAAGTAAGATCTTGCTGCAAAGGTTCATCAACGTGTGCAAGTATAGAAGTTTCTTATAGTGAACAAGCCTATGGTTCAATAGTTTGATTTAAAATAAGAACAGTTAGACTGAATGGACATTATGCACAGTGTGTTAACGGGGCGAGTGAGACACTTTAGACATAAATAACAATAGAAGAGGTACAATTAATGAAACTTTGGCAGCTTAGCTTTAAAGTCCAGAGGTGGAATATTTATTTGGAGAATGAAACTGATTAGGGGGAATAACATGGGATGAGTTAAGGGAAAGATGATGTACGGCTTGATTGATCGATGGCAGCAGGTACGTGTGAAGTTGTAATAACATTAAAGGTGGGTGTTTACTCCATGGTTTAGGCAAAGAAAACAATATTTAATTTGGCACTTCGTAAAAAAACATAAACTGTTATATGGCAAAAAGGTCTCGTCAAAAATCCATCCAGGTTCGTTCCTGAAAAGGGTATGAAGAAAGAGAAAGAAAAACAGAAAATGCCGGAAATACTCAGCAGGTCAGGCAGCATGTGCGGAGAGAGAAGCAGAGCTAACAGTTCAGGTCAATGACACTTCATCAGAATTAGGAAAAGTTAGAGATGTAATAGGTTTTTGGCAAGGAGTCGGTGAGACAAAGACTAAAGGAGGGTTGGTGATAGAGTGGAGGGGAGGAGCGTTTGAATGACAGATTTAGTCTTGCATAGCCAAAGGGAATATAGATGGGTCAGTATCTGCAAAATTTGGTTTGAGGAAGGAGACTGGGGGGCCTCCGTGCAATAGGCAGTGCAGCGAAACCTCTGAGGGCAGATTCATACTAACTCTTAGGTAGTTGGAAAATCATAAAGATGTGAGCCACCAAGAAGATAAAAGTGGAAGGTCCTGCCTGACCTGAACAGGTACTCATTAATTGTCATGGTTTTATTTTTTTTGCTGTATAACTGGTCTGTTAAATTCCGTCTTGAACTCTGATTAAACTCAAATACCCACCATATTGTTGCAATTGATCCCGATTGATTAGATAATTGATAAAAAATTGTGCTTTAACTGTAATATCAACCAAGTGGATTTATTTCCAGAATTTTATTCAGTGCATCTTTGGTGCCTTTTTCTGCCAAAGGTAATCTGTCATCAAAGGTTTACAGATATACTTAGAAGTACAACAGGGAAACAGATCACTTACCTTTCACACGAACAGCCTGAATTGTATTTAACCACCCTGTCCCAATACTACCTCATGTACCTAACCTGTTTAATCATGAATGTTGAGATTAGGCCAGAACTGGATGAAAACATAATGACATGTGAGCAATGCATGCCATTATTAATATGCAATTCGACCAGCAATTTATGGTAAGGAGGAGGGAGCCTATGAACTGCAGATTGCACAAGTGTTTGGACAATTACTCTGTGAAGCTGACATCCTGTCCTTAACCACCTTGTGATTTTCAAGAAGCTGTCACATTTGCACATCAGTTGAGCATTAAACTTGTCACAAAATTAAATCTCAAATAATTAACAATGTAAGTACCCTTTTCACATCATGAAAATTGTTAATACAGGCCAACCAACCAATACCAGCCCAAAGAGTGAACAATTTAAACATGAAGTCTCATCCCTACAAATTGTAAATTGATCTTGGAGTTTTTAAAAAATCATTCTTAATGTTAATATTTAGATTTTTTTCCCCCTTTCTATCTCTTTTCTTTCCCACTTCATCCAATCTTTCTTTTCCTCTATAGATATTTCTCTTTCTATAATTGATTCGACATTGCATTTACCCACTCAAGTTCACTTTTCTGGAATAGAATCATAAAATCCATACGGTGCAGAAGGAAGCCATTCGGCCCAACAAGTCTGCACCGGCTATCTTACCCAGACCGTAAATTGGGCGGGGATCCTGGATTCAGGATTCAATCCTGGACCGGGGAGCGGCGCGGGCTTGGAGGGCCGAAGGGCCTGTTCCTGTGCTGTATTGTTCTTTGTTCTTTGTTGTCTGCCCCATAATCCCACACATTTATCATGGCTAATCCATCTAACCTGCATATCTTGCGACACTATGCACATCTTTGGATTGTGGGAGGAAACTCATGCAGACACGGGGAGAACTCCACACAGACTGTCACTCAAGGCCAGAATTGAACCCGGGTCCCTGGCGCTGTGAGGTGGCAGTGCTAACCACTCTGCCACTATGCCGCCCTTCTACTCTGCCCTTCCTCTCTTATTACTCAATCCTTGTTCCTCAGCAGTTAAGGAGATAAGCTGTTGATGCCATCATTCATCTAGATGCTTTGTTTCCCTCATGCACTATTATCACCTCACGCTTCCAGGAATTTACAGCAAAAAAATCTTTGAATGGAAGGACGCAGAAGAAAAGTTAACCAGCTGGGCACATTGCAAGATGCCCTACTTCAGCAAAGACTGGCACAACATTTCCGCTTCAAACATTCAAGAATTTAACAGCTTCTCCACTCTGATTTTCTCCTTTTCCCAAACTTCATTCTTAATTCCTCATTAACTGAGATTAGTCTACTTCGCTTACCCTATCCTTTCACTCTAGTAATTAACAAACCCTTGCAATGTCATGATAATTGTTAGTAACGGCCAAACAACGTCTCTGGCCCAGAGAGTGAAATTAAACTGTTTAAATTGGTGGTGAGCTGCCGTCTTGAACCGCTGCAGTCCATGTGGTATAGGTGCACCCACAGTTCTGTCAGGGAGGGAGTTTGAGGGTTTTGGGGCTGTAACAGTGAAGCGAAGGTGATATTTGTTCCAAGTCAAGATGATATCTGGTTTGGAGGGGCACTTGCAGCTTGTGGTGTTCCAAATCGTCTGCTGTCCTGTCCTGTCCTTCTAGATGGTAGAGGTCACAAGTTTGGAAGATGCTGCGATCAGCAATAATCCTAACTGGCAGCACATCCGACACAGACGAGATAAAACTGACGTCCTATCCCATCTGTCCTGTGGCACTCTGCAGCAGACAGGGGATTACCTGGATTAACGGAAAGCTGATTTAAATATTTTAAATAAACAATCTTTATTTGCAAGTAGCTTCAGAAGGATAAGGCTGAGTCAATATCATCAAAACAAAACTGTCGATCTGAATTCTGATGAAATGTCACACCTAGTATTAACCCATCCTTTTCCCTTTCACTGGCTGACAAAAGCTGCCTTGCCTTTCAAGTATTGTCCGATAAGAACTGAAATCATATTGACGGCGGAAAAATGCTTGATGGCTAAATGATTAGAGGAGGGAGGAATATCAGATATTAGGAGTAGAGTTTTTGGTTTTTCATGCCTTTGATATATAAAACCTTAGTTAGGCTGCATTTGGAGTACTGCTGGCAGTTCTGGTCACCACACTACCAAAAGGACATGGAAGCTTTGGAGAGAATGCTAATAAGGTACACCAAGATGTTGCCTGCTCTCGAGGGCGTTGGCTATGAGAAGAGGTTGAATAAATTAGGATTGTTTTCACTGGGAAGACAGAGGCTGAGGGGAGACCTGACAGAGGTCTACAAAATTATGAGAGGCATAGACAGGGTGGATAGTCAGAGGCTTTTTCCCAGGATGGAAATGTCAATTACAAGGGGGCACAGTTCAAGGTGAGAGGGGGAAAGTTTAAGGGAGATGTATGGGAGAAGCTTTTCACGCAGAGAGTGGTGGGTGCCTGGAATGCTCTGCCAGAGGAGGTCATAGAATCCCTCCAGTGCAGAAAGAGGCCATTCGGCCCATCGAGTCTGCATGCCACAATCCCCCCCAGACCCTATCCCCATAGCCCCACGTATTTATCCTGCTGGTCCCCTTGACACTAAGTGGCAATTTAGCATGTTCAATCAACCTGACCCACGCATCTTTGACCTGTGGGAGGAAACCGGAGCACCCGGAGGAAACCCACGCAGACACGGGGAGAATGTGCAAACTCCATACAGACAGTGACCCAAGCCGGGAGTCGAACCTGGGTCCCTCACTGCTGTGAGGCAGCAGTGCTAGCCACTGTGCCGTCCCCATGCCAGTGGTGGAAGCTGGCACATTAGCAACATTTAAGAGGATCTGGATGGGAATAGAGGGATACTGACTGAGTAAGGGAAGAAGGTTTTCTTCAGTTTAGTTAGGGCATCATGATCTGCATGAGCTTGGAGGGCCGAAGGGCCTGTTCCTGTGCTGTACCTTTCTTTGCTCTTTGATGCATTTTCAGGACAAATTGCCCACAAAATTGTGCCCTTTTGGAGAAGCGTTTTTCCCTTGTTTTCCATACAAACATATTTGCATAATGCTGAGCGCCGGTTCTGCTACAAATCAATGCAGTCGGGCAGCATTTTAAAACGTACTTTTAAAAATTCCTCGATGTGCAATAATGCTAACTTGGTCACATTTGATGAATACTGTTAAAAATGGAAAAAATTAAGCATTTTAAATCACAATTGTGAATCTGTCACCTTTAACCCTGCTTTAAATTACTGAGAATTACATTTTAAAAAAATACATAAAATTACTTTCTGAAGTTCACGTTTCGGGCCAATGACTTTTCATCAGATACGGAAAGAGTCAGAGCTGTAACAGGTATGATAGGATAACCAAGATGGCGCCGGACCGAGGCCGGAGAAAGGGTGGAAAAGATCAAAAAGGAAGATCTTACAGAGTCACGTGGAGTCATTCTGTGATAGCGGGAATGTAGGAGAGGTTAAATAACAAAAGGGATAATGGTGCAAGGCAAAACGGAGAGACGGTGGGACAAGGAACAGCTGGTAATAATCCCGTCCGTGTCATCCTCAACTTCTCTTCACCCACTTATTTGTTTCTTTGTCCAGTCTCACCTCCTGAGTATTTCCAGCAATTTCTCCTTTTATTTCATGCTTCCAGCATTTTGCTTTTGCAAAACTATTTTCTTGTAAGATTGGGCTATAGTAGTGAGTTCCACTGAAAATGTAAAAAAAAAATTACTTAAAAACCTTTGAAAACCTACCGACTTGTATCCTTGAGCCCAAATGAACCAGCTCCACTTCTGGAGTCTCCCTGAAGGTTTGCAAATGATTGCGGTTCGTGGAAACTCTCTGCACAACCTGCTTCTGGTGGAATGTTTTTTAAAACGGGTGTAAAAGATTACAAAAGCTTGATTTTGCACTGATTGTGATTATTTTAGACTTTGGCAATTTTACGTTTGCACTGATTACCCTGATGTCATAACTGTGGCATAAAACCAGTATGATTGAGATGAAAACCAGGCCTTACTGCCGACGTGCTGTTATTGACCATGGTAATTACTATTATTGGTGCTTTTTGGACCTTTTTTGAAAGATTTATTTTCTATTGCTGGATGTAAAGATTGTTGCACATCCCAAAACATGGGATGGAATTTGATGGTCCCTTAGGGAGCAGGCCAGGAGGGAACAAGGACCTTAGAATGGGCTGGGAAGACACAGTGAAGAGCCTATTGCTTTCTCAACTTCTTCCAATTAAGTTCAGGACAGGAAGGATTGGCAATGGCCTTTCCGTCCCCGGCCTCATTCTGCCGTCACTGGCCTGCAACTCGTGGTGGACGGGGGCCATGCCAAATGGGAAAACTGACAGGTAAACGCTGGCGAACCTGCCAGCAGTCTGGTTGGGTGGGTCTCAGCTTCTCGGGCACCCTGTTCCTAATGGAGGGACCTGAGGGAAAGCACCTCTCTATTCCCTCCCTGTAATTTTACATCAATCCTCCTCCAAACCCCTTGCTGGGATCTCGCTGACTGGCCTCAGGAATCCCACCCCCACTTGTTTGTATTCTGGAGCTTCAGCAACAGTCTTCATCCTCAGATATCCTGCAGTACCGGCAATGGTCAGCACTGTTGGTGGCGCCGCTGATACTGGAGAGCTGTCAGCCTCTGATTGACCAGGGGATTTTGAAGATTGGATATCTGCCTTACAGGGGAAACTGTCTGAAATTCCTTCTGCAGGAACCGGGAACACCAGCAACATCTGGCTAGCTTCCTGACTGGAGTTTAATCCCAATGGGGCTCCTGTAAATGACCATGGCGGTGTTGCCACAAGCTCTCCAGCTGGTGGATGGACCCACCACCGTGACCAGTGAATTCCTGTCTCCATTTGCAGGAACAACCATAGGGTATGAATTTTGTGCTTTCGGCTAAACCTGACTGACTCCCTCTGATCTGGGGTTTACAATTCATGGTATGTTTATTGATTAGTGGGCGGCACGGTGGTACAGTGGTTAGCACAGCTGCCTCACAGCGCCAGGGACCCAGTTTCAACTCCAGCCTTGGTCACTGTGTGGAGTTTGCACTTTCTCCCCATGTCTGCATGGGTTTCCTCCAGGTGCTCCGGCTTCCTCCCACACTCCAAAGATGTGCGGGTTAGGTTGATTGGCCATGATAAATTGATCCTAGTGTCAGGGGGATTAGTAGGGTACATGAGGGTTACGGGAATAGGGCCTGCATGGGATTGTGATCGGTACAGACTTGATGGGCCGAATTGCCTCCTTCTGTACTGTAGGGATTCTTTTTTATGGATTCTATGATTATCGATATCATGCCTCACATATTGACTAGTCTGATATCAATGACATACTTTATTGTTGGCTGTTTTCTCCCTGGTTACTGTACGGTACAGAGGAACCTATAGTAGCAGCAGCAAGCATACTGAAAACAGCGTTCTAAGTTTCAGAACTTGATTCACACAGAGACATAGCTGAGAGTCTCCATGATGCACCATAAGGAATTCTAAATCTGGCAATTTTAATTGACTCTTCTCCTTGAAGCATTAACTCTGTTTCTCTCTCCACAGATGCTGCCAGACCTGCTGAGTTTTCCAGCACTTTCTGTTTTCATAGGAGCATAGAATCTCTACAGTGCAGAAGAAGGCCATTTGGCCCATTGAGTCTGCACCAACCACAATCCAACCTGTAACTCCACATATTTACCCGGCTAATCCCCTGATGCTAGGGTTAATTTAGCATGGCCGATCCACCTAATGCGCACATCTTTGGACTGTGGGAGGAAACCGGAGCACCCGGGGGAAACCTATGCAGACACGGGGAGAACATGCAAACTCGGCACAGACAGTTACACAAGGCCGGAATCGAACACGGATCCCCGGCGCTCTGAGGCAGCAGCGTTAACCACTGTGTCACCGTGCCGATCTCCAGCATCTGCAGTATTTTGCTCTTTTATTGTGGAAAATTTAGTGTCATTTTTTAAATTTAGTAAAATGCATCATTTCTAAATCCAATACTTTTTAATTTATTTTCACTGACTGTTCTGCAAGTCCAGTAACAGGAGACGTGCACCCACTCTTTACCACCAATGTGACTCACCTTGTTCCTTCTGCTTCCCACGTGCCTCGCAGGCATGACATATTTGAACTGCATCATGACTGTCGGGGCGTAGGATTGAAAATTTCATGGATGGCGCATGGGAGTATTTGGAGGGTGGGCAGCACAGTGGTTAGCGCTGGTGCCTCACAGCTCCAGAGACCTGTGTTTGATTCCCGGCTTGGGTCACCGTCTGTGTGGAGTTTGCAACTTCTCCCCTAGTCTGCGTATGTTTCCTCCGGCTGCTCTGGTTTTCTCCCACAGTCCAATGATGTGCGGATTAGGTGCATTGGCCATGCTAAATTATCCCTTAGTGTCCCAGGATGTGTAGGTTGGAGGGATTAGTGGGGTAAATATGTGGGATCGGGCCTAGGTGGGATTGTTGTTGGTGCAGACTCGATGGTCCGAATGGCCTTCTTCTGCACTGGAGGGTATCTATGGTTTCTAAGCAGGTGTGAGAGGTGAAGGATAGAAGACCTTTGCATTTTCATTTTAGCTGGGACAAATTCTCATGGGACCGAGTTGGCCCTTCTAAACAGCAGGCCTCCATACCCAGCAGACCTTGTGGCTGCCTCCGAACTTCTTCCCAGGTCAGCTGGTGGTCCCCCCCACCCCCGGCAACTCCCCCGGCAACTCCCCCTCGAGTAATGTAGATCCCGCTTTTGTGAACACTTTCTCTCGAGGTGGGTGGGTTGAGCTGGGAATTTTCCCGAATCCCCCTACCTGCCTTGAGGATGAAACTCCAGGCTGACGTTTCAATGCATAATTTAATGATAATCTTAGAAATTTCATATTTCTAACATTGAAGATTGAGAGGATCTGATTTGATAGAAGGTCTGAAAATCACAAGGTCTGGACAGAATAAATAGGGAAGCATTGTTTCTATACGTGGTAGGATCAAGATTTGAGCTAATTGGCAAAAGAAGCAATGGTGACGTGAGGAACTATTATCTCACATAGCCAGTGGTTAGGATCTGGAATGGACTGCCTGAGTTTGTGGTTTAATCGAGGCATTCGAGAAGAATTCAGATTATTTTCTAAAAAGGAAACGTGCAAGAGTACATGGAGAAAGGCACAGGGTAAATTGCCCCTAAGGAGAGCTGACACAGACATGATGGGCCAAATGGCCTCCTTGTGGACTGGAACAACCCTGTGATTCTATTGCTTGTTTTAATTGGTTTCCTCACTTGTGCAGTCAGCTCTTTCTGATGTCACACTGGTCATATTTGCAAGGGAAAGGTACCTCATATAATAGATTTTTAAAAAGAATTAATTTCTATCGTGTTGCGCTACACTTGATTTGTACTTCTTGTACCCCTGGCATTGTTATTTATACTGAGCTCAGACTAATTCAGAACCTCAGCATTCATCTGTATTTCACCCAAGCCAGCCATTATTTGACATGTTACTTTGACAAGCTTCTAATGAACACATGGCATACAAGGAATACATTAACATTCATTCTGCTGTTCTCTGGATTCATATCATTCCACATTTAGAACCCTGACCTTGGAGGCAATACTCAAATTGATGAGTTTGTGAATGACCATTGCAGAATGAAATATGCTATATGATCAATATTTGACTTTTTTGAATGCCATTCGATTTCTAGCTATGGAACAAAAGGTCATGCACGATTTGAGACAAATGCGTCAACTTGTTTTACTTTTGACAGTTTCTTCCGCTGTAGGGAAATACTGACGCTAACTTTAAATGTTGAACATTTGGTCTAATTAAGGATTCAATAGTGTGTGACAGTTCATCTCATCTGTCACCTTCGCAACAGCGTAACCGTGCTGTTTCATTGTGAGGAATTGATTCAGCCTGTGTTAATGTTTAATTGTGCGACTGCTTCTGCCATTTCGGTTTTGTCACGGGCTCTGTGACTGAAATTACTTGTTCGGATTTCACATTATAATATTGCCTCTAGTTTCGACAAATAGCGGTGTCAATTTTGTACTGTTGCGCAGTGCTGAAAGTTGAATCATTCTCCTCCTGATGTCTGTGGAATCCTGCTTCTGTGCTGTGAATCTTGTACGCTGGTCGCATCTGTGTGAAAAATCACACCCCTAAACCTTGGAGCTTATCCCAGGTTATCAAATAGTTCAAAAACACAAGAAGATGTGACTTGCACATTGGATATTAACAATTATGGTGGGGCTATAGAACACTCTTAAAATGGTTCTTTCACCTCCAACCTCATTTTAACACTGGGACCAGAGTTGTCTTTGTTCATTTGTTATTGTAACCAGTGTAAATATTGGATCTGCCAATTCTTCAGCAACCCGCACTGGTGCAACTATTGGACCACGTGTCATTTTAAAGAAATTTAGTAATTGCACCGTATTTAGGTACAAAATGCTAATTAAGCTGCAGTCAGAGTATCATTTACTCTTTTGACCATCAGATTATAGGATGGATGTCATTGCTGCAGAGTGGGTTCAGGGGAGAGGTACAGAGATATTGTCAGGGCTGAAAGATTGCATAGGCTGCAGTTGTTATCTGTAAGATTAGGCTCTTATTTTGGCTGGCACAAACATAATGGGCCAAATGGCCGCCTTCTGTACTGTAATTTCCATGAATCTATGATTGTTTTTGTTGCTGCGTGAACAACATAGATAGCTAGCTGTTAAGGTTTATACTGTGTCGTGTTTAATTCTTGTAATTGGGAAAAGTTATGCTAAATCCTTTTGTTATATAATAACTGTATTCTTAAATAAACTTTGTTTGTTAAAAGCTTCCTGGTGGGTCACTTGAATCATACCTGGAGTAAAACACCTTATGGTCATCAATGTCAAAATCAAATGTAAAACTTAGGGTCTTGGCTGACTTCATAAAACACCTTGGAGTTTCTGGCCTGGGTCTTAACAAACCTCAGAGAATCCTGCCGGCATGAATGGCGGGATTCTGACTTTTATTCTGACTTATATCTTCTGACACTAAGTTTAAAAAAAGAGCAGGGGGGCATGTTTTTTGCTGTCATTCTTGAGGGGCAGGACCTAAAGGCACCAGCAGGTCTGGCTCCACAGAGACCAGGGCACCGTTTCTGAAGGGTATCCCCAATTTCAACATTAAGAGATGGGACTCCCTTCACTCTAACTAACAATTTCCCCCCTCATCCTTTCATTGCTGTCGCCTAACTACCCCCGCCCCCTCATGCCTCCCCCTTCATCACCCCTCCCCCTGGCTGGAATTGCCAGGTTGGCACTGCCAGGGTGCCGGGGCAGTGCCAGGACACTGTTCTGCCATGTCGCTGACCACCCGGGGGCCCCACTGGCCTCCGCACCTCCAGCATGGTCATCTTGCAGGGGGTGCAGAGCAGCAGTGATTCCCGCTGCTGTGACATCACTTGGCAGGGGGGAATCATCTGAACAGCTGACATCACCAGAAAGTACGCTGTTATTCACATCTGCACACCCCCAAGCCCACTCACAGCTGCACACGGCCCCATTCCTGTTCACACCTGCACACAGCCCTGTTCCTGTTCACACCTGCACACATCCCCATGCCCGCTCACACCTGCAACCCCCCTCATGTACATTCACACTCGCACAACCCCCACATGCCCATTCACACCCTCATACCCCATGTCCATCCACCAACCCCCCACACTCCACTATGGCCCTCCCCTCCCTCCCACTCCATACCACCTTACTCACACCATGATCCCCTTAGCATTTCTCTCTTTCACCTACCCTTCCTCCCTCTTGGCATACACCTCCAACCAACCTCTTCATCCCTACAGCCTAAAGATCTACCTCCTGGAAGAACTTTTTTTTATTCATTCATGGGATCTGGGCATTTCTGGCTAGACCAGCATTTATTTCCTATACAATTGCCCTTGAGAAGGTGGTGGGGAGTTGCTTTCTTGAACTGTTGCAGTCCATGTGATGTAGTTACACACATTGCTGTTTGGGAAGGAGTTCCAAGATTTTGACCCAGCAACAATGAAGGAATGGAGATATATTTCCATGTCAGGATGGTGGGTGGCTTGGAGGGGAATTTCCAGATGGTAGCGTTCCAAAGTGTCTGCTGGCCCTTTCTAGATGGTTGTGGTCAAAGGTTTGAAATGTGCTGTCTCAGGATGCTTGGTGAGTTCCTGCAGTGCATCTTGTAGATGTACACACTGCTGCTAATGTGCGTCGGTGGTGGAGCGAGTGAATGTTTGTGAAAGGGGTTCAGTCAACAGGGCTGCTTTGTCCTGGATGGTGTTGACCTTCTTGAGTGTCTTTGGATCTGCATTCATCCAGGCAACTGGAGAGTATTCCATCACACTCCTGACTTTGCCTTGTAGATGGTGGGCAGGCTTTGGAGAGTCAGGAGGTGAGTTACTCTCTGATGTGCTGTTGTAGCCATGGTATTTATAAAGCTTGTCCAGTTAAGTTTCTATATCATTGGTAAACCCCCAATGTTGATAATGGGGAATTCAGTGATGGTAATGCCATTGAATGCCAAGGAGCGATGGCTAGATTCTCTCTTTTGGAGATGATCATTGCCTGGCACTTGTGTGGCACGAATGTTACTTGCCACTTGCCAGTCCAAGTCTTGTTGCATTTGGATATGGCCAGCTTCAGTATCTGAGGAGTGGCGTTCGGTATTGAATGTTGTCCAATTATCAGCGAACATTCCCACTTCTGACCTTATGATGGAAAGAAGGTCATTGATGAAGCAGCTGAAGATGGTTGGGCCTAGGACACTACTCTGAGGGACTCCTGCAATGATATCCTGAAGCTGAGATAATTGACTTCAAGCAACCACAACCACCTTCCTTTGTGCTCGGTATGACTCTAACCAGCAGTGAGTTTTTCCCCCTGTTTCCCATTGACTCCAGTTTTGCTAGGGACCCTTGGTGCCCCATTCCATCAGATACTGCCTTGATGTCAAGGGCAGTCACTCTCACCTCAGCTCTGGAGTGCAGCTATTTTGTCCATGTTTGAACCGAGGCTGAGTATCTGTGTGCATTGTTTGCAAGAAACCATTTTACAAGAAAGCTTCAGTGTACTTACTGTTGTTTCCCAATATGTAGGCACCACCACAAGGTTAAAGAAACAATTTATATATATCTTGAACTACATCCATACTTGTGGAGGCTCTTGTCTGACATTTATATCTATAAAACTCCTCATTTTGTTTCTGAGTGTTTTCTGGATAATCCTTGCTTAACAGAGGGAAAAGGCGAAAGTGCTTTTGTCCATTCCACAAACAGGAGATTAAATTTCAGCATTACACAAATTCAATTTTAAGATTGAGATTTCAGCAGATTGAGGATTAACAGGAATGTTTGGGAAATGTCATTTTCTACGTATCCCAGCTTTTTCACTTCTAAATGTTTAAAGTAAACTGTGCAGTTTCCTTATAGGAATTCCAGAGTGCAAGGACAACAGTAGAAGCTAGTAGGGAGGAGAGGAATAAGATTGTAGAAGCACTGTAACTGTAGTATGTACTCGGGGGTAGATACAGCTGAAATATACACCAGGGAAGTAGATGCAAAACATTACAGAAGATGGTTCAATGGGGAGAGCTGGCACTTTTCCCATTTCTGAGCTGTACTTCTGCAGTCTGTTCCATTCTGCATGCCAGAATGTTTGAACCCATTCCGTGACTTGGCCTATAGGCCAGGTTTGGTGTAGTTCAACAACATGAAAACTTCCGTGAGAGTTCTCCCCAGTTTGCTCATTTTCTTCCTTAGATGTCCACTTCAGAGGGAGCAAAGAAAGCTGTGTGGGTGAACATTGCAATCTTTATAATATTTCTAGTGAAGTATTTTAATGGATCTCGCCACTGCCGGACCCCTCACCCTGTAATTGTGAAATTATGGGTTTTTTTGCGGGAGACGAACTGGACACTTTAATTAATCCTTAAGGTCAGCTTGTTTTCGAAGTGTCTGAAATTCAGCATTTTATGTTTGAGCGATGTAAAATGAAAGAAAGAATGACCAGCTGGTGAGTACGCATCAGACTGTGCAGACCTTGGCACACCCGACTGCCAAAGACCCTGGACAACTGCTTCAGCTTGCTCTGTGGGGAACCAGTTGCAGAGCCTTGCCATCTGCAGCAAAGATACCTCAAGCCAATTTGAAACATAAATTGCATTGCCAGTGGTTGGCAAGGCTATCTCTGCCCTCAACTCTTATCCCATTGGTCCCATGTCGGCTAATGAGCTGTGGAACATGTATCAGATAGACAGCAGTGGTCAGCATGGTCGCATCCTTATAGACTGATCAGAATGACACAGCTGTTTAACCAAGTCACACTGGCATTGTTTTCAAAGTGCAAGGGGTTACCGATGGCGAACAAACCTGCCAACCTGAAATCCATTTTGGCTTTCGGGAAGTTTTTTGAGTTCTTGTGTTCCAGTTGTTTGATGTGTGAAACCCTTGGAAGATGGGGATGTGAAGAGGATTTACATTGCAGTTTGAAATTGTGCCTTTCTGAGGTTGACAGCCAACACTGAGCGGCCTGCAGTTTGTGGTGCTGTTGGGTAGCTTCATCTTGCCAAGTTCACTGAAGTGTATTATCTTCTCCCACATCTGTCCCCAGGTCTTGCCAGCACTGTACATAATTTGAACCATCTCCTGCAGACCCTGGTGCCTACTGGGCAGACGTGATGGGCCAAATGGCCTCTTTCTGCGCTGTAACAATTCTGTGAATTAGTTCTAATTAGTTGCAGCCCCTCACCCATCTTCTGCAGCAGCACATACACTTTACCCCCAATCAAACTGGGTCAGATGCACTTTTTAGGCAGACTTTGTTTTCTGCCTCTCAGAAGCGAAGTAATTATTGTTACGTTTCTAAAGAAGAATACTGCTTACAGTGACTCTTTAAGAACATGACTCTGTCTTTGTGGCTTGGATTTGGAGGGAGGTTCTGTGACAGTGCATTGCTTTCCAAGGCCTTAATGGTCTCTGAGGAAAGGCCAAAGGACCTTATGGGATGTGCACCAATGAACTGATTGAAAATCTGTTGCATTGGTGAGATTCATTTTGCATGCATTACATAAAATGGGATTCTATGTGTGCTCGTTTATCTCACAGTTGCAAGGAATTATAAAGAAGGTCATGCTTGATAAGTATATTATCCACCTCTGTGTTTGCAAAGTTTCTAAATGGCATGGAAATCAATTCGTCAGCATTCTCAAAAGAATTTCAGTTTACATTATAGGAAATAATAATGGTGTGATCTAGTCCTATCTTATTAAATTCTTGGAAACTATAGTGCCCAACAGAATACTTTTTTGATGTGTTGACAAAAGGGAATACAAACAAAAATCTTTTGGAATTGTTGAGTGGGAAATGTTGATAACACTCAGCAGGTCAGGCAGCAACTGTGGAGAGAGAAACACAGAATGAATGGCCTGAATCTTCCTTTATGGGAAGCAGCGAACGACGCAATGTAAACTGCTGTCGCACCTTAGGATCACTGAGGAAGTCCGGACACACGCACGTGTGTACTGCTTTGGCAATTGCCATTTTCACCCTGTCTGTACCTCGGCATGATTCTCCACAGCAATGGGATCCACACAGACTTGGGCTGTTTTATACAGGGATTTGCTTCGAGCTTGGCCGGGCAGATGTAAGGCCAGCTCAGCAGCACAGCTCTAAGTGAATCTGCTGAAGTGTCAAAGCACTCCAGCACCGTAGCACCCCGAATCATCATTTTTGTAAGCTTTTGTGTTGTGTTATGAAGAGGTAACTGTTTGCTAATAACACAAAACTATTTAAAGAAAGTATACAGTTCTGACTTAGTGCTATTTTCATGCCAAGTTTCACCAGACTTACTATTCTACTATTCCCATGTGACTCTCTCTGTCATAATGTGGGCCAAAGTTTTTCCCCAGTCCCACAGGAACCCTTACAGTTCCAAACACCCGAATAGTACACATCTCAGAAAACCCCTCAATACCACCCCCCCTTTCACTCCTTCTCCCCACCTGCTCTCCCAGCTGACCTTTTGGAAATTCCCGGTTCCTTTCCAGCCATTGTGGGAAGAGTCAGCATTGTCGGAAGTGTGGAGGGTGTTAAAACCATCCCCAAGTGAGCATCCACATAGTTGCTAATCTGGATGAGATCCCTCAATTTGTCACCATCCACCAGACACCCCCAAGACTGTTACAATCCCAGGTGAGGAGGAATGAATGGGCTCCCTGTTTTTATTCAACCTGTGCCGGTAGCAACAAAATTTAATCCAACAAGATTCCCTTTCCCATGGGAACCTTTTCCCAGACCCAACAGCTATGCTTTAAAAGGAGCCAATTTAACCCGGCTTTCTTGAGTTAAGACAAAATGAATTTAATGGCATCTACTGTTAGAATCACATACCTTCAGTGTGAAAAATGTTCCAGCAGCTTAACCTCACAAAGCACACTTAGATGGACAGACACTGAAGCAGCTTTCTTTGCTGGCTTTAAAGCCATTTTTTGTATATTCCAAGTGGGTGGTGAATCCACAATTCCATCTAGGCATTACTCACAGGATCTCTTGAGATGCGATGGTCATTATGTCTTTACTGAAGATGTTAATCAGTCCCTGGATGCTTTTAGAAGTACATTGTATGGAAATAGGAAGGTGTTCCATTCTTCCTTGGAGAATCGCTCTGCCTTCGGGGTTGCGTCAATTTTTAAAAACAAAACTCAGGTCTTCGTTAAAGTCCAATATTTTGGACGTAATTCCGTGTTTTTTTTCTCCATCATCATGACAAGGGAGAGGGGAATGAGCAGTGCTGGGGGTGGGGAGGGGTGGAGAGGGGTGAGGGCGGGGGGGGGGGGGGGGGTGCGCAGGCTGTGCAGTTTTAGGGGGGGTTACAGAAAAATTTAAAAACCCTGCAACTCAATAAGCTGCAGACCTTAAGGGATGTGTCTTCAGTTCATGATGAAAATAGCTCTGTTGCAGTTGCATTTCTCCACTCGCCATCCCCACTCTGCTCATTGATGGATTCAAGCTAGAGCCAGGGCTGGAAAGTATAAAAGGCTCCAGTTAAGGTAAGTGGCTGTTTGAAGACAGCCCATGGCGAGCACTCCAGCTTGGCTGCAGTTCGGAAGGTCCAGATCAATGTTTCTGATTAATGAACTTTCGTTGGAATTGGAAGATACTGATGATGTAGTACTTCGAATCATAGAATCTCTACAGTGCAGAAGGAGGCCATTCAGCCCGTTGAGTTTGCACCAACTATAATCCCACCCAGGCCCTATTCCCGTAACCACACATATTTACCCTGCTAATCCCCTGACAGTAGATGGCAATTTAGCATGGCCAATCCACCTAACCAGCGCATCTTTGGACTCTGTGGGAGGAAACAGGAGCACCCGGAGAAAACCCATGCAGGCAAGGGGAGAATGTGCAAACTCCACACAGTCACCCAAGCCGGGAATCGAACCTGGGTCCCTGGCGCTGTGAGGCAGCAGTGCTAACCACTGTGCCACCGTGCCATAACTTGCTGTGTTCAGAGAAAGATTCGCAATTGCGAGAGCACTTTTAAAGTTCAACTGGTGAAAAGGAATCGGGATTAATTCTGCCATTCTACTTACGGTTTCGGGTTTTTTTTTCAATCATCTTGTTTAAACAATGTGTGCTGAAACTGCCAGAGAATGGCTTGGAGGGGTTTTCTGAATGCCAAGGTGAAGGAGAATTTTCAGTGATTGTAACATTATAAACATCACAAGGCAATTTTGTGTGATCGCTGGTCCGAGTGAGATTTGAAGCCTTTCACTTTGAAGGTTTTTATGCCAACAAAGAGAAAATCTTCCCCCTCTGTTTACAATCTTGCTAACCTGGAGCAAGGAGTTATAATCTTCCCTCAGTTTTTGAAACTGGAATCAACCTGCAGACAGCTGGCGCATTCTGGGTTAGTAACGGTGTTGATGCGGGTAGTAATGACGCTCCGTAAGTTTGTTGTAGTGAGAATATTTTCCGAGCGTTATTTCCAGTGATGTTGCTTCCAAGAGGTTAGAATTGGGAATGAGGTGAACATAGGACGGGATGAGGGCGGCACAGTGGTTGGTACTGCTGCCTCTCAGCGCCATAGACCTGAGTTTCAATCCAGCCTTGGGTCACTGTCTGTGCGGAATCTGCACATTTTCCTCGTGTCTGTGTGGGTTTCCTCCGGGTGCTCCGGTTTCCTCCCGCAGTCCAAAGCTGTGCAGGTTAGGTTGATTGGCCATGCTAAATTACCCCTTAGTGTCAGGGGGATGAGCAGGATAAATATGTGGGGTTACGGAGAAAGGGTCTGGGTGGGATTATTGTTAGTGCAGACTCGATGGGCTGAATGGCCTCTTTCTGACTGTTGGAATTCTATGATATGATTTTCCAACCCCACTGCAGCATGTTTTATGTTGGCGGAGGTGACTTGCCATTGGCTGACAGTGGAAACTTCCAGTCCCACTGATGTCTGTGGCTCACCCATCCTGCCACCTGGGAACCTGTCATGAGTGGGGGGGGGGGGGGGGCGGGGGTGGTGCGGGGTCACCTTCAGCAGTTCTGGACAATCCCGCTGACAGGAAGGGCCAGAAAATCCCACCCATAAGGTGGAATTTTCCCATCTCGGCTGCCACAGGAACCGTAGCAGGCGGGGGCATGCAAATGTCTGTTGATACCGGACGAGATTTTCCGGTCTTGGGGCAAGCGTGGCCGGAAAATCCTGCCCATAGTCTTTCCTGGCCCCAACTAAACTTTCATAATCGATTACATCCTTTGTACCCCACTCCAAATCAGTGATGATGCCTTTGGTACGCACTGAATTCAGCCTTACAAAAATGTTGCAAAGGAAAATATATTTTCAGACTGTTTATATTTGTTTGCCATTATGTGACTTTTTAAAAGAGGACCCCTGACCAGAACCAGGGTTACGAAACACCTCTGATACCCCAGGACAATCCTTCCAAAATCCGTCCGTATTTGTAACACCCATCTGTCCTATCTAAGATTTGTATTCTCATTTTAATTATCTATGGCTGCACACTTATTGTAACAAGTGAAATGAATAAATAAAATGTTATTGAAATGCTAGTTCTTTCGTTACTGAGTTTTGAAACGGGGAAATCATAGTCACCCTGTAAAGTTGCCGCAGAAAGTCAGAATAGCAGTCTGATTTAGTTTTGCATGAATGATGTTTTTGGTTCAGGAGTGTACGTTGTACATCAAATGAGATTTGCATTAAACTTCAATTTATACAACAGAAGAGTTCATCATTTAAATTTATTACAGAGATTATTTTTCATCAGTGTTACCAGAAAATATTAGTGTTATTATGATTGACTATATGTCTCTCAAATGACCAACTACACCATCTGCTGCTGTACTGAAGACAGCAAAGAAATGAAACTTAAGTATTCCTCAGTGCAGTTTAAATATTCATAAGTTTCCAAAGTTTTTCTTCCACAACTGCTTCCTTGAGTGAATTATTGAAAAATAGATTATTTGTGAGATTTTAGTCGTCTGTATTGCTATTTGGAAACAGGTAAAGATGCTATTCCTTCTAATTCATGTTTGGAATATTGTCATATAATAAAACATATTGTCCTGAATTTTTTAGTGTTTCAGAGATTTCAAGAATTGTTCTAATGGCAGCCTTCATCATCTTAGAAAGAGCACAGCATATATTAAGAAGACCAGGTTGCTTTGTGGCGAACACAAATCGCACAGCAGTCAGGAACTAATATCTTTACCAAAAAAATTGCAATGGTTGTTTATTTAACTCTCCTCAATGAAGAACTACAAATCATTAAAAACACAAAAATACTTTAAAAAGAAAATATTAGGATATGGACATCACTGGCAAGGCTAGCCTTTCATTGTCCATCTCTAATTTCCTTTGCAAAGGTGGTGATGGGCTCTTTTCAACCACTGTAGCCCATGTGGTGTGGGTATTCCTACAATACTATTAGACAGAGAGTTTCAGAATGTTGACTTAGTGATCTTGACCGATGGCGATATACGCCAAGTTAGCGAGCTAGGAGACCTGGAGGGGAGCGTTGAAGTGATGCTGGTTCAATGCACCGGCTGGCCTTGTCCTTCCCAGTGGTGCTGCCATAGAAGTTGTAGCAATTTGCTGCAGTGCATCCTATAGATACTCCATTCTGCAGCCAGTATGTTCAGTGCTGGATTGTGTGAATGGGTGGTGGGTGGCTGTTGTCCTGGATGGTGTCAAGTTTCTTGAGTGTTGTTGCAGCTCCTCCAGTCCAAAAATGAAGAGCATTTCATCATGCTTCAGGCTTCTGCCTTGTAGGTGATAAAGAAACTTTGTTCTGTTAAGGCATATCCCCCAGGGTGCTGATGATGGGATTTTGGTAAATGTAATGCCAATGACTGTCAATGGGAGATGGTTAGGCTTTTGCATGTTAGTGAGATTTCCCATCACAAAATTATTAAGGAAATGCAAGAAAAATATGCATAACCTTTGGGAACTAACCATGCTCTGAAAGTCTTGCTTTAAAGCATGGCTTATTTATCTTTTATTGGAGCAGTATTTCTGCTTTTAACGTTCATGTTGTCTCATGATGTGAATTCTCTTGCAGTTATTAAAAAACTTGTCCTGGCTTTGTCTAAAATCTCTGTCCAGGAAAACTAGAAATTGGTTTTCATGGCATTTCAGATTTAATCTTTGTTTTTGAGTGGCTTGCATTTTTTAATATAGTGTTATTAGATCACAAAACTAAGGACTGTTAAGGGCTGCCATTGGTTCATGTAGCTTGTTTTTAGGCACCTACAGTTTTGCCATTCCAGTGCTTAGCCACCTCTTAGAAGACGCCAGGGTTTTTGCCTCCAAGTTTGTTAGGAAGTTGTACAAAAATATGGACAGAAAAATGATTGAGCTTTGCAACGTTGCTGTCGTAGCTTAGAGCCTAGATCTTGTTACTTCTATAGCTCAGCTTATTTGCTTCTCACCTTATTAATGACTGGCTGGGGAAAGAAATATAGTTTTAATGATTTGGACTGGTGGAACATTCCCTTGTATACTGTTGTCGCTTGATGTTCTTTATCCATTGTCAATTTTTTTCTGAGTTCAACACTTCAATTTATTATATTCTGCCCTCTCCCTTTTGCCTTCCTCCTTTAGATTTCTTCAAGGCACACAGTGTTCTGTATTCAGAAGGTCATATTGACAACCTGCCTGTCAATAGCATCAGCAATGCCTCCCTTATATGCTGAGAAATAGCCTTCATTTCTGTCGCAACATAATTGGAGCTCAGTGTGCAGTAGGAGCCTAAGCAAGCTGCATGCTAGACAGAAGGCTTCTTCTATTTATGGTACTATATTTACATCCTGTAAAATATTGTTAATTTATCATTGTTATTGTGTGTAACAGATTCTAAAGATTTTACTTTATGTAATACATACATGACACATACATATGTAACTATACATATATGTTCTGTTCAGAGTCTTGTTATTCAGTGATGATACATTTCCATATGTTTCATGCAACGATGGAAAATCAATTTTTAGCTCACTGCCCACAAGTGTAATAGGTGGACCAAAGTACAATTATTACAGTAACTGCCCATTATAAAGCTAGCTGAAGTTTGGCAGTGTTGCTTGTTAATCATTCTGTCTACAATAGGCAACACAACCTTGGGGGAGTAATAAAGCAAAGAGTTTTACAACTAACAGTCCTTTAAATGGCCTATAAAGATTTTAACCAGTGTAGTAAAGAGATATTTCCAGAACGTTGACATGAAATATTAAAAGCCAAGAAGATTTTGATTAACAACAATTGTGTTTTAAAGCATTGCCACTGGCAAATTCAGTGGAAATGCTACTAGACAATTCAGTATCCTTGTTATTAACCAAACTGAATACCCTGCCAACTTATTCATTGCCCTTGCCATCATTACCATCGGTGCCAATTGATTTGTTGTACATTGCTAACCAAGTATAATTGTCACTAAATTGCTCTGTGCTATGGCTCTTGGCCAGTTTAGCATTCTTGCTTCTAAAACCATAGACATAATTTGAACCAATATCATTCTCATCAATACCATGGAGTCAATCAATTAATTCCAAATAATACCTTGAGCATCCCATTCCTGATACACTAGGCATAGGGTGGCACAATGGCACTGCTGTCTCACACTGCCAGGGACACAGGCTTGGGTCACTGTCTGTGCAGAGTCTGCACATTCTCCCATGTCCGTGTGGGTTTCCTCCGATGCTTTGGTTTCCTCCCACATTCTGAAAGACGTACTGGTTAGGTGCAGTGGCCATACTAAATTGTCCCTTAGTGTACCCCAGAAGACGCCGGAGTGTAGCGACTAGGGATTTTCTATAGTAGCTTGCAATGTTAATGTAAGCCTACTTGTGACACTAATAAACAAATTTTAAATTAGCTAGCTGTATCTTTGAATCATAGAAGAATCATAGAAACCCTACAGTGCAGAAGGAGGCCATTCGGCCCATCGAGTCTGCACCGACCACAATCCCACCCAGGCCCTATCCCCACATATTTACCCGCTAATCCCTCTAACCTACGCATCCCAGGACTCTAAGGGGCAATTTTTAACCTGGCCAATCAACCTAACCCGCACATCTTTGGACTGTGGGAGGAAACCGGAGCACCCGGAGGAAACCCACGCAGACACGAGGAGAATGTGCAAACTCCACACAGACAGTGACCCGAGCCGGGAATCGAACCCGGGACCCTGGAGCTGTGAAGCAGCAGTACTAACCACTGTGCTACCATGCCGCCCATCGGTCAGTCCACTGTCATTACTATTAACTTTGTAGGCACCAGCTGATGCAGCATCATTTCAATTAATCCTATAGGAACTGGTCGATTCCTAGTCATTATAATTATTAGTATTGTTATGGGCAGGGATGAGAGAGAACTGAAATCCCAATTTTACTGTCTGCAATCAGCGTGTTTTTTAAAAAAAAGATGTGCGTATTTTTCAGTCCTTGAGTGTGGAGTCAATTGAAAGAATCAGCAGCAAGTTTCTGTGGATTTAAATGAAGAGAATTACCTATTCATGCATTCACCCCAAAAGTCTAACGTTACATCAATCGCCTATATATTCAAGATAGAGGATAGTGCACTTCTATTAATTAGAAACAAAGGAACAGTTTGCAGTTCATGTGCTTGATTTTTCTGAGGAAAGCAAGCATTTCCTGGAGGGAATGAATGAACTGAACCTTCCGACACCATATAGAACTTCAACAAAAATGGCTTTATTCAGCGTGCATGAGAGAGAGCAGAACTCGGAGCTGTAATTCCAGCTTGCTTCCGAGCTACTCTACTAAGTATCGGTTCTTAGACTTTCCTATACCTTTTTTTACCGTTACAAAGCATTACATTTACATTAGGTCATCATTTTGTTACTTTGAATTGGTTACAGTTCTGTTTTGATCACATTATGCGGAACCATTGTCTTGTGTACTTCAACTTTAATCATGTTCTGGACGTATCCTGTCTACCTGTTTACAACATCAAAACGTTATATTTGTCAAACTGATTTTGATTGTGTGTTAATTGTCCCCATCTCCCTAATACTTGATTAGTTTTCCAGAGGCACAATGGCTCTAGGCATTGTGGAGCTTTGATAAGTGATATTGATTCTCATATTGTTGTCGTAACCTCGGAAAGATCTCACCTGGGTGTGACTGTTTTGTGCCTTCTCGGATGTAGTTATTTGTAATTTGTCATGTCTCTGCCTGCAGTGAGTGTGGATAGTATAACCATGCAGTCTATTTCCTTTCATTCTTTTTCTGCTGCAGCCCATACTCCCTGGGTTTGCCCTCCTACACAGTGAAGGCCTGGTGAAGAAGGTGCTTCATTCCTGAAGGGTAGGCCAGGTAGATTCAATAGCTGGAGTCATATATCAGCATTATTGAAGGATTCCCTCAAAAGACGGGTTATTTAACAGGTTACAAAGTTAGTTACATATAGATGTATAGAATACTTACCTTTCAACTTCTCCAGAGCTCCTATTCACCCCCCCTCCCCATCATAGCTCCACACCACAGGCTCTGCTCCACTCAGGCCCCAGTCCCTTGGCACTGGCCCTGGCACTGCCAGTGTGCTCGGTGGACACTGCCAGGCTGGGACTGCCACATGGGCAATGCCTGGCCCTGTCCCTGACCACCTGGGGTCTTCATTGCCCTCCGATTCCCCCGGCGAGGCCATCACATCTGGTCTTTGCTGGTGGAGACCAGCTGTGATTCTTGCCGGGGAGAACCTTGACTGGCAAGATGGTTAAGGTAAGTGAGCCCAGATGATAGTGTCCAGGACTCGTTATTTAAATCGTCCCCACACTATTTTGGGTGCGAAGCTGATTTCGCCGGCAAAATAGGGCTGGTACGATTAGGGGAGGCAATAAACCTGGCACGTTTCTCGTTTTCCACCTCCCGCCCGATTTTACCATCTCACCTCACTGAAAGTCAGGCGGGATGAGATCATCAGATCGCACCCATTAGCTTTATTCTCTCTCCATAGATGCTGTCAGACCTGCTGAGATTTTTCAGTGGGTTCCATTTCTGTTTCAGATTCCAGCATCCGCAGTAATTTGATTTTCCGGCCACAGATCATTGCTGCACAGAGGGAGGCTATTTGGCCTGTCTAATCCTGACTCTCTGAAATTCAGCTGATCCCACTCCCCTAGCCTTTCCCGAACATTGTGCAACAGTTTTAATCGTCATATGCTTATCTAGTCCCTAAAACTACAATTAAAAGTGCTTCCAGCAGTACATTCTGGATCCTAACCTCACGCTGTACCAGAAGTCCAGGATCAATGAGGGACCCAACCACAGATGATTGAGGCTGGGATGGGGTTGTTGGCTAGCGATGCCAGAGGGAGGGTTACTAGGGGATCGGAAGAAAGGGCAGTTGGGTGGCCATCAGCAATGCAAATTCCCTGGTGCAAGTTCCCTCGATTAGGCACAGAGTGCCTTTGAACAAGGGATGATGCACATATCAACAGATAGATGCATCATCAGTAGCATGAGTAATGTATAAAAATTAAAATATATGTATGTGCCTATATTTATTTAAATATGATATTCGGAGATGTATAACATATAGGGCAGGATTTTCCGGCCACACGCGCCCCAAAACCAGAAAATCCTGCCCAAGGTCAAGGGACCTTTGCATGGTCTGCCCCTCGCCCCACCCATCGCCCGCCCGCCCCACCCATCGCCACTACGATTCTCGTGGCAGGCGGAACAGGAAAATTCTCCCCATAAAATCAAAATTAGAAAAATACACTGAGTGAATTTCAATATGTGTTTCCAGTTTGTAGAGTCGTAAAATAGAAAGACTACATTATGATGATACTGAGGGATTAAATTCGCTTTTGCGCGTGTCTTCTGCGCACGACAGGGAGCCCGATAATAAAACATTTTCCCTGTTGGGAGCTCCAGTGCACAGTGATGCGAGCGTTTGTGAATGTGCTTCAGTTTCTTCTCGGATTCAACCAGTGCCTTCATTAATCACTGTACCATGCATTGCTCCTCCCTGGAAAGGCCATGATATTGGTGTGACTCGCTATTTTGCAACTCCTTTTTTATCGTTGCAAATGAGAATGAACAGATCTATTAACGCCCAATAGATAGCAAATCCCAGCAGACATTCCTGTCATTAGTAACATCCCAGGAATTCAGCTCAGAACAAACATCCATAAATTCCTGTATTGAAATGTTATGCCTTCAGTAAGGTTCAGATGTGCAATCGGTTGTTGGAAAAGTTCCCTAATCAATAATTGCAGAAGTATTGTTTCATTTTAAACTCTGAATATTATGCAATTCCATTGCACTGGCATAAATATATAATTAAGTTGGGATTCTGGTGCTATCACACTCAATTTCTGTTGGAAAGCCAATCTTCTGCAAAGTCTGTAAAGTCTTGACTTGTGTGACTTGTATTCATTCGTGGGACATGAGCGTCACTGGCTGGCCAGCATTTATTGCCCATCCCTAGTTGCCCAAGAGCAGTTGAGAGTTAACCACATTGCTGTGGCTCTGGAATCACATGTAGGCCAGACTAGGTAAGGACAGCAGATTTCCTTCCCGAAAGGACATGAGTGAACCAGATGGGTTTTTCTGACAACAATGGTTTCATGGTCATCGGTAGGT